>NC_092872.1:753318433-753663433 GCF_028372415.1 Notamacropus eugenii
GAACCTTTCTTATTCTGTGTCTGTGATTCTACTGTTGGAATGCAGAGGATCTGCATTGTAACAAGGGCTAATTACATTTATACACATTCCATATCTCCCAGCATAATGGAAGCTCTTGGAAGGTGCTGTGAATTGGTTTGCATCCTGTTCTTGGATTCCCAGCTCAAGAACATTGGGCACCTTGGTGGTAGGAATGAAGATAGGAACTATATCTGTGATTTCCCTGTATCCGGGAAGGTTGACACCTTCTCTGCAACTTGAAGTCTTAGACAGCGTCTAGAGCACTCAGAAATAGAGTTTCCCAGGATCCCACAGCAGCATGTGTCAGGGTTGGGACATTAACCCAGGTCTCCCTGAATCTGAACTCTCTGGCCACTAAACCAAACTGTCTCTCTTGTCACACAGTGCTTACTAAATGCATATTGGGTAATAGTCCTGGTATTTTTCACTTTATATATGTAGTGACACCTCAAACCACATTTGAATGCCCTCTCAGACTGACAGATTGGGTGCTCAGAGAATAGGTATGTACTTTTGTAGGGATTGTAAGGATAACCCTGATGAACTGCAGTTTCCTCAGTATTATCACTTATAAGATCATGCCATCATGTCCCTCATACTCATTATTAAATAGGAAACCAGTATTAACTTTGTTTTTAAAGGTAAATGTACAGAAATGTAAAGAGTTTGTACAAAGCATCCTCCCTAAAAGTTAAGGGCACACTCTTTCACAAATACAAGGGACTGTGGGCACAAGGTTAAAAATAATGTTTGAAATAGGGTAACTCAGTTCTTTATTAGATGAAGATCTTTTCCTCCCTTCCTCTTGTCCTCATGTAGTGTCCCTGACTTATAGGTAGCTCCATTTTGGGCCCCAAGGGTCAGATACCATAAAGAGTCCTGAGGCCCCACTTCTCTTTGTCCTGAAGAGATCACAATCTTTGAAGGTGTCCTTCCTCGGCTTGCCTAGTTTGTGTTGTCTCAGCCCCATGCTCAATGCATTGTTTGTTACTGATTCTCTCTACATGAATTTAAGATCAATGGTGAATGTCACATTCACTCTGGGCTCAAACTAATGTGTACACACACACACACACACACACACACACACACACAAGTACGTGCAAACCTTGCCCTCTTGGTACTACCACATGGGTCTGATTCCACAAAATACTTCCAAAATTAAGTATTAAAGGGTTACTTCTATGACATATGCATATGCAAATATGTGTCATGTGTGCACAAGATATATGCAATTGTATATACATATATGAACCCATACATTCTATACACATATGTGTGTACACATATATGCAGAGAGACCTGCATGTGTATCTGATTAATTTGGTTCATCCTATTGTATAAGAATATCTGTTTCAATCCAATGGCTCCCAGCACGTTTATCTTTTCCTGCTTGATTAACTAGGATATTCATACTAATTTTACACCTTTGGTTAAATATTGGATTCAATAGATATGTCTAGGAATTATTCTCACCAAATTTGAATGACTTTAACAAAGGATCTTTCTCACGTAATAATATGATCAATGGATAGAGCATTTTTGGTGATTTGATGTCTTTGGCTTAGGAGTTGTGAAATATACCTCTTCTACTCCTGATTTGATTGCATTGCTATTCAGTGCAACAGACATTTATTAAGTCTTACTTTAGGTCAAGGAACCTGTGCTGGTCATTGTGGAAATAAGGATGAAAAATAGCAATGTCTCCACCCTTTCAACACTTATAATTTAAGAGAAGGTTCATTGTTTATCCTTCATTTTTGAAAAGGGCCGTGTCATCAGGAAGGTGATATCATGATTTGCAAGTAAATTGGATTTAAGTGAGAGAGGGCTGTCCAAAGTTACCAACTTCTTTCCCTCCCCCAGTGCCATCTGAGTTCAGTGACAAGATATAGAGCAGAACAACTGAAGATGGCCCCAGATGAAGTAGGAGACCTTGTCCTTTTTAACTTAAGGTCTTTCCTTAATTTCAGTTTGACTCAGACAATGCCCATGCAGTATTTAAGGCTAGGTAAGAAATGAGGCCAAGAATGGCCTCTTTTACTTAATCAAAAAAAAGAAAAAGATCAGTCTGGAAGGGGAAGACCCTCAGAATTTCTGCAACGGAGTATTATGAAATGTGAAGAGATTAATGACTGCTGTAGGAAAATTGGAGGGAGTGTTGACAGTGAGAGATTTCAAAGAAACCACACAAGAACCCAGATTCACTGAGCTGGTATTTAAATATCCCTGAGAGATAGCAAAACTTATGAAAAGCTGACTAAGGTGACACCCCGAAAAAATAAAAATAAAAACCGTTAAACACAGTGCCTGGAACATAGTAAGCACTGTAAAATTAGCATTCCCTTTTCCTCATCTATATTCTTAGACAGCATGAATAAAGACATTGTTTGAAGACTTCCACTGAGGGGCAAGTAATTTGATAGAGTACTGGATTTGGAATCAGAAAGATCAAAGCTTATATCCTGACTCAGAAACCTACTATGTAACCTTGGGCAAGTCACTCACCTCTCAACTGCAGTCTCACCATTGCCATAATAAAAAAAAAAAAATATTGCATAATTCATGAGGCTGTTTAGACAATACAATGAAATAATGTTTTAAAAGTTTTTTGAAAATATTAACATGTCATATGAATGCTGTCTGTAACATGTTAATGGTTCTCTCCCAAAACAGCCTTTTCTTTTACGGAATGTCTTAGTATTGCAGAAGAATTTCAAATTCCATAAGAAGGTTTAGTGGTAGAGATAAACTCCTCTCACCTGATGCTTCACAGAATCATGATTTAACTATAGTTTAATTGGGGCAATGAAATCAATCAATCAACAAGTACATATTTAGTGTCTAGTACATATTAGGAAGAATGTCAGCCTCTTAGGACAGCAAGACAAAAAAAAAATGTTCCCCATCTTCCAAACCAAGGCTTAGATCAGGGATGTTATGTAGGAAAGATCAATTAGATCATAATCATTTGGAATAATGCTTGATTTAGATCCACGCACCCAAAGCTCTTTCCAGTACTCCACATTGATTATCTTTGTTAATGTCCAATAAGAATGTTTCCAAGAGTTCTAGCTAAATGATCCATGATCTACTCAGGGCATTTTCTATTCGAGGGTATATTTCAGGGTCCCTTTGATTGGAGACTTAAATATGAAAAAATGTCTACTTTTTCCCTTGCATTAGACTCAAAAAAAAGGATTGCAGGAGTCAAAGAGGTTTATATTTATGGAATATGAAGTTGGTCTTGACTCTTGTGAGGCAGCTGCCAAAGTAGAGAAGCAATAGAACCTCAGTTGCAATCCTGTCTCTTTCACTTGCTGCCACTGTTATTAGCAAACCAATTCACTCAAAATTTCAGTTTCCTCATTTGTCAAAATGACAGGATTAAGCTGTAGGAGCTTGAGATTTTCTTCGAGTTCTAAATCCAGGATATCATAATTATCATTCATATGGTGACATTCTTCACCAGAAGTAAGCTATACCAATAAAGGAAGAAAAATGAATGTACTGGATGCATCCACACTTCTATCAACTAAACCTTGCTTAGCACACTCTTGAGTTTCCTAATCATCCCAATGAAATTCCTCTGGATGTGTTCTTGGCACCATCTTTTCTAATATAGGATGCTCAGTATGGAACATGATGTTTCAGAAGTCACTTATTGGGGCCATGGAAAAAAAAAAAAAACTTCAGGGGTCTGAAGATCTTTCATATAAAAAGGTGATGTGCATTGTTCTTCTTGGCCATGGGGAATAGAACTAGGAGAAACAGGTATGTCTAGGTAGAGGTACAAGGTGCAAGAAGCCAGATATACATTCTACTTAAGAAAAGATTTCCTAACATTAAAAATGTCCTGCACAGTTTTCAGAGGAAGAAATTAAAGCTATCTACAGTCATATGAAAAATTCTCTAAATCACTATTGATTAGAGAGATGCAAATCAAAACAGCTCTGAGGTGCTGCTTTATATTTATCGTATTGGCTAACATAACAGAACAGGAATTTAACAAATGTTGGAGAAAATGTGGAAGAGTTGGAACACTAATTCATTGTTGGTGGAGCTGTGAGCTGATCCAGCCATTCTGGAGAGCAATTTGGAACTATGCCTAAAGGGCTGCAAAAATGTGCATACCCTTTGACCCAGTAATACCACTTCTAGGACTGTATCCCAAAGAGATCATATAAATGGGAAAGGGTCCCACACGTACAAAAATATTTATAGCAGCTCTCTTTGTGGTGGCCCAAAACTGGAAATTAAGGGGATGCCCATCAATTAGGGAATGGCTGAATAAGTTGTGGTATATGAATGTAATGAAATACTATTGTGCTCTAAGAAATGATGAACAGGAAGACTTCGGAGAGCCCTGGAAAGATTAACGTGAACTGATGTTGAGTGAAAGAGGAGAACTTTGTGCATAGGGACAACCCTAGTGTCTGAGGAATTTTTCTGGTAGACTAAGTACTTCATTGCAATGCAAGGACTTAAAAAATTCCCAGTGGATTCTTGAGGCAAAATGTCTTCCTCGTCCACAAAAAGAACTATAGAATTTGATCACAGAATGAAGCAGACTATTTTCTTTTGTATTATGTTTTGTTTTGTTTTATGATTTCTCCCATTCATTTTAATTCTTCTGTGCAACATGACTAAGGTGAAAATTTATTTAACAGGAATGTATGTGCAGAACCTATATAAAATTATACGCCATCTCGGGGTGGGGGGGAATCTAAGATGTACAGAAGTGATTGTAGAACACTGAAAACAAATAATATAATTTAATAAAAAAAGGAAAGTAAAAACAAAACATCCTGCAATGAAGCAAGCTGCTTTATGAGATAATGGACTCTTCCTCCCTTGGCTTCTCCAAACAAAGGATAGAGAATCCATTGTTGGGAATTGTCATAGGTTCATAGATCCCTGGAAGGGATCCTAGAGGTTGTTCCTTTCTTAGATGAAGTAATTTAGGAACTAAGTTAAATGACTTTCCCACACTCACAAGGGTAGTAACAGAACTGAGATTTGAACACATCCCTCTTCCTCCACTGCACGATGAAGCCTCTCTGATGTTAATGAAGGTATTTTTTGTTCAAGTATAGTTCAAATTGGATGACTTCTGAGATTCTTTCTAACCTTGAAATTCCATGATGTTGTCTCATTGGGGAAATGACTTGGAACTGAGCTTGATGTTAGAAAGTAGCTCTACAGTAAGTCCAGATGAAAGGGACACTTTATAAACTGAAATACTCATAGGGGACAATAGACCATAACATGATACTTCTCACAACACAGCAAAATCTAAACTCAGAGGAATTAGGAGTTATGAGAAGAATATCAGTTATCTGCTTTATCATTTGAAGACTTTCTTAAACTCTCCCAATCCTTCCCACAGGGTTCCAAGGATTTCTGGAAGGTACTGATAAGCTACAAGGGCTTCCTTGTAGTCCCAGAGATGTGACTGTTGACAGAACTAAACGGGAGATGTGAGGTTTAACAAATCTGTGGGAAAGGCACTGGACCTCTGAGCCCAAATGATTTTTTACCTGTAAAAGAGGGTATAATATCTGTAAATGTTGTTTGTTCTCCAATTTCAAAGAAGGCCAGTGACATCACACGTAATGTATTGGCTTGTGCATGAATTGGATTTAAGTGAGTCAGAGATGCACAGAGTTGTCAGCCTCACTCTCTCTTCCAGAGTTCTAAAAGTCCAATGACAAGACACAAGTCAAGACGAGTGGCCATGACCCTGGGTACAGTGGATAACCTCAGTGTTTTTATGTCTTACCAAGTTCTAAACCCTCCACGTCATATGCTTCAGCTGTCTTAATTCTCCCATTCCACTGGGGAAATTTTTCACATGCTCGGTGTAGTGTAATTAGAGTTAAAGATCTTCCCCCACCCATTAATAGGCCTCATGTGGAACCCATTGGGGCTTGAAGGCTTTCACACCTTTTGGTAATTAGGTACTGAAGCTTGTGGGTTGTAGACCTTCTGGCTCTATATATACTCTGAGGTGAACTTTTGATTTAGAAGAATGTCACATGATGTGACCAGATGAGACTCTGGCTAGCCCTTAAGGAACCCCACCCCCTGCTTTGAAAACCCAGAAGTTGGTGCTTCTCTCTCTGATCACTATGTATGCATGTAATGGTCAGACAGTTGGATCTGTCCATTGATCTGTGATGTGTGTATTGCTTCCTATCAGACAGTTGGATCTGTCCATTGATCTGTGATGTGTGTATTGCTTCCTATCAGACAGTTAAAAGCCCTGTCTGCTGGTCTTTATTTCTCTGCCTATATTTTCTCTGTTGGTGAATGTAAATAAAGAGGATTTGGACCCCTCAGAAGTTACTTTCCACTTAGAAAAGCAGATCTAAGAACGTGTACAGCAGGCGCTCCCGTGTATGCTGGGGGCAGAGGGCAGGGTGCTTGCTCCTGCAGGAAGACATTAACTCACCAGCAGGTTTGATGCCCGTTGGTTGTTATCAACCTGTTTGATTCTATCTGACAAGGTGGTTTCCCAGGATGTGGACATGCATGTTACAGTTTCTTGGAGCCACAGATGACAGTTGCATGAATCAGGTGGACACCAATGGTGGATAAACATCCCTCTAAAAGACTCCATAAGCCAGAAGTGCTGGTCCTCCTGAACACTCCACACACATTGATTGGCAGACAAAGTGGTATGGGAAGCACCAGATCCTTTTCTTTTCTGCTCATCTAAAATGTCTTACTTGGCACTGATTGCAAGATTTGTTATCACTGACAGTGTAAGAAGAAGTAAAGACCTCATCTTCAGTTGATTTAAAAGACTTTTTTTTTTTGTAGCCATGATCATTAGGGGGAAATACTCTTGTGCCTGGCATCCTGAGGAGATATCATCCAGAAGCTATTCCCAGAAAACACTGGCTTCTAATAAACTAAACTTTTATGATTCATTATAGCCTATTTTTAGGGATCAGAGGAAAATGGAAATGTTCCTTGAGCAGAAGAATATAGTTTGGATGATGGAGAAGATGACACCATTTTGTGGGCTACCTTGAGGAACACTGAGTGACCAGGTCTTTAGGTGGCATGAAAAGCTGGAGCTCACTATGTGGGGGCTGGGAGGGTGGTTATGATTTTTCCCCAGCATTGTAGAGTCATGGATTCTTAGGGTGTTCATCATTTTACACTTGAATCATTTCTTATCATGAAGTTCCACGTTAGCATCCTGCGGCTATCTGAAGTGTGTTAGGAAAAGTATTCAAAAATGGAATTTTCATCCTCGATCCCAAAAGAAAGTCCCCAAAGGAAAATAGACAATCATCTATATCATCACTGAGACTGGAAAATATTTTGTTATCCACAAAGTGCTTAAGCAGAGAGGTGTCAAACATATTGCCTGAATGTCAAACAGCCAGTAACACTCCTGAGTGCAGCCCAAACCAAAATAAAATGTAATTGGATCTAACTTTAGGGGTTGGAGGCAACATGCCAGAGGAGAGAACACATTCAGCCAAGCTCTCCTAAAATTCCCCTCCAAACAACTTGGAAACAATATTTGACACTGAATTCTGGAGTGGTAGAGTCAAAGAAAAATCAGTGAGACATTCTTCCAGCCCAAGAAAATATAGGAGGTTGGAAAGAGAGATATGTGACACAGAGGAGGAGGCTGGAAAGAAACCCATGTGGATGAAACACCAGTACTGGGATGACCTCGTGGTGACAGAAATAGCAGAAGTTTCTAAAACTCTCAACTAGAGACAATCAGG
This sequence comes from Notamacropus eugenii, assembly GCF_028372415.1. Lineage (NCBI taxonomy): Eukaryota > Metazoa > Chordata > Mammalia > Diprotodontia > Macropodidae > Notamacropus > Notamacropus eugenii. The sequence goes on from NC_092872.1 coordinate 753,326,206, forward strand.
GGAGATGGTAACTGGTAACTAGTAAGAAAGAGATCACAAGGAATTTTATCCAGATGAATGAATGATTTAGACAAAAATGTCATATTGAAAGCAAATTAGGGGAACAGGGAAAAATTACATGTCAGACTTAGGGATGAAGGGAGACGTTATGACCAAATAAGAGACAGTAATGATTACAGCAAATAAAACAGATAATTCAGATTACATGGAAATAACAAGCTTTTTCACAAAGAAAAATAGTGAAGTCAAAATTTGAAAGAAAACAGGAAATGGGGGGAATCATTTTTCAAATATATAGGGAACTGGGTCAAATTTATAAAAAGAGAGTCGTTCCCTAGTTAACAAATGGTCAAAAGATATGAAGACAGTTTTCAGATAAAATTAAAGCTATAATAATAACATGAGAAGTGTTACAAATCATTAATGAGCTGTGAAATACAAATTACAACAATTTTAAGATACTACCATATGTATCAGGTTGGCTAATATGACAGAAAAGGAAAATGATAAATGCTGGAAGAGATGTGAAAAAAAATGGGATACTAACGCATATTTGGTGAAATTGTGAACTAGTCCAACTACTCTGAATAGCACTTTGGAACCATACCAAAAGTTCTATAAAAGTGTGAATATAATAGCAATAGCACTACTAGTTCTGCATCCCAAAGCAGTCCAACAAAAGAGACAAAGATCTATTTGTACCAAAAATAATATTTATAACATTTTTTAAAATTTTTTGTGTGGTTACAAAGAATTGGAAATTGAAGAGATGACCATATTGGAGAATAATTGAAAAAGTTGTGGTATATTGTTGTGATAGAATACTATTTTGCTATAAGTAATGGCAAGAACCACGGTTTCAGAGAAAATCATAGCCATATGTGAATTTATTCATATTGAAGTGAGCGAACCAGGACAGTATTGGACATAGTAACAAATATTGCAGGAATGTTCAACTGTCAAAGAGTTAATAGTCTGATCAAGACAGTGTTCCAAGACAATTCCAAAGGACCCATTATGAAAAGTGCTATCCAACTTCAGAGAGAGAACTGATGGACTTCGCTTGGAGATTGAAGCACACTGTTTTTTGGCTTTATTCATTTTTACTGTTTTATCTCATTTTTGTTTTCTTTACAGCATGGCTAATAGAATAATGGTTTGAATGACTTTATATATATATATATATATACATATATATGTATATATATAATTGATAATAAATTTCTTGCCTTCTCAAGGGCAGGCAGGATGGAGGGAGATAATTTGGAACTCAATATTTTTCATGATAGTTAATTTGTTACATGTATTTGACAAATATTTATACATATGTATAATACATTTTTATATTATTATTTAAATGTAATTGGGAAATACTTCACAAAAAGAAGATAAAATAACGTATGTGGTATTACATTTTTTGAAACTAAGTCAATATATAGCCCATGCAAAACTCATGAGATTTAGAGTTAAGAACAACCAGAGTTCAAATGCTACCGATCTTTACATTACTTTTATTTTTTTAATTTGATTATTTTTAATATTCATTTTAGCCCTTTGCCAAATTGTTCTCCAGAACGACTAGACCAATTCATAACTCTACCCACAGTGCATTAGTGTACCTATTTTTCCACATCTCCTCCAGAATTTATCACTTTCCTTTTCTCACATTTTAGTCAGTCTGATAGGTATAAAGTAGTATCTCAGAGTTGTTTCAATTTGCATTTCTCTAAAGTATAATGATGTTGAGCATTTTCATGTGACAATTGATAACTCTGACTATTCTGAAAACTTCTTCTTTATATCTTTTTCTTTGTGTATGCTGTGAGATATTTGCCTGTGCTTAGCTTTGATCAAATTACTTTACCACTTTCCCAACAATTTTTGTTAAATGGTGAATACCTAACCCAGAAGTGTGGATCTTTGGGTTTATCAAACGCTAAATTACTATGATAATTCACTACTATTTACTATATGTCTAATCTATTCCACTGATCCCCTACTTTATTTATTTTCCATTACCGGATTGTTCTGATGATTACTGCCCTGTAATACAGTTTGAAATTTGGTATTGCTAGACCACTTGTCTTAATATTTTTCATTGATTCTCTTGATATTTTTTCCAGATGAGATTTGTTGTTATTTTTTCTAGTTCCACAAAATAATTTTGAATACATTCTTGACAATTATTACTGCTGCAGTCTTGGGAAAATCCCTCAGCCTCTCCACAGAGTCAGAGTCAATATCCATTTCTAAATGCCTTCTTGGTGCTGGGTATTCATTTCCATCCCCCAAAGTTTCAACCTGACTCCACCCAACCCTTTCATTGTGTCCTCTGGAATGTCTCTTCCATGGTTAGTATATTTTCCTTCATTTTAAATCCTTTCTTCTCCCAATCCTGCCACCTACTAGCTCTTTCTGAGACCTGATTTTCCCCTGACAGCACAGCCTCCCTTTCCAGTACTGACTATAACTTTGGCTCATTCTCCTTAGCTCTCCTTGCTTCCAATGGGGAAGATTTCCAGTTTTTTTCCCCTTCCTCAATCACTCAGTAACCTTTCTTTCTTTCTTTTTTCCTTTCAAGTAATACTATTCATATCTACCACCCAATTCAAATAGTTGTCTACAGACACCATTCCACCTTGTCTTTCCCTTTCCTTCCTCCATAAATATGTGACCTAGCTCAAATGTTTTTCTCTCCTTCACAACTCCTGTGCTCAGGGATTTCAACAAGCATATTGACTCTCCTTTAAATACTCTCACAATTCCATTCCTCACTCTTCTCACTTCACACTAATTACTCCCTTCAGCCCATATCAACCAAACAAAATGATGTTTGTAATGCTTATCTTGCAATGCCCTAAAATATGTCATCTCTATGTTCAAGAATTCCAAAATTCCCTTATCTAACCACAGTCTGTTGGGTTTTTAGCTCTCCCTCTGCCTTCTTTTACAAAACTCTATTTTAGTCTATACCTTGACATCCACTGCCAATCCCTTGACCCCTCAATTGTTTCCCAGGATATCCCCCCTGCTGTAGCCACAGTCTTCTCTTCTCAACTTGACTTCTTTGTGAACCAATTCAACTTTAGCCTCCCCTCCTCTCTTAAATCTTTATCCCCCTTACCATTTCACCAATTATTCTCAGCTAGTCCTCAACCTTGGACCACTCCTACCATTCACAGCCTTTGATCCTACACACATGTTACAATGTAGAGAAAACTGCAAAGCCATTCTGAATGGGTCCACTACATTTATGTCACAGAACCTCAAGTAGGCTCTCAACTGCTGCTAAGCAATTCCACTATATTACTGTCACCAGCTCATTATTCCACTCTCCACAGTAGCTCTTCCCAAACCTTTTGATTCTTTCACCAAACTCTCATTGCTTATTTCCCCCACAACTATCTCAGCTGAAAAGCATGCCTCATATTTTACAGAAAACAAATGATTCCATTTAACATTGGTTCCCTCTTCTCCACTTTTTCTCCTTTCCAGTCATTTAAATGCCTTCTATTACTATCTCCTCATTCACACCTCTCACATGATAAAGCAATTTTACTCTTCACCAAGGCTTATCTTTCTACCTGCTCATGTGATCTCATTTCCTATGGTCACTTTCAACAGGTTGACTCCTCTGTTATCCTTACTCTTTAACTTATTTTTAATCTCTCCATTTCTACTGGCTGATTCCTTACTATCTACAAAAATGCCTATGTCTCCCTCCTCCTGAAAAAAAAAACAAAAAACAACACATCTACATTTGATCCTTCCATTCCAGCTAACTACAGTCCTATATCTCTTCTGTGCTTTGAAGCTTAACTCCTTAAAAAGATTGTCTACAATAAGAGCCTCCATTTTTCTTCTCATTTTCTTTTTACCCCTTACAATTTTCTTTATGATATGATCATTCCAATAAATTTCTCTCTCCAAAGTTGTTCATGAGGTCTTAGTGGCAAATCCAATAATCTTTTCTCAGTCCTCATTCTCTATAACTTTGCTGTAACCTCCTAAACTGCTGAGCATTCTCCCCTCCTTGATATTTTCTTCTCTCCAGCTTTTCAGGACATCATTTTCTTCTCTTTTCTTCCTCCCTATCTTTCTCTTTTTCTGTCTTTTTGGATATATATGCAGAGGAAAAGAATGATTAAGGAGTTGAGGAGGACACCTAAGTTTCATGCATGGGCGACTGCAAGAGTGTATTTAGGGTGATTAATGTCCTCAATGGCAATAGGAATATTTGGAAGTGGAGAGGATTTGGAGAGAAATAGTGGGTTCCATTTTAGATATAGTTTAGATGGATAAGCTATCCTCCCTGGGTATCAATTCTGACAGGCAAGAGGGACACTTACAAAGCTGATCAACACAATGATTCATTAGTCTTGCAAGAGACATTACAGGAGCAGGAATGGCTGGGCAACTCAATCCAGTGGCATGGTTAGTTATACACATACACACACACACACACACACACACACACACACACCCCTGCACACACACATGAACCTACACACACATGCACACACAAAGTAGTCAAGGGGGAGGGAACAGAGTGGTGGTCCACAGAGGACAAAGAGCCCTCATCTTAACCATATCTCATGGAACCTTCTTTAGGATGTCTCTGGGTGGAGAACAGCCCTATGGTGTTGGAGTCTTGGTGTTTTATTATCTCATAGGGGCTTATTAGGAGAGAAATAACCCAACAACTCCTGCAGGCAGGCTGTTCAAATGATGCCAGCGTTTCCGTGGACAAGCTCTTTTCAATGGGAATGAGGACCCAGACAAACCCAAGTGTGTTGTCCCATCAGTGGTGATTTTCTATGGGACATTCTATTTGATAAGGCTCCTAGGCAGCTGAATATGTAAGTCTGCAGCTTAGGAAAAAGGACTGGATAAATAAATATGAGAAGCATTAGCATAGAGAAAATTATCCATAACATAGATGCTGATTTCTAACTCCCTTCCACCAGTCCTTCTCATCTAAATCTCTCCTCTGGTATCCAGCCTAATCAGTCCACTGAAATTGATCTTTTCAAAGTTACTAGAGATTTTTTTTTAGTTGTTAAATCTGATATTCTTTTCTTAGTTGTTATCTTTTATCCATTCACTGCATTTGACGCCATTGGTCCCTTTCTCCTCCTGGATACTATGTTCTCTCTGGATTATTGTGGCGTTACTCTCTCCTCATTCTCCTCCCAAAGTCTTACTTCTGTCTCCTTTTCTGGTTCTTTATCCATACCACATTTCCCAAATGAGTGTGGTACAGAGGGTATACGGGGAGGACTAGCACCTCTGATGTGAAGATTTGCTGAGGAATTTTCAGGGTTGATTATATACCTTGGGTGTCCACCTGCCACCTCTATCAGTCAGATAATATTCACAGCACCAAGGATGACTATGATTATGCCAGCATAATTCTGAATTGCAAAGTATAACAGGCTCTGCATATAGAAGGCAGAAGAAAAACATTTATTTGGACACTTTGGTTAATTGATTGGTGGTTGTCCTTTGTTCTTGAAGAGGACCAAAATGACATCACCATGATAAACTCAATTTTCACTGTGTCTGACTGTGGCCTATCAACCGTATTAGTTCAGAATGCTCTATCACAGATTGGGGCCATATAGTTCATATGAACATTTGGGGTGGATCCTCCAAATTTGAGCATCCTGTATTTACTATGTGCTGTCTCAATTCTGCTTTGCTCACAGAGCACAGCACCCTTTTTGATATGGGCATGCCATGCTGACTGATCCTATGCCAGTGTCTCCCATGTAACACAGTCAAATCCAGAGTTCTTGAAAGAGACCTTGAGAGCATGCTTGTATCGCTTCTTCTGACCACGATGCTATCACCTACTCCATGTGAGCTCTCCATAAAATAGTATTTTTGGCAAGCATACATTTTGCATTCTAACAATATAGCCAGCTCATTAGAGTTGAGCTCTCTGAAGCATAGTCTGAATGTTTGGCAATTCAACTCGAGCAAGGACTTCAGTGTCTGGTACCTTATCCTGCCAGGTGATCCTCAAAATCTTCCTAAGACATTTAAAATGGAAGCAATTCTGTTTTCTGGCATGATGCTGGTAGACTGTCCATGTTTCACAGGCATACAACAATGAGTTCAGTACAATGTCTCTGTAGACTTCAGTTTGGTAGTCAGTCTAATACCTTTTCTCTCCCAAATTATTCTTTGGAGTCTCCCAAACACTAGGCTAGCTCTGGTAATGTCTGCATCAACCTCATTGTCGCTGTGTACATCTCTGGAAAGTTCACTATCAAGTGAACTTATCTACAGCATTCAAAACTTCTCTATTTGTTGTAACTGATGGTTCCAGTTATGGATAGTATGGTGGTGGTTGTTGGAGCACCTGGGTTATCTTGATGTTAGTGATTAGGCCAAAATTAGCACAGGAAGCAAAGAATTGATTCATACTTTGTTGCATCTCAGTTTCAGAGCATTGAATGCACAATCATTTGCAAACAGAAAATTATGCACCAACACTCCCTCAACTTTGGTCTTGGCTTGTAGTCTTTTTAAATTGAAGACCTTACCATCTGTACAGTAGTTGTCATTAATGCTGTGTTCATTCTCATTGAAAGCATTTGACAACATGACTGAAAACATCATGTTAAAGGCATGGGTGCAAGAACACAGCCCTGTTTAACTCCATTGGTGACTGGGAAAGCATGAGAGCATTGTCCAGTATCCAGAAGCCAGGCAAACATGCCATCATGAAATTGACATAAAATTACTGATGAAATTCCCTGGGGAACCAAATTTTGACATAATTTCCCATAAACTCTCATGAGTAACAGTGCCAAAGGCCTTCATCAGATCTACAAATGTTGTGTACAGATATCTGTTCTGCTCCTGGCATTTCTACTGGAGTTATCAGGCAGCAAACATCTTATCAACTGTTCCTTGGCCCTTTCTGAAGCCACACTGGCTCTCAGGTATATGACCATCTTCCAGGTGAAAGATCAGTCTATTAAGGAGGACTCTAGCAAGAATCTTACCAGCAGTGACTAAGAAGAGACCTACCCTGTGACTGTCATAAGACAATCTATTCCCCTTACCTTTATAGTGATGAACAATGGAGGTATCCTTGAACTCCTGGGGGAATAACCTCCTCTTGCCATATACCCTGGAAAATTTCAGTCAGCTTTTGTATGAGCAATGGTCCCCATACCTTGTAAATTTCAGCTGGAATAGAATCATCACTAGGTGCTTTGCCACATGAAAGGAGCCTAATAGCCCTCAAAACCTCTTGTTCAGTTGGAAGTTCAGCTAAGTAGGGACTGACTTCAATCTGAGGTAAATGGTCAATGGCCTCAGCACTGACTGATGACGGTCTGTTGAGAACACTGTGGAAGTGTTCAGCCCATCTCTCTAGGATCATGTCCTTATCACTAATCAATGTGGCTCCATCAGCACTGAGCAGCTGTGATGCACTATAAGTTTTTGGTCCATAAGTAGCTTTTAGCAAATCATAAAAGTACTTTGGATTGCTAATATCAGTATGAAACTGAATTTTGTCTGCCCTCTTACTGAGCCTGGAACCCAGAATCTCTCTAAGCTTTGCTTGTATTTTGCTTTTGATGGAATTAAACAATGCCTTCTTAGAGGTGGATGAACAATCCTGCTGGTAAATCCTGTGGAGTTCTCATTTTTCATTTAGCAGCTTCTGGCTTTCCCCATCATTTTCATCAAACCAGTCTTGGTGTTTGCGAGTGTTCTGATTCAGATGAGCAAATATAGTGCTGTACACCAAATCTCTGAATTTTCCACTCCTTTTCTGCTCCACTGTTGCCAACTGTGTATTGGCTCAACTTTCCCTCCAAGTTAGCAACAAACTGTTCATGCTCAGAGAAGAGGTCTACTTTGTTGACATTAATTCTTTTGGTAGTCACTCTGTCTTTTTTTGTTCAGACACCAGAAAACCAAATCCATCATTGTAACCAAAAAGTCAATATACATTAGCATGGTGGGGACAAAAGCATTTCCAAGCCTTCCTTCCCCCCCCCCCCCCCGGCCCCGACTGGGGCCTTCCCACAAATACTCATGAGCCTAGCTGTGCCTGCTTGCCTACATCCTTCAGCTCTGACTGGCCTGACCAACTTCCTCCAAGCTCTGCTGTACCTGTTCTGTTCCACCCATTCAGCAAGCTCCTACCATCACATGTGACTTAAGCTTCCATGTGATTTAAGCAGGTCACATGAGCTTATTAATGAATGGGAAAGATCTTCCCATTTAAATTACCATTTCATCACCCAACTGTCACTCTTGGCCTCAAGAATCTGCAGCATGCCTAATGGCCACATTACAATAAAACAATCTTGACTGTCAGACTAAACCAAGTTCAGCATAACTGGCAGTCCTTCCACCCACTGAGGAGTGAGGGAAGGTCTCCTCCAAGCATATGGAGATTTCCCCAAAGAATGGGAAAATGAGAACCATTTGTTCTAATGGACAGGAAGGCAGCTGGGGAGTACTGAGAGCTTTGTCTGACAGTCATCCGCTGCATCCCAGGCCATTGCCAAGTATCTTGACTTTTGTCTTGTTCCTGTCCTTCAATGACTCTGGGAAAGACAGGGAAACTAAAGACTTTGTACAACTCTGCCACAATCTAATGCATGTCATGCACAAGTCAAGACATCATCCCGTGATGACATCAATCTTCTTCAAAAAGGAAAAACACACAACAACATCTATACCACGCCCCTATACATAGATGATCCTGTCATAAGTTCTGTCCTAGGTCAACTCAACAACTCAATTGCTTAGTTTGTTTTTCTTTCTGAAACCAAACTTCAAGTTCCTTTCTAATCTCCGTGAATGACAAGAGTATATGCGGATTTGAACATACTTTTCAGCAAGAGGACCCTGGAGAGAAACATGGTGAGGGAGAATAGGATGTAAAATAAAGCCAGTGAGGAAACTGGAAGAAAAGATTTAAAATGTATTACCAGGTAAAAAGGAAGAGTAGATAGGCGGGTAATGTGCTAAGGGTGAGAAGTGATCAAAAATCTAGGTGTTCTACAAATATCCTTGCAATATCAGGGAAATTTGAGGAAAGTCTCCAGCATAATGATTGGACGTTGTAATTCACTTGTAGGGAGGAATGTGTAAGAAATTAATACAAAGGACATGTAGGGATGGGTTATAATTTATATAATTGGATGGAGGTCCTGAATTAATATGATCATTGATCTGCTGGCACATTTGAGAATATTCACAGCATTTTTTTTGGATTGAGCTATTAAAGATGACACTATCTATGGAATCATATTTTTAGGTGCATCAAAAGGCAATGGACACTAGTAATAAGCAGTCTGAAAGACTTTAGGCTTAGTCTAACACCTTCCATCATATTCCACAATACATTTTAAATGTACACATGAACTTGATATTAAAGATCATACTCATAAAAAATATAAGACAAGAAGATCATATCCTTCTCTCACCTATGTGCAGGACATAATATTCTTAACTAAGTAAGAGATATAGGTAAAGACAAAATAAAATATTTTGATTACATGGAATCAAAAATAATCTAGACAGACAAAATTAATGTACCTAGGATAAGAAGAGAAGTGGTTGAATTGGACAAAAACAAAATCTTGGTATCAATTTTTTTCTGATAAGAATTTGGCAACTAGGTGACTCTGGATGGAGCACTGGGCCTGCAGTCAGGAAGACCTGCGCTCAAATCTGGCTATAGACCTTCATTAGTTATATGACTCCAAGCAAGTCACTTAAACACTGTTTGCCTCCATTTTCTCATCTGTAAAATAGGGATAATAATAGCACCTTCCTCACAGGATTGTTGTGAACATCAAATGAGATAATAATTGTATAGTCCAGCACAGTGTCTAAGTAATCACTGTTTAAATGTTAGCTATTTTAGAACCAAATAAAACAATACAGACAATGATTACAAGTACGTAAATGGAAAGGGCATACATACAAATCAAAAGTGAATGTACCAAAATTCCAAAGAATTTTGAAATTGATCAGGACTCAAATGAGGAGGTGTTAGAGGATATCCACAATCCACCCATTGGTGGAGGCATGAGACCCACAAATGTTATGCATTGTACAGGCTGTTATTTTTTCAATAGATTGACTACTAATATTCTCTTTTTTATTAAATTATTATTTATTATATAGTACATATTTCTGACTAAGGTTAGGGTTAGAATAGGAGCGATACATTAAATCCCTCTGATTCTAACCCTAACTGTAAAAAGTCAATGGAGGGAAATGCAATAAGATTGGGGAGGCTCCATCTTATTACAAACTTTGGTGCATGGCATGGCCTTTGATGAGGTGAGGCAGACAGGAAGGCTCAAGGCAGATGGAGCAAGCAGGACGTGAGAGATGAGATAAGATGCAGAATGTGCCCAGTCAAAAACAAGTGATGAAAGAAGAGCATGCATTGAAGCCCCCTATCTTGGACTTATCTGTGTGCTTTCACAAAGCACCACCTTACCTGACACTCCAGAAGAACTCCCGCTCCCCCTTTCCTTTTCCCTTTCCTTGTCTGCATGGACTGTGGAGTATTCATCCTCTTCCCCTTTCCTATTCTCCTTGCAAATCTGTACAACAAGGCACCTCCAGCCACAAAATTGTATTTGAACCAGACCATTCACCTAATCAACTGTCCTTGCCCCTTATGGGAAGCAGGGCCTGTCTTGGAGTAGTAGGGCTCATCGCCTATGCTCTGTCTCATGGGGAGAAATCTCGATTGGTTGCATCCACCCAGTCAATACTTTTCCTAACTTAAAGACTGTCCAAATGAATTCCTTCAGACTCTAGGAACCACCCATCCATTCTTCATCAGGCTATCATCTGACAACAGGGACATGGGTGATTGTGAAAACAGGGGAGGGGGGGCGGAGCCAAGATGGCGGAGTGAAAGCAACGACTCACCTAAGCTCCTGGAAAAACTCCTTTGGATATCTCTGGGGGGAGAGTCTGACCAGACTTTGGAGGTGTAGAATCCAGTGGGAGACGGACTTTGACAGATTCAGAGCCCAGGCTAGACTGGAAGGTCCACGGGAGGGATCTGTTCCGCGGGGGTAAGACCCCGGCGCACAGCGCAGCGCGGTCTGCGCGGCAGGGCGGAGGCGACCCGAGGGGCCCGAGAGTGGCGGGCGAGACCAGCGGAGCAGGAGATAAGCCAGGCCGAGCCAACGATATCAGCGCAACAGCCTTTGAAATCTTCAGCCTAAAGACGGGACTTCAGTGAGTCACTACTTGAACATCCAGGAGCTGGGATGCCGAAGTGATCAGTAAGTGCTCTCCCCTCCCCCCCGATGACCGTGAGGGAACCATAAAATTCTTCCCCAGATTAATCCTGGATCAGTGGGAACAGCAGAAGGGGGCGGGTGGTCTCATAACACCAGAGGCTGGAAAAGTGGCAAAGGGGGATTCTTCCCACCGTGGTGGAGGCTATCTGGAGGGACAGACGACCCAGGGCAGAGAAAATTCGCACTGAGACCCAAGCAAGCCTCAGCCCAGGAGACGAGCCCCAGGAGGGGCGGGAACACGCATTAGCCTCTAGGCGTGCCCCAGCCCTCCAGGGGAAAGGGAAGACAATAGGGAAGCTGGGATCACCATCCCCGGACCTTGCCTTTGCCTCAGGCCAGCTGAGGAGATATCCTGAGACCAGACCACACCTCCCACACACCTATCAAGCTAACCCCAGGGTTGATCTGGGAAACAACAACAACAACAACAACAACAAAAAAAGCCTGCTTTTAGCCTAGACAAACATCAACTCAACTTAAAAGATCTGTATCTTCTGACTGAAGGAACCAAAAGCTACAACACTCAGCCAACATCATGAATCGGAAAAAGCAGACGAAAAGTGAAAAAACCATAGAATCTTTCTATGGGGATAAGGACCAAAACACAAACACCAAAGAGGTCAGAGCTGAGACTGTACTTCCATCTGAAACCTCAGATGGGACTATGAATTTCTCGCAAGCACAACTATATTACCTGGAACGTCTGAAGAAGGATATAAAAGAAAAACTGGCCAATGATTTTAAAACTATAAAAAAAGAATTCACTGATGAGAACATCAATCTGAAAAAGAAAATTGAAGAAATGGAAAAGGAAGTTCAAAAATTAACTGGAGAGAATAATTCCCTAAAAGGAAGAATTAATCAAACGGAAAAGGAAACTCAAAACCTAATTGGGAAAATTGATCAGATGGAAAAGGAAACCCAAAACCTAACTGGGAAAACTGGTCGAATGGAAAAAGAAGTACAAAAATTAAATGGAGAAAATAGCTCCTTAAAGGGAAAAATTGGCCAGATGGAAAAGGAGATGCGAAAGCTAACTGAAGAAAACAATACGATCAAGATTAGAATTGGGCAAGTAGAAACTAATGACTCAATGAGGCAACAAGAATCAGTCAAAAAAAATCTAAAGAATGAAAAGATAGAAGAAAATCTAAAATATTTAATTGGAAAAACAACTGACCTGGAAAATAGATCCAGGAGAGAAAATCTAAGAATTATTGGCCTGCCAGAAACCCATGATGAAGAAAAGAGTCTGGACAATATCTTCCAGGAAATCATCAAGGAAAATTGCCCAGAAGTACTAGACTCAGAGGGCAAAATAGTCATTGAAAGAATCCACCGTTCCCCACCGGAAAGGGATCCCAAACTCAAAACCCCAAGAAATATAGTTGCCAAATTCCAGAGCTATCAAGTGAAGGAGAAAATACTACAAGCAGCCAGAAAGAAACAATTTAAATATCAAGGTCACACAGTCAGGATCACACAGGACCTTGCAGCTTCTACATTAAAAGATCGAAAGAATTGGAACCCAATATTCCGTAAGGCAAAGGAGTTGGGACTCCAACCGAGGATCAACTACCCAGCAAAGTTCAGCATAACATTTCAGGCAAGGAGAAAGTCATTCAACGAAATAAGGGATTTCCAGAGCTTCCTGACCAAAACACCAGAACTCAATAGACAATTTGATCTTCAAATGCAGGTCTCCAGAGAATCATAAAAAGGTAAACAGAGGGGAAAAAACAAAAACAAAAACTTGCAACTCAATTAGGGCAATCTGTTTACCTCCCTATAAGGGAAGATGATACCTGTTAATCTTGAGAACTGTGCAGCTATTATGATAAAAAGGATATATGTAGAGGGAACGGGCATAAAGTAAATGATGTCATGTCAAAAATATGATTTAAGTATGAGAAGGGAATGTAATAGGAGGTGTGAAAAGGGGGAAGCAGAAAATGGCAAATTATATCACAGGAAGAAGTACAAAACTATAGTAGAGGGAAGGAGGGGAGGGAGATGAGCATTGTTTGAGAGGTACTCTCATCTGATTTGTTCAAAGGAGGGAACAATAATCTTAAGCAGATAATCCCAACTAGCTCTATAGGTAGTAGGAGGGGAAGGGGGAAGAAAGGGGAGGGTGGCTAAAAGGGAGGAAAGAAGCAATAAGAGTAAAGGGGACTAAAAGGGAGGGGGGCTAAAAGAAGGAGGGGAAGGCTGCAGGAGGAGGGGGAGAAAAGTGAATACTTTTGAGGAGGGGAAGGGAGACAGGAGAGTTAAAAGCACAAATGGTGGGAAAGAGGGTGGAGGGAAATACACAGATTGTAATCATAACTGTGAATGTTAATCGAATGAACTCTCCCATAAAACGGAGACGGATAGCAGAATGGATTAAAAGCCATAATCCAACAATATGCTGCTTACAAGAAACACATTTGAAACGGGGGGATACACATAGGATAAAGGTAAAGGATAGAGCAGAATATATTGTGCCTCAGCTCATGTAAGAAAGGCAGGAGTAGCAATCCTAATCTCAGACAAAGCAAAAGCAGAAATAGATCTAATCAAAAGGGATAAGGATGGAAACTATATCCTACTAAAAGGCACCATAGACAATGAAGCAATATCATTACTAAACATGTATGCTCCAAGTGGTATAGCATCCAGATTCTTAGAGGAGAGGTTGGGGGAGTTGAAGGAAGAAATTGATAGCAAAACTATACTAGTGGGGGACCTCAACCTCCCCCTCTCTGAACTCGATAAATCCAACCTCAAAATAAACAAGAAAGAGGTTAAGGAGGTAAATAAAACTCTGGATAAGGTAGATATGATAGATCTTTGGAGAAAATTAAATGGGAATAGAAAGGAATATACCTTTTTCTCAGCGGTACATGGAACATTTACAAAAATTGACCATGTACTAGGACATAAAAATCTCACAATCCAGTGCAGAAAGGTAGAGATAATCAATGCATCCTTTTCAGATCATAATGCATTAAAAATTACATGTAATAAAAGGCTATGGAAAGAGAAACCAAAAATCAATTGGAAACTAAATAATCTAATTCTAAAGAAGGATTGGGTTAAAGAAGAAATCATAGAAACAATCAACAACTTCATTCAAGAGAATGACAATAGTGAGACAACATACCAAAACTTATGGGACACTGCAAAAGCAGTTATTAGGGGAAGTTTTATATCTCTGAATGCTTACATAAATAAAATAGAGAAAGAGGAGATCAATGACTTAGGCTTGCAGTTGAAAAAGCTAGAAAAAGAACAAATTGAAAATCCCCAAGTAAATACCAAATTAGAAATACTGAAAACCAAAGGAGAGATTAATAAAATTGAAATAAAGAAAACTATTGAATTAATAAATAAAACCAATAGTTGGTTTTATGAAAAAACTAATAAAATTGATAAACCTTTGGTTAATCTGATCAAAAAAAAGAAAGAAGAAAACCAAATTACTAACATTAAAAATGAAAGGGGTGAACTCACCTCCAATGAGGAGGAAATTAAAACAATAATTAGAAACTACTTTGCCCAACTTTATGCCCACAAATTCGACAATCTAAATGAGATGGATGAATATTTTAAAAAATACAAATTGCCCAGTTTAACAGAAGAGGAAGTTGAATACTTAAACAACCCCATCTCAGAAAAAGAAATTGAACAAGCCATCAATGAACTCCCTAGGAAAAAATCTCCAGGGCCAGATGGATTCACAAGTGAATTCTATCAAACATTTAAAGAACAGTTAATTCCAATACTACATACACTATTCTTGAAAATTGGGGAAGAAGGAGTCCTCCCAAATTCTTTCTATGATACAAATATGGTTTTGATACCCAAACCAGGAAGAGACAAAACAGAGAAAGAAAATTATAGACCAATTTCCCTAATGAATATAGATGCAAAAATTTTAAATAAGATTTTAGCAAAACGAATACAGCATCTTATCACGAGATTAATACATTATGATCAGGTAGGATTCATACCAGGACTACAGGGCTGGTTCAATATTAGGAAAACTATTAGCATTATCGATCACATCAACAACAAAGCTAACAAAAACCACATGATTATCTCAATAGATGCAGAAAAAGCTTTTGACAAAATACAACATCCAATAAAGGGAACTTTCCATAAAATAATAAGCAGTATCTATCTAAAACCTTCAGCAAGCATTATATGCAATGGGGATAAGCTAGATGCATTCCCAATAAGATCAGGGGTGAAACAAGGTTGTCCATTATCACCACTATTATTCAATATGGTACTAGAAATGTTAGCTGTAGCAATTAGACAAGATAAAGATATTCAAGGAATTAGAATAGCCAAAGAAGAAACTAAGTTATCACTCTTTGAAGATGATATGATGATTTACCTAGAGAATCCCAGAGATTCAAGTAAAAAATTACTTGAATTAATAAACAACTTTGGCAAAGTTACAGGGTACAAAATAAACCCACACAAATCTTCTGCATTCCTATATATTAGCAACAAAGTTCAACAGCAAGAGATAGAAAGAGAAATCCCATTTAAAGTTAGGGTAGACAGTATAAAATACTTAGGAGTCTACCTGCCAAAACAAACCCAGGGACTATATGAACACAATTACAAGACACTTTTTGCACAAATAAAGTCAGATTTAAGTAAGTGGAAAAACATTAGTTGCTCATGGGTAGGCCGTGCTAATATAATAAAAATGACAATTCTACCCAAATTAATATACTTATTTAGTGCCATACCAATTAAACTATCAGACAATTACTTTCTAGAGCTGGATAAAATAATATCAAAATTCATTTGAAAAACAAAAGGTCCAGAATATCAAAGGGACTAATGAAAAGAAATGCCTGGGAAGGTGGCCTAGCGCTACCAGAACTCAAACTCTACTATAAAGCAGCAATTATCAAAACCACTTGGTATTGGCTAAGAAACAGAGAGGTAGACAAGTGGAATAGACTTGGCACTCAAGATGCAGTAGGCAAGGAATATAGCAACCTTCTGTTTGATAAACCCAAGGACCCCAGCTTCTGGGATAAGAACTCATTGTTTGATAAAAATTGCTGGGAAAACTGGATAACAGTGTGGCGGAAATTAGGCATAGACCCATACCTGACACCGTACACAAGAATAAAGTCCAAATGGGTACATGATTTAGGTATAAAGATTGATACCATGAATGAACTGGAGAAGCAAGGAATAGTGTATTTATCAGATCTATGGAGAAGGGAAGAATTCTTTACTAAAGGAGAGATAGAATGCATTATGAAATGCAAAATGGATAACTTTGATTACATTAAACTGAGAAGTTTTTGCACAACCAAACCCAATGCAACCAAAATCCGGAGGGATGTAGTAAATTGGGAAAAAATTTTTACAGCTAAGCTCTGGGATAAAGGCCTCATTTCTAGAATATATAGAGAACTGACCCAAATGTATAATCATACAAGTCATTCCCCAATTGATAAATGGTCAAAGGATATGAACAGGCAATTTTCAGAGGAAGAAATTAAAGATATCTATAATCATATGAAAAAATGCTCTAAATCACTATTGGTTAGAGAGATGCAAATCAAAACAACTCTGAGGTACCACATCACACCTATAAGATTGGCAAACATGACAGAACAAGAAAATGATAAATGCTGGAGAGGATGTGGGAGAGTTGGAACACTAATTCATTGTTGGTGGAACTGTGATCGCATCCAACCATTCTGGAGAGCAATTTGGAACTATGCCCAAAGGGCTACAAAAATGTGCATATCCTTTGACCCAGCAATATTGCTACTAGGACTATATCCCCAAGAGATCATAAAAATGGGAAAGGGTCCCACATGTACAAAAATATCTATAGCAGCACTCTATGTAGTTGCCAAAAACTGGAAGTCAAGGGGATGTCCATCAATTGGGGAATGGCTGAATAAATTATGGTATATGAATGTAATGGAGTACTATTGTGCCATAAGAAATGATGAACAAGAAGACTTCAGAGAGGCCTGGAAGGACTTATATGACCTGATGCTGAGTGAAAGGAGCAGAACCAGGAGAACTTCATGCACAGCAACAACCACAGTGTGTGAGAGTTTTTTCTGGTAGACTTAAATTTTTGGAATAACACAAGAACTTCTGAAAAAAAAAAAATCCCAATGGTGGACCTCAAGGGAAAATGCCTTCCACACTCAGAGAGAGAAATATGGAAGTCACTCACAAAATGTAGCAGATCATGTTTGTGTATGTGTATCTGTTTGTGTATCATGTTCTGATTTGTTATACGGATTCTTTCATTTATCTTAGTCTGACTACATAGCATGACTATAGTGAAAATATACTCAATAGGAAAGTATATGTAGAATCTATACAGAATTGTATGCAGTCGTGGGGAGAGAGGGAGGTAGTGGGGGGTGGGTGGGGAGGGATAAAATCGCAATTGTATGGCAGTGATTGTTAAACATTAAAAAAATAAAAAAAAAAAAAAGAAAACAGGGGAGACAGTTTTATCCACAAAATCTCAAAAGACCTGGAAGTAAACCTCTACCCGTTGTATAGACTCCCAAGATGGGATTTGGGGTGGGACATATAAATATAACTGATACAGAAGATACAGTGCCAGACATTGGAGTCATGAAAACCTCACTTCAATTCCTGTCCCAGGTCATTGCTAGCTATGGGGCCCTAGCTAATACTCTTCATGTATTTTTCCCTCAGTTTCTTTTTATGTAAAATATGGAAGTGAAATTTGATGACTTCTAAGGTCCCTTCTAAATCTACCTCTTTGATCCTAAGATAAGAGGACATGGCTGGGTTGTAATGTACAATGTTAGTTGGATCCCCACAACTGATGAGGCCACAAATTTGTATAACAGCCACAAGCAGTGGAGTCTAGCATGCTCATTGAGGATGAGAAATTGGAGGGGGAGGTTATCAGTAGAATCTTGCCTTCGTTGAATATTGAAGCAAAGCAGTCTAGTAGTTTGTTCTCCTTGTCCTCAAAGTCAACAAAAAAGTTTACAAAGAATGACTGCATTGTGTTAGTGTTAACAGCTCAGTTTCTAAAACAGTTTGTCTTTCTCACTCTATGAATATCTAATTTTCCCCACCTACACCATCAGAAATACAGTGGAGACTTCTGTGTCTTTTAATATAAGACTTTTGTAAACTCTAGGAAAAGTCCACCTGACTTTTCAATCCCCAGTGTAATTCATGTTGAGACAACTGTCAGAGAGCATTCTGGGTATGAAGTGTTGGTAAGGATATTGAGGGATGGCTTAACTTGACATCAATTAGCAATAAACCCTGACTGTTACTTAGAGGGTCCAAATTCACAACATATAGGCTTATACATAAGTTTGCTCTGAGCTCTAGGGAAAGAAGTCTTAATCACTCTCTGACATCAGCTGCAATGTCACAAGAGGTAGGGAAATCATAAAGGATGGGAAAATATGCAAACATCAAGAACCTCATTAAGACATTCACTCATCAACAAACAAAATATCTTTGCCATAGTAGAGTCAAATAGTCTTCTAGTAAGTGACTCAGAAGATGGAGGTTGTGGTTAATTGAATTTTATTACTTTAAAGAAAATTTGTTAGGTTTTGATAATGTTAATAATACTACTATGATTCCTCATTTTAATGCACAGTTACTGTTGGTTGTCAAAAGCTAAACCAACAGAACCCAAGTTCTGGCTGAGACCTTATCTTTCTGGACTCATGAATCTTCCTCTAATGAATGGCTCTATCCAGGTTACCTTCTGCAAACGCCCCCAAATCTCCCCCGTTTTTAAAAACCTTCACTAAATGATATCATTGCCCTGGATGTTCAGCCAAGATCCTTTCTCAAGCTCCCTGTCATACTCCCAGAAGACTCTGCCACCTGGGCTGCATCCCCATCTCACCTCTTACTTTTCATTCAATCCATGGTGATTTGGTGATTTAAACCTCATCACTCAAGCAATTAACCAATAATATTCTCCCCAATTTACCAATGATCTCTTTCATTATTTCTCTATATGAACTCTCTCTCTCTCTCTCTCTCTCTCTCTCTCTCTCTCTCTCTCTCTCTCTCTCTCTCTCTCTCTATCTATCTATTTATCTATCTGTCTGTCTGTCTGTCTGTCTATCTATCCATCTATCTGATATATTTATATATACATATATGTATACATATATACAGTTATATAAAATAAATGTGTATATACATCTATATGCATACATGCATATACACATACAATTTCATGTCTTTATATATAAGTACACATGTGGATTTATTCATGCATCCATATACTTCATGTACATGTATATGTGTGTGAATGTACACACACATATAGATATAGATGTGTGTATATGTGTCTGTAAAGACACACACACACACACACACACACACACCAGGCAAACAGAAAATCTTTGAAAGTAGCAATCTATTGCATAATTTTTAAAAAGACATGCAATTTGTATGTAATGCAAGTGCAGAATTGCTCATATGTGTGTGTATATGCATGCAATATAAATAGAGATAATGGACTAAGTTTTCCTCCATAGTAGATCAACAACTCTCAATTATGGTGCTATTGTAGAAACAGGGAAGAGTTTGCGGAAAGCTAGCAGAGAGGTGTATACAGAACCACAATCATTTTATCAACCAGCAATCTTCTATGCAAAATGGGTGTTTAATTGTATGTGTGCATGCAGCCTTGAGTCTATATTACCTAGGGCTTGCATGTCTCTTGAAACAAGAGCCATTTTTCTCTTTGTATCAACATTTCTATCTCCAATGGACAAGAGAAGAGAACATGTGGATTGCCCATGTAGCCATACATATAGATTACAATTGCTTACATTCTTTTAAAAAATTACATAATAAATTCCCTACTTCCAAATCACAGTTGTTCCTTTTGTCTATTGTTTTCTTTCTTCTGAACTTCTTTCTATTCTTTTCTGTTCACTGTTAAATTCTATTATGATTTCCGCGAATGTTCTTATCATGACTGTTACTGTTCTCCCTCTTAAATATATTCCTAATTAAAAAAACGTAATAAATGTGTGGAATCAA
Organism: Notamacropus eugenii; assembly: GCF_028372415.1. NCBI lineage: Eukaryota > Metazoa > Chordata > Mammalia > Diprotodontia > Macropodidae > Notamacropus > Notamacropus eugenii. Next base: position 753,346,572 of record NC_092872.1, read on the forward strand.
GTAAGGCAAATCCACATATTATCACTCACAAAATATGTTTCAACCTACCCCTGGAGTATCTAACTTGTTTTTCAAGAAGTGGGTAGAATGCTTCATTAATTCTTCTATAGATCCCTAAGTACTGACTGAATAATTGGCTTCTTCAAGACTTCCAATTTCTTTGTCTTACTTTCCAATGTAATAGTTTTTGCTATTGATGACTTCTAAGGTCCCTTCTAAATCTACCTCTGTGATCCTAAGATAAGAGGACATGGCTGGGTTGTAATGTACAATGTTAGTTGGATCCCCACAACTGATGAGGCCACAAATTTGTATAACAAATTTGTCCTCTTGGTTCTGCTGCCTTCCTTCTACCTCAGTTCACATAAACCTTTCCATGTTTCTCTGAAGTCTGTATCCATTCTGTCATTTATTTTTTTAAGTGAATATATTTATTTTTAGCTTTCAACATTCATTTCCACAAGATTTTGAGTTCCAGTTTTTCTCCCCATCTCTTCCTTTCCCCATTCCAAAATATTGTGCATTCTGATTACCCCTTCCCCCAATCTGCCCTCCCTTCTATCACACCCCTCCCTTCTCTTAATCCCATCTTCTCTCTTTTCTTGTAGAGCAAGATAGATTTCTATACCTCATTATCTATATTTCTTATTTCCCAGTGGCATGCAAAAACAATTCTCAACATTCATTCCTAAAACTTTGAGCTTCAGCTTCTCTACCTTCTTCCCTACCCACCCATCCCCACTAAGAAGGCAAGCAATTCAATACAGGCTATACATGTGTAGTTGTGCTAAAGACTTCCATAATACTCACATTGTGAAAAACTAACCATATTTCCCTCCATCCTATCTATTATCCTATCCTTATTTATTCTATTTTCTCTTTAGACCTTGTCCCTCACTCAAAGTGTTTACTTCTAATTACTCCCTCCTTGTTTTTACCTTCCTTTCTATCATCCCCCCACCTGACTTATCCCCTTCTCCCCTACTTTCCTATAGTATAACATAGATTTTCATACCAAATTGAATGTGCATATTATACCCTCCTTAAGCCAAATGTGATGAGAGTAAGCTTCACTTTTTCCCTCTCACATCCCCCCTTTTCCCCTCCATTGAAAAAGCTTTTTCTTGCCTCTTTTATGGGAGATAATTTGCCCCATTCCATTTCTACCTTTCCCCTCCCAATATATTCTTCTTTCACCCCTCAATTATATATATATATTTGGATATCATCCCTGCCTATTGAACTTACCCTATGCCCTCTGTCCATATGTGTGTGTGTGTGTGTTTCTGTGTGTGTGTAATCCCTCCAACTACCTAACTACTGAGAAAAGTCTCAAGAGTTACAAATATTATCTTTCCATGTAGGAATGTAAACAGTTCAAATTTAGTAAGTCCCTTATGATTTATCTTCCCTGTTTACCTTTTCATGCTTCTCTTGATTCTTGTGTTTGAAAGTCAAATTTTCAATTCAGTTCTGGTGATTTCATCAAGAATGTTTGAACGTCCTCTATTTCATTGAATGACCATTTTTCCCCTGAAGTATTATACTCAGTTTTGCTGGACAGGTGATTCTTGATTTTAATCCTAGTTCCTTTGACTTCTAGAATATCATATTCCAAGCCCTTGTATGCCTTAATATAGAAGCTGTTACATCTTCTATTATTCTCATTGTATTTCCTCAGTACTCAAATTGTTTCTTTCTGGTTGCTTGTAATATTTTTTCCTTGACCTGGGAACTCTGGAATTTGACTACAATACTCCTAGGAGTTTTTATTTTGGAATCTCAGGAGGTGATTGGTGGATTATTTCAGTATTTATTCTATCCTCCAGTTCTAGAATATCAGAACAGTTTTCCTTGATAATTTCATGAAAGATGATGTCTAGGCTCTTTTTTTAATCATGACTCTCAGGTAGTGCCATAATTTTTAAGTTTTCTCTCCTAGATCTATTTTCCAGGTCAGTTGTTTTTCATATGGGATATTTCACATTGTCTTCTATTTTTGCATTCTTTTGGTGTTGTTTTGTAATTTCTTGGTTTCTCATCAAGTCATTAGTTTCCATCTGCTCCATTCTAATTTTTAAAGAACTATTTTCTTCAGTGAGCTTTTGAACCTCCTTTTTCATTTGGCTAATTCTGCTTTTTAAAGCATTCTTATCCTCATTTGTTTTTTGGACCTCTTTTGCCATTTGAGTTAGTTTCTTTTGAAGGTGTCATTTTCTTCAGCATTTTGTTGGGTCTCCTTTAGCAAGCTGTTCACTTGCTTTTCATGATTTTCTTGTATCACTGTCATTTCTCTTCCCAATTTTTCCTCCACCAGTCTTACTTGATTTTCAAAATTCTTTTTGAGCTCTTCCATGGCCTGAGACCATTGCATATTTATTTTGGAGATGGTAGAAAATACCAATTTACTGAGAAAGTAACCTTCTATAGTCTTATAGCCCCTTTTGGGGGCTTTTTCCCAGCCAGTTACTTGACTTTTGAGTCCTCTGTCAGGTGGAGGGTATACTCTAGGGACCTGTAAATTCTCAGTTCCTCCAAGAGGGCACAATCAGGTGGAAGGAATTTACTCCTTTCCTGGCCTGCTCTCTGGACTGCGAGCAACCACAAACTTTTCTGCCCATGATCTACTAGAAGGATTCCCTCTCCAGAGCCTCCACCAGCTCCATCAGTCACTGCTCCTCTTCACCCCAGGGCCACCACTCAAGGCTGAGACCCAGATCAGCTTCTGAAGTCCCCCATGGTCTTTAGGCTGAGGGCTCCAAAAAATGGATGCTGCTGGGATAGCCTGGGGCCAGGGCTAGTGCAGGACCCTGCTCCCTTCTCACCCAGGTGAAAGAGCTTTCTCACAGACCTTTGAAGCTGTTTTTGGCATTTCTGGGGTGAGAAATCTCAGAACCTCAGCTGCTACCCATGATTCTGCCCCTCTGAAGCCTGCTCTAGTACTGTCCCTGGCACACCACACAGCCAAGGCTGAGTTGCACTCTGATGAACCCAGTGTGATAGACCTTTCTTGTTGGTCTTCCAGGCTGCCTTGGGTTAGACATCTCTTTCACTATGTTGTTTTGTGGCTTCTGTTGCTCTAGGATTTGTTTAGAGTAATTTTTTGCAGATATTTTATGGATTGTGGGGAGAGACCTATAGCAGGGCCGTCCTTTTACTCTGCCATCTTGGCTTTGCACCTGCTTTTGTGATTTCTTATGGCACAATAATAATCAATTACATTCATAAGCCATAGTTTGTTCAGCTCTTCCCTAGTTGTTAGATACCCACTTTGTTTATATTTCTTTTCTACAACAAAGAAGTTCCATCATAATTTTTTTGGTACATGTAAGTTCTTTGCCTCATCCTTTTATTTCTTTGGAATATAATTCTAGTAATGTTATATTGGTCATAATGTAGTGATGTCTGTGGCATAGTTCCAAATTGCATTTTGGCATGGTGAGGTCAATTCACAGCTCCAGCAGCAGAACATTAGTGTGTGTGTCTTCTTGCATCCTTTCCAGTAACTATTATTTCCCTTTTTTGGTCATCTTTGCCAATCTTGTGAGTATAAAGTGGAACCTCAGAGATTTTTTTATTTTAATTTTTATTTCTACATTTATTAGTTATTTAAAACATTTACCAATCTTTTCTTACTTCTCAAAACCAATGAATTTTTTTTGTAGTTAGTTCTCATTTTTTTCTTGATCTCTCTGTAGAATTTAATCAACTACCCTTTCCTTCTTTGTAATATCTCTTCTCTGGGCTTTCATGATGAAACTCTCTTTGAAATCTCATCCTATCTCCCTAACTATTGCTCCTTAGTTTTCTTTGTTGGCTCATTATCCATATTATTTCATTTACATGCAAATATTACCTAAGTTTTCTCTTTGGTCAATTTTCTCTTTCCTTGGTCCCTTCTCTTATCTGTTTCCATGGATTCAATTGTCATGTTTATGTAAATTCCTCCCATTTTCTTTCCTGAGTTCTCATCATCATCTTCCTACTGAATGTTCCAAATAAGTCACGTAATGACCATTTGAAGTTGGCATAGTAAAAACCAAAATTATATTTGCCTCCAAATGCACTGCTCTCCAGAACTTCTTTTATTTCAGTTTCCCAAGTTTCTAACTGGGATTATACTTTATCATGCACCCTCACCACATATATCCCTGCGGTTTCCCAACCTTACTATTTCTACATTCACAATATCTCTTGCCTCTGACACTTGCTCAGTCCTTACCCAGATGCCATCTTGGGTCAAGTACACTCCTTTAACTTGAATTATTGCAGTCACCTCCTAATTGATATCCCTCCTTCATGTATGTTTCCATTTCAATTGGGGCAGTTAGGTGATGCAGTGGATAGAACACCACCAGTGCAGGAGTCAGGAGGACTTGAGTTCAAATCTCATGTCAGACATCTGACACTCACTAGCTGTGTGATCTTGTGCAAGTCACTTAACCCCAACTGTCTCATCCTGGGTCATCTCCAGTCATCTTGATGAATATCTGATCACTGGATTCAGATGGTTCTGGAGGAGAAGTGAGGCTGATGACTTGCACAGCCCTCCTTCACTCAAAACAAAGTCAAGTGCAAGTCATGTCATCATTTCTCTGATGGTATGGCCTTCTTTGGCAACGAAGGACGAACACAATTCCATTACAATCAACATTCCAAACAGTTGCCAAAATGATTTTTAAGCATAACTCTGAACATACCAGCCTTAATTGGTACATTCCAGTGATATAATATTACTTTGACGTTAAAATAGAAACTCCTCTCTTTGGCATTAAAGCCTCTTAATCACTTAACTCTAAACTATCTTTCCAGGCACTTTCTCCATGACTCCCCTATTTGGTCCTTGAGGTTCTTATGTTTTAAAGAGGTAGCCTTCATGGTGTTCTGAACACATGACACTACAGTTCCTCTCTGTGTCGCTTTGTCCAGGCTATCTCCCATGCCTGAAATTCACACTTTTCTCACCTTTACCTTTTCTACCTCACTTTTTTCTTCAAGAAATAACTCAATAATCATCTTCTGACTGGAAATATTATTGCCCCTCCTGCCAGCTGCTTGTGCCTTCTTCCTTCTCAAAGTGACTAACTCCTCCAGGGACTTCCTCAGGGAACTTACATCATGCTGGAGAAAGAGTGCTATGTTAAGGGACTTGTCCAAAGTCATGTAGCCACTATTTCAGAAACAAGACATGAATCTAGGTCTTCTTGGCTCCAAAATCGGCTCCCTATTTGCTAAGAAACTGTGTCTAAGGAAAGCAAATTGGCCTGACTGACTCTAATCACAAAATTGTCTTATTAATGTTGTGTCTACATTAGCCATGTATTCAGCAAGCTGTGATGGAGCCACAGATTGTCCTGATGAACAAGGAACCTTTGTAGGCTAACAACTACTCAAAACCAAAGGGAGTGGTCTGATCAAAAGAACAGTTTAACCTGAAGGAAAGCAAAATAAGGAATTATATTTTCATTCAGATAGTGGTTGTACTGCCACGTGGCAGAAATCAAAATCATGGAACGGTACATTATGGAAGGGACTTCGGAGAGTTCCAAGTCCAACCCTAACCAACGTGTGATTCTCTTCCACACATTCTTTTTTTTTTTCATGTATGTAAAACATTTTCTTTATTTTTTTATTTTTTAATGTTTAACAATCACTGCCATACAATTGAGATTTTATCCCCCCCACCAACCCCCCACTACTCCCCTCCCTCCCCACGACTGCATACAATTCTGTATAGATTCTACATACACTTTCTTATTGAGTATATTTTCACTATAGTCATGCTATGTAGTCAGACTAAAATAAATGAAAGAAATCGTATAACAAATCAGAACATGATACACAAACACATACACATACACAAACACGATCTGTTACATTTTGTGAGTGACTTCCATATTTCTTTCTCTGAGTGTGGAAGGCATTTTGCCTTGAGAACCACCTTTGGGATTGTTTTTTTTTTTATATAAGAAGTTTTTGCGTTATTACAAAAATCCAAGTCTACCAGAAAAAACTCTCACACACTGTGGTCGTAGCTGTGCACAAAGTTCTCCTGGTTCTGCTCCTTTCACTCAGCATCAGGTCATATAAATCCTTCCAGGCCTTTCTGAAGTCTTCTTGTTCATCATTTCTTATGGCACAATAGGACTCCATTACATTCATATAACATAATTTATTCAGCCATTCCCCAATTGATGGACATCCTCTTGACTTCCAGTTTTTGGCAACTACAAAGAGTGCTGCTGTAAATAATTTTGTACATGTGGGACACTTTCTTATTTTTATGATCTCTTGGGGATATTGTCCTAGTAGCGATATTGCTGGGTCAAAGGGTATGCACATTTTTGTAGCCCTTTGGGCATAGTTCCAAATTGCTCTCCAGAATGGATGGATGCGCTCGCAGCTCCACCAACAATGAATTAGTGTTCCAACTCTCCCACATCCTCTCCAGCATGTATCATTTTCTTGTTCTGTCATGTTTGCCAATCTTATAGGTGTGATGTGGTACCTCAGAGTTGTTTTGATTTGCATCTCTCTAACCAATAGTGATTTAGAGGACTTTTTATATGATTATAGATATCTTTAATTTCTTCCTCTGAAAATTGCCTGTTCATATCCTTTGACCATTTACCAATTGGGGAATGACTTGTATGATTATACATTTGGATCAGTTCTCTATATATTCTAGAAATGAGGCTTTTATCCCCGAGCTTAGCTGTAAAAATTCTTTCCCAATTTAGTACATCCCTCTGGATTTTGGTTGTATTGGGTTTGGTTGTGCAAAAGCTTCTCAATTTAATGTAATCAAAGTTATCCATTTTGCATTTCATAATGCATTCTATCTCTCCTTTAGTAAAGAATTCTTCCCTTCTCCATAGATCTGATAAATACACTATTCCTTGCTTCTCCAGTTCATTCATGGTATCAATCTTTATACCTAAATCATGTACCCATTTGGACTTTATTCTTGTGTACGGTGTCAGGTATGGGTCTATGCCTAATTTCCGCCACACTGTTATCCAGTTTTCCCAGCAATTTTTATCAAACAATGAGTTCTTATCCCAGAAGCTGGGGTCCTTGGGTTTATCAAACAGAAGGTTGCTATATTCCTTGCCTACTGCATCTTGAGTGCCAAGTCTATTCCACTTGTCTACCTCTCTGTTTCTTAGCCAATACCAAGTGGTTTTGATAATTGCTGCTTTATAGTAGAGTTTGAGGTCTGGTAGTGCTAGGCCACCGTCCCAAGCATTTCTTTTCATTAGTCCCTTTGATATTCTGGACCTTTTGTTTTTCCAAATGAATTTTGATATTATTTTATCCAACTCTAGAAAGTAATTGTCTGATAGTTTAATTGGTATGGCACTAAATAAGTATATTAATTTGGGTAGAATTGTCATTTTTATTATATTAGCACGGCCTACCCATGAGCAACTAATGTTTTTCCACTTACTTAAATCTGACTTTATTTGTGCAAAAAGTGTCTTGTAATTGTGTTCATATAATCCCTGGGTTTGTTTTGGCAGGTAGACTCCGAAGTATTTTATACTGTCTACCCTAGCTTTAAATGGGATTTCTCTTTCTATCTCTTGCTGTTGGACTTTGTTGCTAATATATAGGAACGCAGAAGATTTTTGTGGGTTTATTTTGTAACCTGCAACTTTGCCAAAGTTATTTATTAATTCAAGTAATTTTTTTACTTGAATCTCTGGGATTCTCTAGGTAAATCATCATATCATCTGCAAAGAGTGATAACTTAGTTTCTTCTTTGGGTATTCTTATTCCTTGATTATCTTTATCTTGTCTAACTGCTACAGCTAACATTTCTAGTACCATATTGAATAATAGTGCTGATAATGGACAACCTTGTTTCACCCCTGATCTTATTGGGAAAGCATCTAGCTTATCGCCATTGCATATAATGCTTGCTGAAGGTTTTAGATAGATACTGCTTATTACTTTATGGAAAGTTCCCTTTATTCCTACGTTCTCCAGTGCTTTTAGTAGGAATGGGTGTTGTATTTTCTCAAAAGCTTTTTCTGCATCTATTGAGATAATCATGTGGTTTTTGTTAGCTTTGTTGTTGATGTGATCGATAATGCTAATAGTTTTCCTAATATTGAACCAGCCCTGTAGTCCTGGTATGAATCCTACCTGATCATAATGTATTAATCTCGTGATAAGATGCTGTATTCGTTTTGCTAAAATTTTATTTAAAATTTTTGCATTTATATTCATTAGGGAAATTGGTCTATAATTTTCTTTCTCTGTTCTGTCTCTTCCTGGTTTGGGTATCAAAACCATATTTGTATCATAGAAAGAATTTGGGAGGACTCCTTCTTCCCCAATTTTCAAAAATAGTGTATGTAGAATTGGAATTAACTGTTCTTTAAATGTTTGATTCACTTGTGAATTCATCTGGCCCTGGAGATTTTTTCCTAGGGAATTCATTGATGGCTTGTTCAATTTCTTTTTCTGAGATGGGGTTGTTAAAGTATTCAACTTCCTCTTCTGTTAATCTGGGCAATTTGTATTTTTTAAAATATTCATCCATCTCCTTTAGATTATCGAATTTGTGGGCATAAAGTTGGGCAAAGTAGTTTCTAATTATTGTTTTAATTTCCTCCTCATTGGAGGTGAGTTCACCCCTTTCATTTTTAATATTAGTAATTTGATTTTCTTCTTTCTTTTTTTAATCAGATTGACCAAAGGTTTATCAATTTTATTAGTTTTTTTCATAAAACCAACTATTGGTTTTATTTATTAATTCAATAGTTTTCTTAATTCAATTTTATTAATTTTTCCTTTGGTTTTCAGTATTTCTAATTTGGTATTTACTTGGGGATTTTCAATTTGTTCTTTTTCTAGCTTTTTCAACTGCAAGACTAAGTAATTGATCTCCTCTTTCTCTATTTTATTTATGTAAGCATTCAGAGATATAAAACTTCCCCTAATAACTGCTTTTGCAGTGTCCCATAAGTTTTGGTATGTTGTCTCACTATTGTCATTCTCTTGAATGAAGTTGTTGATTGTTTCTATGATTTCTTCTTTAACCCAATCCTTCTTTAGAATTAGATTATTTAGTTTCCAATTGATTTTTGGTTTCTCTTTCCATGGCCTTTTATTACATGTAATTTTTAATGCATTATGATCTGAAAAGGATGCATTGATTATCTCTACCTTTCTGCACTGGATTGTGAGATTTTTATGTCCTAGGACATGGTCAATTTTTCGAAATATTCCATGTACCGCTGAGAAAAAGGTATATTCCTTTCTATTCCCATTTAATTTTCTCCAAAGATCTATCATATCTACCTTATCCAGAGTTTTATTTACCTCCTTAACCTCTTTCTTGTTTATTTTGAGGTTGGATTTATCGAGTTCAGAGAGGGGGAGGTTGAGGTCCCCCACTAGTATAGTTTTGCTATCAATTTCTTCCTTCAACTCCCCCAACCTCTCCTCTAAGAATCTGGATGCTATACCACTTGGAGCATACATGTTTAGTAATGATATTGCTTCATTGTCTATGGTGCCTTTTAGCAGGATATAGTTTCCATCCTTATCCCTTTTGATTAGATATATTTCTGCTTTCGCTTTGTCTGAGATTAGGATTGCTACTCCTGCCTTTCTTACATGAGCTAAAGCACAATATATTCTGATCCATCCTTTACCTTTATCCTATGTGTATCCCCCCGTTTCAAATGTGTTTCTTGTAAGCAGCATATTGGTGAATTATGGCTTTTAATCCATTCTGCTATCCATCTCCGTTTTATGGGAGAGTTCATTCCATTCACATTCACAGTTATGATTATAATCTGTGTATTTCCCTCTAACCTCTTTCCCACCATTTGTGCTTTTAGTTCTCCCATCTCCCTTCCCCTCCTCAATAGTATTCACTTTTCTCCCCCTCCTCCTGCAGCCTTCCCCTCCTTCTTTTAGCCCCCCTCCCTTTTACTCCCCTTTACTCTTATTGCTTCTTTCCTCCCTTTTAGCCACCCTCCCCTTTCTTCCCCCTTCCGCTCCTACTACCTATAGAGCTAGTTAGGATTATCTACTTAAGATTATTGTTCCCTCCTTTGAACAAATCAGATGAGAGTACCTCTCAAACAATGCTCATCTCCCTCCCCTCCTTCCTTCTACTATAGTTTTGTACTTCTTCCTGTGATATAATTTGCCATTTTCTGCTTCCCCCTTTTCACACCTCCTATTACAATCCCTTCTCATACTTAAATCATATTTTTGACATGACATCATTTACTTTATGCCCGTTCCCTCTACATATATCCCTTTTATCATAATAGCTGCACAGTTCTCAAGATTAACAGGTATCATCTTCCCTTATAGGGAGGTAAACAGTTTGCCCTAATTGAGTAGCAAGTTTTTGTTTTTGTTCTTTCCCCTCTGTTTACCTTTTTATGATTCTCTGGAGACCTGCATTTGAAGATCAAATTGTCTCTTGAGTTCTGGTGTTTTGGTCAGGAAGCTCTGGAAATCCCTTATTTCGTTGAATGACTTTCTCCTTGCCTGAAATGTTATGCTGAACTTTGCTGGGTAGTTGATCCTTGGTTGAAGTCCCAACTCCTTTGCCTTATGGAATATTGGGTTCCAATTCTTTCGATCTTTTAATGTGAAGCTGCAAGGTCCTGTGTGATCCTGACTGTGTGTCCTTGATATTTGAATTGTTTCTTTCTGGCTGCTTGTGGTATTTTCTCCTTCACTTGATAGCTCTGGAATTTGGCAACTATATTTCTTGGGGTTTTGAGTTTGGGATCCCTTTCGGGAGGGGAACAATGGATTCTTTCGATGACTGTTTTGCCCTCTGAATCTAGTACTTCTGGGCAGTTTTCCTTGATGATTTCCTGGAAGATATTGTCCAGACTCTTTTCTTCATCATGGGTTTCTGGCAGGCCAATAATTCTTAAATTTTCTCTCCTGGATCTATTTTCCAGGTCAGTTATTTTTCCAGTTAAATATTTTACATTTTCTTCTATCTTTTCATTCTTTAGATTTTGTTTGACTGATTCTTGTTGCCTCATTGAGTCATTAGTTTCTACTTGCCCAATTCTAATCTTCTTCGTATTGTTTTCTTAAGTTAGCTTTTGCATCTCCTTTTCCATCTGACCAATTTTTCCCTTTAAGGAGCTATTTTCTCCATTTAATTTTTGTACTTCCTTTTCCATTCAACCAATTTTCCCAGTTAGATTTTGTGTTTCCTTTTCCATTTGATCAATTTTCCCAATTAGGTTTTGGGTTTCCTTTTCCGTTTGATTAACTCTTCCTTTTAGGGAATTATTCTCTCCAGTTAATTTTTGAACTTCCTTTTCCATTTGTTCAATTTTCCTTTTCAGAGTGATATTCTCATCAGTGAATTCTTTTTTTATAGTTTTAAAATCATTGGCCAGTTTTTCTTTTATATCCTTCCTCAGATGTTCCAGGTAATCTAGTTGTGCTTGAGAGAAATTCATAGTCCCATCTGAGGTTTCAGATGGAAGTGCAGTCTCAGCTCTGACCTCTTTGGTGTTTGTGTTTTGGTCCTTATCCCCATAGAAAGATTCTATGGATTTTTTCACTTTTCGTCTGCTTTTTCCGATTCATGATGTTGGCTGAGTGTTGTAGCTTCTGGTTCTTTCAGTCAGAAGGTACAGATCTTTAAGTTGAGCTGATGTGTGTCTAGGCTAAAAGCAGGCTTTTTTTTTTTGTTTCCCAGATCAACCCTGGGGTTAGCTTGTTAGGTGTGTGGGAGGGGTGTTCTGGTCTCAGGAGATCTCCTCAGCTGACCTGAGGCAAAGGCAAGGTCAGGGGATGGTGATCCCAGCTTCCCTCTTGTCTTCCCTTTTCCCCTGGAGGACTGGGGCACGCCTAGAAGCTAATGCGTGTTCCCGCCCCTCCTGGGGCTCGTCTCCTGGCGCTGAGGATTGCCTGGGTCTCAGTGTGAATTTTCTCTGCCCTGGGTCGTCTGTCCTTCCAGATCACCTCCACCACAGTAGGAAGAATCCCCCTTTGCTATTTTTCTAGCCTCTGGTGTTATGAGACTATTTGCCCCCTTCTGCTGTTCCCGCTGATCCAGGATTCATCTGGGGAAGAATTTTATGGTTCTTTCATGGTCATCAGGGGCGAGGAGAGAACATTTACTGATCACTCCGCCATCCTAGCTCCTGGAAGTTCAAGTAGGTGACTTACGGAAGTTTAGTCTTCAGGCTGAAGGTTTCAAGGGCTGCTGCGCTGATATCTGGCACTAAGTGGCTCTCACCGGCTCGGTTTGGCCTGTCTCCTGCTCTGCTGGTTTCACCCACCACTCTCGGGCTTCTCAGGTCCCTTCCGCCCTGCTGCACTGACCGTGCTGCACTGTGCTCTGGGGGCTTACCCCCGCAGAACAGATCCTTCCCGTGGACCTTCCAGTCCAACCTGGGCTTCGAATCTGTCAAAGTCTGTCACCCACTGGATTCTACACCTCCAAAGTCTGGTCAGATTCTCCTTTCAGAGATATCCAGAGGAGTTTGTCCAGGAGCTTAGGTGAGTCATTGCTTTCACTCCGCCATCTTGGCTCCGCCCCCCTCTTCCACACATTCTTGACGAAAGACCGCACAAATTCCTTCTGAAGAACTCCAAGGAGAAGAACCACCACTTATTAGGGCAACACTTTCCACTCTGAAGAAGGGTTCATTATTACAAGTCTTTATCCATTTGGTTTCACTTGGCTGCATGAAGGCAGGCCAGACAGGCAGCTATGTGGTGGAGTGGGCACAGTACTGATCTTGGAGTCAAGAAGATCTTACTTCATATGTGACCTGGGACACTTACTAGTTACGTGATCTTATGCAAGTCACTTAACACTGCCTCAGTTTTATCATCTATAAAATTAGCTGGAGAGGAAAACAAACCACTACAATATCTTTGCCTAGAAAACTAGGGTAATGAGTAGTGTGACACATGGTACTTAAATAAATGAATAACAACTTTACAACTCAGCTCCACCCTCATTGCTTCTGCTTTCTGGGGCTGAAGAGAGCAATCTCTTGAAAGCAGCACCATAAAATGTATCCTTTATCTCATTTTCAAGGTGAGGAAACTGAACTCCAGTGCACTGCCTTGACTTGCCCAATAGTACACAGTTTGTAAGTGGCATAAACAGAGGTAAAATCCAGGTTTTTTCAGGTTGAAAGGACAGAACTTTTCCCCTAGTCCCAATGTCTACTGATCTTATGAAAATAATTATCTATTTTGCAAACTTGAAGCCTAAGGAGTGTCACTGGTTCATCTATCATCACCTAGATCAATGAGCAAACCTATCACCCTGGCAACTCTGATATGCCAAGATGCTTCTGGGAGATTGGAATGAGCTATATGAAAATCCTTTAGAGTCATCCATCACAGAAAAATAATAGTAAGTACCATTCATATCATGTTTCTTGTTTTCCAATGCACATTATATGCATCATTTCACCTGAGACTCACAACCCCCTTTTGTGCTAGGTACCTGAGATATTATTAATCTCATTTTACATATAATGAAACTAAGGTTCATAGAACATAGGGACTTTCTCAGGATCTTGGAGGTGTGATTTGAACCAATATCTTTCCCTTTGTGTGAGGTATTATCAGGGCTAGAATTTAATACTTTACAAGCAAATAACTTGGCTTTGGCTACTAAAGTGCTTTGTATAGAGATCAAAGGAATTACATACCAGAGGAAATTTACCGATCATCTACCCCTTAAATTTATAAACAAGGAAAAGGAGGCTCCAAAAAGTCAGATAATTTGTTTAAGGTAACATAAATCATATGTACCAGCAGTCAGATTAGAACCCAGGTTCATTGATGAAAGAAGCAGAAGTATTCCCATTATGCTAAAGCTGTACAATGTATGTGCTTGAAGACTACTGAATGAATGGCAAGTGAAAATCATGTCATATGAACTACTTAGTCCCACCCTCATCTAAGTGCCTGAAATTGCTGTGTAATATCTTATGGGGAATACTAGCCATGAGTATTTTCAATGGTGGGAGAAGGGAGGCAATCAGGAGCAAGAGATGCTTCTTGCGAATGTGAAAAGTGATGCAGGTGTGGTTAAAGAGCCTAGAATACAAAACAAGGTAAATGGGATTCCTTTCATTTGTTTTGTGGACCCTGGGGCAACTGTCTCAGGGGATGAGATGTTCCCTCTGAGGCTTTCCCCTGGGAGAGAGTCTTGGCATGGCTGGAGAAAGTGAGCAGTGACCATTAATTACCCTACTCAAAGTTGAACTGTCCAAGCCTGAGCTTGCCTGATCTCTCTAGTTCACTAGTCTGGAAGGAGGCAACCTGGAAATGAACTGTTTTAAGAAGAATCAATCCGTTCATTTAGACCAGAAAACTATATGTGAATGTGCAACTCCAAGAAGACATCTAGCTTTCAGCTCTCCTGGAATGGTTCTTTCCAGATCCTGCTGACCAGATATATTATCAGCAGGGTTGCTGAGCAGGCAACCTGGATACATCACTCCCAAGTGAAGCCTGCCATGGTGGATCTCAGCCCAACAGATGAATATAACCCCTGATCAGCCCTTGGAATCAATTATGCTAGGAAAGGATCCTGAAACCAAGCAGTGCTCTTTATTCACTGGTTTATTTGACACTGATAAAGAGAACCTAAATCCCTTACATTCACCTGGTCTTGCCTTTGTTATGTATGCTTTACATTCAGCCCTGCACCTTTGCTTTGGGGACACTGGAGAGCCCAACATTTCTATGTGTCTGATCCACCTTTGACTGGATTTACTGTTGGATATATGTACATACCTCTTTGTCCTTGGGGGAAGGAATGCACCTAGTTAGGGGCAGACATTCAAGACCTCTGCAATTATTCTTTTACAATCAATAAGGTTAACTTAATTATGGTACCAAATTGTATTTTCATGGCTTGGAAGAATGAGTCCTCTCACTCATTCATTTTTAATTGGAAAGAATCTCTAACCTTTCACATTTCTCACCTCCTTTAAACGTACAACATGTTGTAAGGTCACCAGATCAGAATTTTGAGCAAACAGGACTCCAAGGTCAGACAAGGAGATGACAGATGGGATATAATTATGCCCTATGCCTAAGGCACAATATGGATATTCAGGGAAGAAAGGGCCTTATAGAGATATGATTAAATCAGGGGGAAAGGCACAAACAAGTTTTTTGTTTATTTGTTTTGTGTAGCCTCACAGTGGTTTTGTTTTCTGGGTAACCAAAAGCCTTATTAATGATTCTTCTCAAATTAGACAGGCAGATGTGGGTTAGAACCAGTGCCTTTTGTACTCTTAAGGACACCTACCCTTGGAAGGCATCCAAGAACCTGTTACACTCCCTCCCTTTTAATAAGCAATACTAAATGTGTTTTATTTCTACTGTACTGCTCATATATGGGGTGGCACACAGTCTGACATTCCTTAATAAAATGAATGCTTTTTTTTGCAAGCATTTATTAATGAAACCATAAGAATGGTAGAAGACCCAAATACCAACCTCCATGTGCCTAGGGTTATGGCCTTACAAAATAAGTTAGCTCTGGATTTCCTCCTGGCAGAGAAGAGAGGAGTGTGTACTCAGTAAGCCAGAAATGTTGTATCTGGGTTCCTAACAACTGTGTTGATGTGTAAGCCCATATGACCTCAGTTTGAAGTGTCTGGAACCAGCTGGAGGAAAGGGAACTCTAGTCCTCATGTTAGTAACTAACCTTTTGAGTTCCAAAGCTTAGTGACTAAACTGGTTGTGGGGTTTCTCTTGTGTTACTTCATAGAAACTGTGTGCCACTTGTATTTACAGTGTCTCTCTTGATACAAGAAAGTGATTACCAATCCAATTCCCAAATTACATGCAAGTGAGATTAGGATAATGCAGTTGAGGTGCAATAAAAATCTAATTGTAATGCTGCACCATAACTATGATTAACACCAAATGGAAGAATTATTGAATTATTGTGTAGAATTTAGCCAATAACGCCAAGTTAATTCATGATGTCCTATTCCCCTTTAACAAGTGTACATGCCAGCCTTCTTGTAAAAGGGACTGCCCACATATAATATCAACACAATGTGGGGAAGAGCAACCACATGGGCTTTGATCTCCTTTTAGAAATCTTTTTGTAAATCTGCATCTACCTGGATTGTAAACCCAGCTCTGATAAAACACAATCCTATCCCCTTTTTGAAATGGGAAACTTTCAGGATTGTCTTCTCTTAATACATTTTTTTCTTTAAAAGCTTGAGCTGGGAACTTGACCCATGCAATCCTGTATGCCTTGTACATTATAACAAAGTATTTTGGCTTCATTTTCCTGAGATAGTCCAATTTATTAGGGTGAAGTTCTAACCAAGGTATTGTTTCCAATGTTAGTCCCAGCCAAAAGCGCTACATCTTCCAACTTCAGTATCTTAGAAAACACTGAGAATCTGTGTAGGAATTGACTTTGCTTAAACTATAAATGAATGTTTTGAAAAAAAATATTGATTGTACATGGCGAAAACCACAAAGTGAAAGGTTAAAAAAGGTCTCACACTCCTGGAGGAGCTTCTAAAAATTTGAGAGGAGTGATTAGCCACATGAAGATTAAGTCTTAGGAAAAGAGAGATAAGTTCATCCCAGGAGAATGCAGAAGTAACTTCTCTGGAAGTTCAAACAGGAATTATATTAGGCCTATCAGAAATGTTTGTTTATGGACCTTCTTGACATTTAGGAAATACAGCGGCTTGAGCGCTGAACCTGGATTCTGAAGGATGAGTTCAAGTAGTGCTTTAAATACTTACCATCCCCATGACCCTTGGCCAGTCATTTTACCATAGATTTGTTTTTCATTTGTAAAATGGAATCCAAATAACATGTAACTTACAGGGTTCTTGTGAAGTTCCACTATTTCTTCCCCTCAGAGGAAGACCCTCTTAATTTTAGTGCCTTCTCCTTATTATTCCCTGTTGATTATTTTTTAGCTATGTAGCTTCATAGAAATTTATTTACATTTTGTCTCCCCCTTTAGATTGTAAGTTCCTTCAAGGCAAAGTCTGTCTTTTGCCTCCTTTTGTATTCCCAACTCATAGCACAATGCCTGGCACATCATAGGAACTTAATGTATGTTTATTGAATTGGACTGAATAAAATGAAGAAATGTAAATAGAGTGATCTGCAGATATTAAACTGCTACAACAATGTTAGTTATTATATTTCCCAAATCATGGACATAATAGGCCATTAAGAAATACCTCTGAAAAAAACAGAAACATTTCTGACATTATTGAATAGAGCTCTTATAGGGATGTAGTAATACATTCATCTCTCCTTTCAAACAACTCCAGAGAAGGTAAAAGAGAAGATACAAAGCTTGGAATGGTCTCATTCCCCTCAAAGCTCTTTTTTCATTTGACCTAGTAGGAATTCATATCAGCTATACTTCTTTCATCCTTTTTATAATTCTTTTGAGAAAAATACTTGATTGAGAAAAAAGTCATTGGATTTTACAATTAATAGATCATTAGTAATTTTGAAGAGAAGAGTTCTGGTGGAATGATGAGATTGGAAGCCCGATTATACAAGATATTAGAATAAGAGAGATCTGGGTATGTTTGTAGGTAGTACTGCATAAAGCAGTAGAGATGGAAAGACTGGAAATAAGTGACACAGTAGGAATGACAAGAGGGCAATTTATTGGAGGGAACTAGATAGAATGAGTGGAATGGGATCTCTTGAGCAAATAGAGGGCTTTGTGAGGGAGACCTAAAGGAGGAGATAGAAGGCATCTGAATGATAGAAGATGAGAGAGGGGAGAAAGGAGGGGAATTCACAGCAAATGCACTCAATTTTTTCTTTAAAAAAATCAGGCAATGTTCTTACATGAAAGGATGGGAGCAGGGGCAAACATGGGACATTTGAGGAAGGATGAAAAGCTTTGGAAAAGACAACATGAAGAGTGAGATAGTGAGACGATAAAGCAGGTATAGGAATATGCACACACACATACACACACATACACACACACAGTTACGTAGGTGGCACAGTGGATAGAACATGGAGATTAGAGTCAGGAAGAACTGAGTTCAAATCTGGCCTCAGACATTTACCAGCTGCATGTCCCTGGGTAAATCATTTAACCCTTTTGTCTCAGTAAAAATGAGCTAGAGAAGGTAAAGGTAAATCATTCTCATATTGTTGCCAAGAAAATCCCAAAAGGGTTCATGAAGAGTTAAACACAAGAGAAAATGACAAAACAGGACAAATACACATATGCATTATATATATTATATTATATATATACACATGCATGTTTATTACAGGGATATTAGTATATATGTGTGTGTACATACATACATATATATGTATGTATGTATGTCAGATATACATGGATAGATATGAATATAGATAGAGATAAATTCATATATTCATTAGTGTCTCTTAAATATGTATTGGATTGGGTAAGATTGTATTGCATTGAATTGAGGAATGGTAGAAACTAAATGCAATATGATGGATGCCTTTGTACAGAAAAAAGATCATCTTGGAGTCTAGATATCTGGGTCTAAGGCTTATTTTTTTTTTGATTTTAAACATCTCAGTTGCAGAAGACAGCATTGTATGATAATAAGACCAGAGATGGAAGGGATTTCAGAAGTTAGCACTATGAAATGATTCCTCTGAAAAATCTACTTTGTAAGTACAGTACAGGTAAGCTTGCTTAAACAAAATCTCTGAGGTTTTCAAAGGACTTTAAGCTAAGTAGGCCCCGGAGAGTGACAGGAGAGCCAAGAAAGCAGATGCAAACATTGGCTTTACTCAAAGATACATAGTACCCAGCACCAAAAATATACCAATCCTATTATACACTGCTCTGATTAAACAGTTGGAACCATGATCAATTCTCGGAGCTGCATTTGAAGTTCAGCATTGATAAACTAGAGAATGTCAAGAAGGGTGCAACCAGGATATTGGGGCAGAGTCTTTATACCTACAACATGATAGGGGCCATTGCAAGAACTAGGAATGATTCACCTGAGCAGTGGAAGGATCAGGAGAAAAAGGGATATTTATCAATGTATTTAAAGGGTTCTCATGTGGGAAAGGGATTCAATCCATGGGAGAAAGTTCCAGGTAGGTGAATCTATGCTGAATATAAACCATGTTTATATTTTATTTAAAGTTGTATAAGATATTTATTAAATATTCCAGTAAATCATCACAAGAACCCCAAGAAATCTACCCTGTCATAGAGGGGAGGCAACTGATATGAGATTCAGAAAGGTTATGACTCACTAATATCCCTTGTTAAGTGTTAACTGTCAAAGGATAGAGGGATTTCTCCTATTTTAAGCTTTTTTTAGCATTTTATTTTTCCTAGTTATGTTTTAAAACAATTTTAATATTCATTTTTAAATTTTGAGTTCCAAATTCTCTTCCTTCCTCCTTCCTTACTCCCCCTCATTGAGAAGGCAAGCAGTTCAAGATTGGTTGTCATTCTAAACATATTCATAATAGTCATCACATCTCTCTTTACACCATATCTAGGTTTCTTTTTATAGCACAAAGATGCAAGGAAGGATCCAATTCCTTTCAGTGGGAACTGTCCATCACTCTGCTAGACTGCTTTGATAGATAATGAGGTCTTCCTTTTTTTAATTGTTAAAGATATAAAGGGATTTCTCATTTAGAAATTATAACATCCATGGGATTCATTTCAGGTATGGTTTTAACTAGATACCCCTGAGGTTTCTTCTGGTTCTAGGTCCTACTTAAAAATCCCAGGATCTAGAAGATTATTGTTGCCATTATTGCTAAATATGGAATACTTTACAGTATTCCATATTTTACAGTGTCACTATTGAGCAGGGGTCAGGCTAATTTTCTCTATGTTATTCCCAGATTTGCATACGTATCATAGAAATGAGCACAAGTCAACAATTTATTAAATTGTTATTACCAACAACTTAGGCAAAGGATCAGTGTTAGCTCTGTGTATATAAACTCAAGGAAAAAAAAAAAGACAAGCGTGCTTCTTAAAGAGCTTGCATTCTAATGTAGGAAAACAACATACAGCAACCAAGTAGTCAACAAATATTCCCAGAGTGTTTAGTATGTGGCTGGCACTGTGCTGGTTGCAATGAGCATTCACTATACTGAGTGTTCAGAATTGAAGAGGGCAAAGTTGTGGTCACTAGTTTCTCTGGTGATGACAATGAAAATGCATTGGCATCTTTAAATTGCTCTATAAGTAGCAGTAGTTGTTCCAATTGTTATATAAACATGGTAGACATTACAGTACGCTGGCTGCTGGCAAACAAATGATTCTATTGGCATTTTTGCATGTTTGCATCATAATAAAAATGCTCATGATCCACATGTCTAGAGCATGTTAAAACTGTCAAAATATTGATTTCACAGTAACTCTACCATATGTAGTTAACAAGAATATTATTGTCTCCATTCTATATAAGTCAAAACTGAATTGAAGTGAGCCAACGTCCAGGGTCACAAGCATTGTAAGCCTTGGAAACTGTCCCCAATTCCAGGTCTTTTCACTGTTTGCCTGATCAAGGATCTCCCTCCTTTACTGCTACCGCTAGTACTTGTGATCCACAGGCAACCACGTAAGACCCTGCTGTGTCTTCTGACTGAAGATTCAAGGATGTGATAATATAGGAGTCATCTAACTCAGACCTATTTGGAGATTAAAGAATAATCAATATCAGTTTAGCTTTAAGTGGATTTTTATCTTTCATATTAGAATAGAGAGCTGGAATAGAATTTGTAAGCTATCTGGTCCACTAGTATCAAGCTCAAATAGAAACAAGTCTATTGCCTATAAGGATCACTGTTCTGCATATTGACATAGAAAACCACATATTAACACTATCTATGTTCTATTGTATTTTTGTTTATTTTTTTCAATCTTTTTCAGTTACACTTTAATCTAATTTCTGGCACTTTGGAGTATTTACGGGGGTGTAGCCAAACAGTTTCAAGTTTTATACCTCTGATTTCCAATGTTCACATTTTATAAATAAAGAAATGCACAAGAGTTGCACACAGTCACACAAATAGTGGTTAACAAAGCTAAAATTCACACCCAGATCTAGTGTTTGAAAATTTCAAGCATACCAAACATTTCCTATCCTTTATATGTTAGTAATTTACACTTGCAAATTGTCCAAGTACATATTATCTCAGGAAAATTTTGAGAAATGTGTTGTGATGTTTTATAATTTAGTGCATGCTTTTTATTGTTGCTTGGGAAAATATACCACAAAAAGACAGGAAATATTGATTGTAGTTCCTGGCTTTATCATCACATGCCTATGGGATATTAATTGAGTCATTTCATCACTCAAGACTTGAGTTTCACTATCTGAATAAAAGATAGTTGTTCAGTCAATTAACAAACATTTATTAATTGGCTATTATGTATCAGGTCCTATGTTAGGCATCAAATCATAGAAAGAAAGAAAAAAAGAAAGAAAGAAAGAAAGAAAGAAAGAAAGAAAGAAAGAAAGAAAGAAAGAAAGAAAGAAAGAAAGAAAGAAAGAAAGAAAGAAAGAAAGAAAGGAAGGAAGGAAGGAAGGAAGGAAGGAAGGAAGGAAGGAAGGAAGGAAGGAAGGAAGGAAGGAAGGAAGGAAGAAAGAAAGAGAAGGAAGGAAGGAAAGAAAGAGAGAAAGAGAGAAAGGAAGGAAGGAAAAGAAAGAAAAAGGAGGGAGAGAGGAAGGAAAAAAGAGAGGGATGGAAGAAAGAAAGACACATATTCACATATGGATTCAAATGTTCATAAAAATCTCTATTGACATAGACCAACAAAAAACAAATTCTTTGTTAATCCACTTCATGTATGAGAATAGGAAACAATGATTCCAGCTACATTATTCTAAATATAGTTAGATTATCTTTAGAATATATTCAATTATATGTGCTGCATTTTGCAAGTTGTGATGCTAGTATGTTTTGGATAATTCATAAATATTAATGTTGATGATGATTTTAACAAATTTAATGGGTAAAATTCCATCAGTATTTTCCATAAAAACACTATGATTTTTTAAAAAAGGATGTAATATATGCAAAGCTGGGGAAAAATTGTGACAACCTATTTAAAACAGCTGTAAAATAAAAACTCATTTTTTGTCTTAAAAATGGAGGCATTTAAAGAACGTACAGAGAGTGGCAAAGTCATAACAAATGCATCATATAAAAATATGTATGTGTGTGCTTGTTTCTTTTAAAAAACCTCACACTCCCCAATTCCAATTAAAAGCTCCAATTCTAAGTAGGAGCTTTCATACTTGGGATTATGGTATTGTAGATTTAGAGCTAAAGTGACCTTTTAAAGACCTTCTGATGGACTACCAGGTCAGCAAAATGATGCAGTGGAAAGAATGGCAGATCAGGAGTCAGGAAAATTCATCCTCCTGTGTTAACATCAACTTACTAACCAGGTGATCCCCGGCAACTCATGTAGCCATCTTTACCTCAGTCTCCTCATCTGTAAAATGCACTGGAGAAAGAAATGGCAAATCGTTCCAGGACCTTTACCAAGAAAACCCAAAATGGGGTCATGAAGGTTCAGATAGTACTGAAACAAGAGAACAGCAAAGATCTACTATGACTTTGGTTTACAAGTGAGAAAGTAGTTTGCCCAACAACACACACGTAATCCATAAAGTGGAGATCTGAGATTCAAACCCAGATTTTCTGGCTCCATGTCCAATACTCTTCCTGATATACATACCAGTACCCTTGAGTTTCACTTAGAGGCAGAGGACAGATTACTTAAGAAGACTGCAAGGTGCCTTTCCCTGAGGATATTCAGGGAGAAAGTAGAGGACTGTATATAAATATATATATATGTATATATATATATGTGTGTGTGTGTGTGTGTATACATATGTATGTGTGTGTGTGTGTGTGTGTGTGTGTGTGTGTGTATTCTCTAGAATTTTGATCAAATCAGCAGAATTCTCTGAGTAATTATTGTGGGGAAGATTTCAGCTTCCTTTGGTAAAGGGAATTTCCCACACCAATGTAATCACAGTCCTCTATTCTTGGATATACATATCCACTCACAATGTATACATACATATATATATATATATGCGGTTGTAGATTTATCTACACGTATACGTATGCTGTATTTTACATATTTTAAGTCTTGAAGACGATTAATATATGTAATAATATTCTTTTCTAGTTTTACGACACACAAGTGCACTGTGAAGAAGGTCATTGGTATACTGGATATAAGGAGTCGTGGCATAAATTACCCCATCCAACTCCCTCTTTTTATAGATGGGGAAACTGAGGTTGAGGAAGGTTAGATGACTAACTTGGAGTTACAAAGTTTTCAAAGCTCAGTCTTGAACTCAAGACAACAACCTCCTGGACCATAGTTCTTCTCCATACACAAATGGAATCAATGATTTAGAAACAGGGTTGTTTTCTTTTTTCTTTACAGAAATCCTGTGACACCAAGAAGGAGATCACATATTCACATTTCAGCTCAACTTGTGCCAGCAATAAATGTATATACAGAGGAATATGCCATACTTTATTTGCCATTTTTTGTTTAGTCCCTTTTATTCAGTCTAGATGTTTCTTGAATTGTCAGAGGAAGGCTCAGTCAACAAGTCATTCTCTCCCTCCCCTTGTTGCCAGACTCCTCAGCTGGCAAATGTCAACACTGTTAGTTGAATTTCTTTAACTCTGATTCTAATTCAAAAATAAATTAAATACCTCTCTGTAGGGTGAATTTTCCATACCTGAAGACAGATAGTGCTTGAAGACTCCACAAATAGTGAGTAGATAGAAACGTATATTGAAAGGATCTTGTCAAGACTAGGGATGGGAAGTTCATTATGGGTACTGGATATTTTAGATAGTTTTTCCTCTAGTTTTATCAATTTAGATGCTGATTGTACTACCACCATGAGGAATTAGAACCCACATCCTAGCCCACAGATATTTTCAGAAGGACATGGACAAAATTAGAGCCCATCTGAAGACTATGGTTAAAACAGACTATGACATACAAGGTGGAGTTAAGGAAACTGAAAAATTTCGGCCCAAAGAATACTTAAGGAAAATATAGAGCTGTCTTCAAGTTTTTAATGGCAAATTCCATGGAAGATGGCATAAAACTTTCTATAATTTCAGAGTGGAAATAGTAATGGTAGACACAGGACACTGGAAAGAAAATGTTAGTCCTGGTTAAAAAAGGGCTTCCTAAAAGTCAGTTATCTGACAATATAATATGTTGCTTCATAGGTCATGAGTTACCCATTACTAAAGGTTTTCAAGATGAAATATGATGACCAATTGCTGAAGACAACAATTGCTCAGTTTGTTGGGGAGAAGACCTATGTTTAAATAAATGTTGGACTATATGATCCTTTATGTTCCCTCCAAGTCCAAAATTCTATGATGTTAGAATACACATCCCTTGAGGGAAAAAATTATTTTATTTTTGTCTGTAAGCTAGATAGCAGAGCAGATAGAATGGAATCAGGAAGACTTAGCTTCCTGAGTTCAAACCTGGCCTTATACACTTTAAAGCTGCATGACCATGAACAATTCACTTAACAATGTTTTCATAATTGTCCTCACCTTTAAAATGATCTGGAGAAGGAAATCGGAAATCCCTCCAGTATCTCAGTGAGGAAAACCCCAAAATGGGGTCATGAAGAGTCAGACACAACTGTCAAATGACTGAATGAAAGCTTGGTGTTTCTATTAGCTGACTCAGGGACTGCCACACACCATTTATTACAAACTCCGTATGTGCCAGGCACTTTGCTAAGCAGGGCAGATATAAAGAATGGCATAAACAATGCCTTACTCAGCAGGAGGAGAGATTCTACAATACTTGTGTAGTGAAGCAAATTCTCTGGACATTCAATCAGGAATGATACTATTAAATCTCTATTAGTGGTTTCAGTAATCTTCTACTGTTAATGAACACATTTGGGGTTTTCTGGGCAAAGATACTAAAGTGCTTTGTCAATTCCTTCTCTAGCTCCTTTTATACATGGGGAAACTGAGGCAAAGACTTAAGTGACTTGTACAGGATCACACAACTAGTAAGTGTCTGAAGTCAGCTTTTGAACCCAGGAAGATCAGTCTTCCTGACTCCAGGGCTGGCTCTCTCTCTACTGTGCCATCTGATTGCCCCAAATGTACACTAACCAGCCTTTAATTATGTAGGCTAGAACTGTTCATACCTTGATCTTAGCACAGTGCTTGGCACAGAACAGATAATTAATAAGTCTTTATTGACTGACTACTCATCCTGAAATTCTATCCTTGGCATTGTACAAAACATAAGCTTGAGAATTTGAAAGGACTTCAGAGTCCAATCTTTGTTCAATCCCTATGATAATTGTGAATCCATTCTCTAATCCACTCTCCAATTGTGAATCCACTCTCCAAACTCAACAGGACATCATTAACCTTTTTCTTGAATATCCTCCTTACTTAAAAAAACACCCAGTTCCATTGCTGGAAATTGTTAGTTATTTTAACATTGTGTTCTATGACAGAATAAATTTGTTTAATTACACCTCTATACATTGTTCCCTGTCGTACCCTTATAGAGCCAACAACAGAAACACAACATGTAGTCCCTCTTCCATATAGGATTCCTTAAAATATGTGAAAACAATTATCACCCAAGTCTCTTGTCTTTAGATGAAATGTAAAACATTTCATGTTTTAAGGATTATAATGTACTTAAAAATACCTGATATTCACACCACAAAGTATAGCCAAATGGTAAAAGCTAGTATAATAATCAGCCAATTGATTCATTCATTAATGCAAGTTTATTGCAGTTAATTATACTAAATATGTGGAACAGACAGGAAGCATAAAGAGAACTCATGGGAAGAAAGAATGACAGTGAAGCAAAAAGGGATGAAGCTTTCTGGGAAAAGGAAAAATCATCCTGGTATTGTGAAATGGGCAGATTTAAAATCTACTTCATTTGAATAGAATCTACCCAGCCTCTAGGCAGTTTTACATAGCTCTGATTTCTCTCTCTTCCTGCAGCAGATGTTCTCTGAGTCTTAGAAATCCCCACCTTTTTTAAAGTTTAGTTCAACTGCCCACTCCTACACAGGTTTTCCTAAGACATTCAGATTTTATGGTCCCTAGTTCCTTTATATGTCTCTGTGCTTATTTATATTTGTTTAATTAATGTTTGGTTTTCTTTCCCTCAAAATAGAATGAAAATACTTTGAGGATAGGAATTCTTTTGTTTTACTTTCCATTTCCCAGTCCCTTGTACTGGGCTCAGCCCCCATTGGGCCATGTCTTCCTAGTCACAACTAGTATCTATTTGTAAAGATAAAAATACAGTGTTATGTAAAGTTTAGAAGTAATATGATGCCACTGATATTTTTAAGAGGCTTTTTGTCTCTCCTTGGGTAATCAGCACACAAATTCTTTCCAATAAAATACATCCTATAAAAGAGGTGTCAGTGAACTTTTTACCTAAGAAACCTAAAGGTGGAGGGACATGAAATAGAATGAGCAGTACCCTGAAGTCAAAAGATATTGTTTCAGATTCATTTTCTTTTCATTTCTAACTGTGTGAATTTTGGAAAGTGACTTAATTCCTCTGAGTCTTCTTTACTTTTTCTAGTCCAGGAAATTAGAGGTAGTATGGTGTAGTGTATAGAGAGGGGTCTTTAGAATCAGAAAAACTTGAATTCCAATCTAACACAGACTAGCTGGGTGACCCTGGGTAGGTTACTTAACTTCTCAGAGTCCTGAGTACTTTCAGGAAAGGTGGTAGAAGGAGCATACTCACTAAGAATTCCTTAGGCTGACAGAAAAAGGATGTGTACTCCTTACCCCAGTTATGAGGAGAGTTTATAGATTCTAATATCACTTAGATACTCTCTTTCCCACCCTACCCAGAAGAAAAAATACTTCTTAGGCAATTTCTGTCTTATAGTATGAGTTAGAGATACTTTGATGAGATGTATCCCCATTCTGGACTGTATGCTCCACGAGAGAAGGGTCTATTTCTCGTCTAATCCTTTTTTTTTCTAGCCCAGAGTGCAGCATACACAGTAGTACATTTTGGTTTTTTTGTCTATTTCTTTGTTTGTTTGTTTTTTTAACAGATATGCTTGTGTTTAATTCAATTACTTAAATCAACAGCATTTTTCATGGATCCTCTTTGTGCCAGGTGATCTGGTAGGTGCTAGGGGTAAAAGTACATTAAATGGAGTAATTCTTCCAAAAGCATTTACATTCTAATGAGGAAGACAACAAAACAGAAGAATATACAGAATAAACATAAAGGGAGAGTATATATAAGTAAATTCAAAGTAGTTTAATATAAGGTAGGCTCTTTGGGGTGCAGCTAAATTTCAATACAGCTGAATTATGCTGGTGTTTAGTATAATAGAGAAGTGGGTACTTACCTGTAATTAAATGGTTGAAGATTTCAGCAACCAAGGTTCACGGGGGCTCATGAAACATTAGAGTCATCAACTAGTCTTCTGTAAAATGAAGGGGATAGAAACAGATGATCTCCAAGGTTCCTCCTAGTCCTGCAGTCACTTGAGCTAAGATCCTTTTCCCTTATATGTCTCCACTTTGTGGTTCCTCTCAAATAAGTTTGTATTTTGTGTTTTCCAAGGTGCATCCCAGATTTAACAATCTACTTTCTATGGTCTCTGTTAGATCCAATATTCTATGTTCCTAGAATTTTAGAAATGAACATCATCCCCGTAAAGGGTGAGTTGTGTCACACAAAGCATTAGTGGCAAAGCTGCGATTTCCTGGCACCTACTCAAGACCCCTTCAGAAGGTTACATTATTAGTCTCTAGGACAGACCTGAACAACTTGGCAATAGGTAGGGGCCAAAATTAAAAAAGGCTAAATTGCTTCAGGCAGCAGATAGGTTAGACTACAGAAGGACTGAGAGCGGTCGATTGCTGCAGGTCACTTGACAAACAAGAGAATGACAGTTTTCATGGGCCACCCAAAATCCCTAGGAAGGCTGTAGGCAACCTGTGAGTCATGTATTGTCCATGCTTGTTCTAGGATATCCAGGAAATGCCACATGGGGTATGTTTGGGGATTTCAATGTAACTCAGAAGTCACTTGTGAATGCTTAAGAAAGAAGTTTAGATTCTGCAGCTAAAACTTTGCTGTTATGTGACCACAAACAAGTCACTGAACCTCAGTTTCCTTATCTGAAAAGTGTGATTAGAACTGTGGTGACTAGTTCACAGATACATTGTGAGGATCTAAAGTGTGCAAGAAACCAATGACTAGATCAAGTCTATAAGAGTGTTTTTGGGAACTTAAAGCACTATATAATTATCTGTTACTACTCTCAAAGTATAAATGTGTTAAAGGAAAAAAAACACAAAAAATGGCTTGTAACCCTGAAAGCTGCTTAATTATAAGGAACAAGCTTGTTCTCAAAGAAGAGAGGAAAAATGCACATCTTTTATTTTCCCCTGAGGTAGGGGACTGTGAGTGTATAATACTGTATATACCAGAAGATTCAGTTGATGTTTTGGTTACTATGCTAAACTTGTTCTGGTTAAGGTTACTATTGGTTGTTTATCTATTTTTTGTTGTCAATATTGTTTTTCTCCTCTAAGTTAGGGATGAAGAAGAAATAAATTTAAAACTAAAGGGATACAGCAACCAAAAAAACCCAATTTTTTTAAGGACTGAAGGCTTATTTTCCTATTATTTGTATTATACATGATTTATTGTATATACATACATGTGTATATGTATATACATACATACAACATCAAGAAGTTTACCTTCTACTCTGGGGAAATTATATATGTACCAGCAAGCATAGACATGACAGTATGAAGAGGAGTCACTAACAAATAAGGAGATCAAGAAAGTTATCCAAATGACTATGATATAAAATGGAAACTGACCATGATATCTGAAAACTTCAAACCAACTGCTCCTCAAATTTTTGAGGTGGGAAAGATTATTTCCCTAATGGGTATCCTGGAGAAGATTTTGTGGACCAGGCCTCATCTCATCTCATCCCATCTCATAAGACTCATCTGAGCCTTAAAGGATTATTACAAATTCCACAGGTGGTGATGAGTAGACAGAAAAGTGCCTGCCATTGGCAAATCAGTAAGTAAACAGCCCAGGGTCTTCTAAGAGGAAAAGACAATAGTAAGAATGTCTCCAGAGTCAGAAATGCTTTCTGACCATAGCCTAGTGAAGGAAGTAGGTGGAGCCTCATTTCTGAATTGCCCTGAAATTTCCTGAGCAGAAGAACAACACGACATGGGCATCACTGAGCTTCAAGAATATGAATGGGGCCCCTGGGTGGATTGCTCTAAGAAGGGGGAGATGGGATCATAGATTTAGATCTGAAAGTGAGCTTAATGCTAACAAACTTGTTTTTTCAGATAAGAAAACTGAGACCCAGCAAGGTTCCATGACTTGTCCAAAGTAACAAAGGTACAAAGAGGCATAAGCTGAATTTGAACTTGGGTCCAGTAATTCTGAGTTTCACCCTCATACATCTGTGTACTTTTTCATATATGTGTCTTTCTTCCCCAAAGCAAGGAAATAATTAGGAGATAATTGCTTCACTGCAGGGAAGATAAGATTGAGGATCTGAACTATAATGGTGGACCAATCAATCTCTCTCTCTCTCTCTCTCTCTCTCTCTCTCTCTCTCTCTCTCTCTCTCTCTCTGTTTCTCTGTCTCTCTCTCTTTGTCTCTTCCTCTACCTTTCCCTTTCCCTCTGGTTTTTCTCTCTGCTTCTCTTTCACTGTCACTCTCTCTCATATATTCTAAATTTCTGTTATATAATAATTATATAATATATGTAAAATACATTATATTTTAAAAGAGAGAGAATGCAGGAGATGCTGTAGAATCAATAAAATGACAATTAATTGTATATGGTGGATGCAGGAAAGAGAAGAGTCAAGGATGACTCCAATGAGTGACTCTGAGTCACTGGAAGAATGATGTTCCCCTTAATACAAATAAAGAAGTTAGGTAGAAGGGTGGGTTTGTGGGTAGTGATGGCAAAGATGGAAAAGGATTGAGTTTGGATGCCTACGAAAGCTTCAAGAGCAGTTTTCTATGAGACTATTGTCACTGCCCAATGGAGGCTCTGGAGATAAATGTTTGTTTATGCAGATGTGGTCCAGAGGCAGTGCTGTATAGTGGAGAGAGAACTGATGTCAATTCCAGAAGACCTGGCTTCAAGTTTCACCTCTGTCACATGTTGGCTTATGTGACGGTCAAGTCACTAAGCCTTTCAGTACTCTAGACCAGAAGGGTCAGATATAGCTGGGTGACACTCTTCCATCTAATGCCTGAATGACATTTAAATGTATTTGGGAAATATTTAATAAAACAAAACAAAAAAACAATAGAACATTGATAATATTAATATGTGATTTTCCATGTCAAAATGTGCTAAGCTGGCAGAGATCCTTATGGGCTGTGCTTGAATTTGAAATCATTGTTCTTGGTAGCTCCCCTAAGACAATGTTATGGAGAAGTTGCTGACCAGCACTGATAGGCTTCCCACCTGTGAGTTCATGAACCAATGAAATCACAGGATTTATTCTCATTACGTCCCTATGAAGATGTAGCAGTTATTTGTAAAGAAATGATAGATGAACTCACCAGAGATGATGTTTGTATGAAACTGACAGAGAAATAGAGATAGAAAAAACCAAACAAAGACAAAGAAACACAGAAAGAGGCAGAGAGAGGCAGAAAGAGACAGAGATAATAAAATAAGGAAAAGAGGCATCCAGTCTTCAGTAAAACTATGTGCAAGACTGGAACACAGATGATGATCTTGCCAAACAAGCTATATGGAGTCATTTCTTCACTAACACTAGATGCTGCCTCATCTATTAGCTCTCCTATCATAGGGAAATGCATTAGCAACATATACAGTCTCATTTCAAATGTAATTCCGTGCTACCCAGGTGAAGTCCAGGATGAATATTTCATACTAATAATTTTATCTTTAGGAAGGATATGTATGTATTAAATATTGACTAGATTAGACATTAATACTTAATGCCATCTCTGCCAAAATTAATGTTTTATAGTTAAGAACAATCTACAAAGGCAAATTTTTATTTTGTGGAAAAGAGATACTTAATATTTAATGCACTTAGTGATGGAAAAAGTACAAATTAGAAAGAAAGAACAATTCTAAATGAATAACAGTAGAAACAAGGATGAACTGGAATTTGTTCCAAAATGACCTAAATTTTCACCCTACATTTCAGTGTTTTATTATGATTACCAAAGAGGCAGCATGGCATAGTGAATATCAGGCTGGCATTAGAACAGTCAGAGTTCACATCCTACCTCTGACATACATGCATTGGCTTCATGACCTGGAAAAATGACTTCCCTGGACAATTCCTTCAGAATCTAATTTAGAGAAAAGCTAATGACTTGCTTCAATAGAGGGATTTTGCTCACTTGGGAATTTTCTATAATATGAGTTCAAAGTCCAGTCCCTAAACTGATCCTATTATGATTTCTAGTAAGAGAAAAATAATCTTTTTTAACATAAGTATTATTCCTTTCGTGTTCCCTTGAGACTGAGGGCACACACTTTGGACACTTCATGTGAAGACATGAAGAAGAGTGAGACAAGGTGAGAAGCCATGATCAGGTTGTATTCTGAACCTAGGGTAATAGTAACTATATAGCTAAGATCCATCACAGATATGTGGATGGACTGGAGAAGAATTTGGGCTATTTTACATCAGTCACAATATAAAAGTTTCATTAACTATCTCTTAGGATAAAGACTTGGAATTTGGGAATGTGTAGATCTGTGATTATGTCCCATTTCTGATATATCCTATCAGAGTGACTCTAAGAAAAAGAATGGCCCCATGACTAGTCCATGGGGTCTATAAGCTATAGGATGCCAACAGAACCTTCAAAACACAAAAAGAATAATGACCAGTTAAAGTAAATGGGGGAGAGGGATAAATTAAAAGAGCTTATTTTAAAATTACCAAAATGTTAAGATAGCTGTCACTGACCTCTTCTTAACTGTTTTCCTTCATTTACCAGCTTGTCTTTGCTTTGACTTTTGGAAGGATCCCTCCCTGATTGGACACATTCCTGGACTTCTAACTCTCTTCCTTGAAGGTAGGAAAACAAAACTAAATTTACTTAATTATTTTTTATCATTTTCTACATTTTGATGGCTTAAAGAGAACATTGCAATAGGAAGCCAAAAGACAGAAGGTGGGGGCAGATCCAAGATGACAGAGAAAAAGTAGGGACTTCCTTGAGCTGTACCCCAAACCCTTCCAAATACCTATTTAAAAAACCTCTAAATAAATTCTAGAGCTGCAGAATCCACAACATGACAGAGTGAAACAAATCTCCAGCCCAAGACACCCTGGCAAGTCACCAGGAAGCTTCTATCACACCAGGCTGGGAGAGGAGCAGAGCACAGTCCATACAGGGTTGGAGCAGGCCTCAAGGGACTGAATCACTGACAGCTGTGGCAGCTTCTCAACCCATAAATGCCAAAGACAACATAGAAGGTTAGTGAGAAAACTCTGTGGGACCTGGTCTGGTTGGGGTCTAGCCATGGGGCAGAGGAAATGTTGGCCTGAGGTGGGAGCAGCAGCAGTGAGTAGGCCTGGAGCTCTGGGCCCAATGAGATTGATGGAATGGAGCAGCTAATACAAAACACTGGAAGCCTGGGATAGTACATCCATTCCCACCCCCATTGGAAGCAGAGTCCTACCTTGACAAAGCGGTCTGTATATGACTGGAAATATAAGCAAACAGTATAAAAAAAAAAAACAACTCATACTACGGAATCTTACTTTAGTGACAAAATGGATCAAGCAGAAGAGTACAACAAAGTCAAAGCACCTACATGAAAAGCCTCCAAGAAAAATGTGAATTGGTTCCAGGCCATGGAAGAACTCAGAAAGGACTTTGAAAATCAAGCAAGAGAAGTAGAGGAAAAATTAGGAAGGGAAATGAGAATGATGCAAGAAAATCATGAAAAATGAATAAGTAGCTTGCTAAAGGAGACCCATAAAATATTGAGGAAAATAATGCCTTATAAAATAGGCTCACCCAAATGATAAAAGAGGTCCAAAAAGCCAATGAGAAGAAGAATGCCTTAAAAAGCAGAATTGGTCAAATGGAAAAGGCTATCCAAAATAATTCCTTCAAAATTAGAATGGAATAAATGGAAGCTAATGACTTTATGAGAAATCAAGAAATTATAAAACAGAATGAAAAGAATGAAAAAATTAGAAGACTGTGAAATATCTCATTGGAACACAACACTGACCTGGAAAATAGATCTAAGAGACATGATTTTAAAATTATTGGAATACTTGAAAGTCATGATTTAAAAAAGAACCTAGACATCACCTTTCAAGAAATTATCAAGGAAAACTGTGCAGATATTCTAGAATCAGGGGGTGAAATAGAAATGGAAAGTACCCACCAATCACCTGCTGAAAGAGCTCCCAAAAGGAAAACAGGGAACATTGTAGCCAAATTCAAGAGTTCTCAGATAAAGGAGAAAATATTCAAGCAACCAGAAAGAAATAATCCAAGTACTAGCGAAATACAATCAGAATAACACAGTATCTAGCAGCTTCTACATTAAGGGATCAAAGGGCTTAGGATATGATATTTCAGAGGTCAGAAGAACAAGGATTAAAACCAATAATCAACTACCCAACAAAAATGAATATAATACTTCAGGAGGAAAATGGTAATTCAATCAAATAGAGAACTTTTAACCATTCTGGCAAGAAATATCAGAACTCAATAGAAAATTTGACTTTCAGATACAAGAATCAAGAAAAGCATGAAAAGGTAAACAGGAAAGAGAAATTATAAGTGACTTATTAAAGTTGAACTGTTTATATTCCTACATGGAAATATGACATTTGTAACTCATGAGATAGTTGCTTAGTATTAGAGTAGCTGGAGGAAATTAGAGAGAGAGAGAGAGAGAGAGAGAGAGAGAGAGAGAGAGAGAGAGAGAGAGAGAGAGAGAGAGAGAGATATGGATGGGTGGATGGATGGATATATATAGAGGGGGGATAAAGGGTGAGTTGAACGTGAAGGGATAGTATCTAAAAATAAAATTAATGAATGAAAGAGGAATATATTGGGAAAAGGAGAAAGGGAGAGATAGAATGAGGTAAATTATCACATATAAAAGAGGCAAGAAAAAGGTTTCACAGTGGAGGGGAAGAAGGGGGAGGTGAGAGGAAATGAGTGAACCTTACTCTCATTGAATTTGGGTTAAGGAGGGAATAACATCACACTCAATTGGGTATCTTAGCTACTGGAAAGTAAAAGGAAAGGGGAAAATGGGAGGATGACAGAAGAGGGGGAAGATTGGGGAAAGCGGTATTTGAAAGCAAACACATTTGAAAAGGGACAGGATCAAAGTTGAAAATAGAATGGGGGGGTGGTTTAGGATGGAGGGAAATATAGTTAGTCTTTCACAACATGACTATTATGGGGGTGTTTTGCATAACTGTACAAGTGTAAACTATATTGAAAGGCTTGCCTTCTCAATGAGTGTGGGTGGAAAGGGAAGAAAGAAGAGAATTTGGAACTCTAAGTTTTAAAGACAAATGAGAAAAATTGTTTTTACATGCAACTGGGAAATAAGATATATAAGCAGTGGGGTATAGAAATCTATACTGCCCTACAGGAAGGTAAGGGAGAAGGGGATGAGAGGGGGATAACAGAAAGGAGGGCAGACTGGGGGAAGGGGTAATCAGAATGCATGCCATATGTGGGTGGGAGAGGGGATAATTGAGGAGAGAATCTGGAACTCAAAATCTTGTGGAAATGAATATTGAAAACTAAAAATAAATGAATTAAATAATTAAAGGAAAGACAGGAGATGAATCTTGTCATAGACATTCACTGGCTACATGAGTCTTGGGAGCTCAGTTAATCTCCCATCTGTAAAATGGGGCTCTTGGTGAGGACTAAATGGAAGAATGTATACAAAGTGTTTTGTCACAACTGAGAACTATGGAAATTTCAGCTTAATGTTATTAAATCTTCTCTGGCATCTGAACAGGGAATGTGGGAGTCAGGGTCAGAGTTTCTGGGATCTGTGTCAATTCCTGAGCCAGTGCCTGGGTTCTGTCACAGAAACCACAGATTCTAACCCTAAACTCTTCCTGCAGCTAATACTGAGGGGCACTTTCAGCTCTGCTTCCCTAATGGCTTTTACTCACCTGACTTTACAGAACTTTGTATTCCAAAAGGAGTATGTGTGTATGTGTGTGTGTGTGTGTGTGTGTGTGTGTGTGTGTGTGTGACAAAAAGAGAGAGAGACAGAGAGAGAGAGACAGAGAGACAGAGACAGAGACAGAGAGAGAGAGAGAGAGGAAGAAGGTGAGTGCATATATGAGCGTGTGTGACTGTGTTTATGTGTGAGCGTGTTTGTGTATGTGAGTATGTATGTCTGAGTGAATGTGTGTGAGTGTGAGTATGTGAGTGTGTTTATGACTTATTTGTGAGTGAAAAGAAAACATTGAAGTTTAGAAATAAAAAAACTACAGTGAAATCACTGGAAGTGTCTCTACAAAGGAAACCCTAGGCCCAGACTTCTCAGAACCTTTGCTTACTTAATTTTTAACTAAAGTTCTTTGGACACATCCTGGTTCTTAATATTCTATAGGTCTAGAGATCTATTCTACCATATCAAGGTCATATCCTTAGTCACAACTAACAACGTCATCTTCCACACCAGGTTACTCTTGTTAATTTGTGGGTTTTCAAAATTGGGGTCCTGGTTTGTATTATGGGACTCAATTCCATTCTGCACAATACAATTCAATTTGGCTCAACTCAACAAGCATTTATTAATCGCCTACTATTCATTTTACTATTATTTATTAATCAGGTACTGGCATAGATAGTAGAAATACAAGAAAGAAAAAAAAGAGAACTCCTGTCTTCTCAAAGAGCTAATATTCCATGCCATAATCAACCAGGAAGTTCCCTGATTGAATACCTGACTTTAGGTTCTCAGCTCATATTATTCTATGATGCCTTAGCTAATTCAATTTCTTTCCCTCTCCCCAAAGGATGGAGAAGTTAACTGAAAGAACAATGACATAAAGAAAACCCTCCCTCTTTCCCTGATATCTCAGCTCATCATAATAAAAGCCAGCATAATATCTCATATTTATGAAGTACCTGAAGGATCATAGTTTTCCTCAAAATTGCCTTACATTAATATAACCTGCATTTTTGAAAATGAGGAAACTGAGACTCGGGAAGTGAAATGATTTGGCCAAGGTCTCATTGCTCATCATTGTCAAAGGTGAAACTCAAACCTAGGTCTTCTGACTCTACATCTAGGGCTCATGCTGAAATACAGAGCATCCCTAAGATTTACAAAAGAAAACCTATTTTTTTTCCCTTAGCTCCAGCAAAAAAGACTCATTATTAGAGAAAATTTTCTGGAAGAACTAGACAACAGTTTGGCAGAAACTAAGCATAGAATAGTATCTCACATTATACACTCAGAAAGGCTTCAAATAGATACATGACTTGGACATAATGAATTATATCATAAACCAAATTGAAGAGTAGGGAAGAAATTGTCTTCGGATCTATGGATGGAGGAAGACTTCACGACTCAAAAAAGATATGGAGACTTGCTGAATATTAAATGGATAATTTATATTATATTACAATATATTATTAATGTTAATGTATTTTAATTTTCATATATTATATTAATTTAAATTTTTTTTTTGCACAAGACAAAGGAATGTAGCTAAAATTACAAAGGAAAAAAGTGAATAGAGAACAATACAGCAACTTTCTCTGACAAGGGTCTTATTTTCATGATGAATAGGTAAATGAATCAAATTCATAAAATAATTCATGCCCAATTGATAAATCACTAGGTCACTCAGAGCATAGAGTAGTGGGTCTGAAGTCAGAAAGACCTGAGTTCAAATCTCATCTCAGACACCAACTGTGTGACTGTGAGAAAGTTACTTAACCACTATTTGACTTAATCACTGCACAACTCTTTGGCAAACTGCTCCATCATCTTTGCCAAAAAACCCTATGGATAATTGGGTCCACAAGGTCAAGAAGAGTCAGACACAACTGAACAACATGACCTTTTTCTAGGCACTATAAGTGGGGTCACAAAGAATCAGTCACAAGTGAAACAACCTAACAACAGCAATTGCTAAATCTCCAAAGATATGTATAGGGAGTTTTTAGAGGAAGAAAGACACGTTCTCAATATCCATTTAAAAGTGTTCCCAATTGGGGCAGAGCCAAGATGGTGGGGTGAGAGCAACAACTCACCTAAGCTCTTAGACAAGCTCCTTCAGATACCACTAAAAAGAGAATATGACCAACTTTTGGAGGTGCAGAATTCAATAGGAGGCAGACTGTGGCAGATTTAAAGCCCAGGAGAGAATGAAAGGTCCACGGGAAGGATCTGTTTCACGGGGGTGATCCCATAGCACACAGCACAGTGCATCCAGTGCAGTGGAGAAGGAGAGCCCCAGGGAGACCTGAGAAAGCAGTAGGCAGAATCAGTGGAGCAGCAGCCCAGAGTGAGAACAGCAGAGTCGAGCAAGTGACAGCCTCTGAACACCAGATATCAGCTACAGCAGCTCCTGAGACTTTCAGCCCACAGATTAAACATTGGTAAGTCACTTACTTGAACTTCTAGGAGCCATGATGGCAGAGTGATCAGTAAATTCTCTCTCCTCTCACCTTGATGACCTTGAAAGAACCATAAAATATTTCCCCAGAATTAATAATAAGAGTAGAGGGGGCAAATAGTCTCATAACACCTGAGGCTAGGAAGATAGCTAAGGGTGATTCCTTCTACTGTGGCAGAGGTGAACCAGAAGGAGAGGAGCCCCAGGGCAGTGGAAACTTGCACTAGGACCCAGGCCAGCCTCAGTGCTAGGAGAGGAACCCCAGGAGGGGTGAAAACTCGCACTAGGATCTAGGTGTGCCTCAGAACTCCAGGGGAAACTGGAAGACAATAGGGCAGCTAGGATCACCATCCCCTGAGCTTGTCTTTGCCTCAGTTCAGCTGAGGAGATCTCCTGTAACCAGATCACCACTCCCCCACACTTAACAAGCTAACCCTAGGGCAGATCAGGGAAACACAAAAGAAAAAGATAAAAGACACTTGCTCTTAGCTTTTTCACACAAGTCAGCTCACCACCAAGTTCTGCAGCTTCTAACTGAAAAAAACAGAATCCACAACACACAATCACCATCATGAACAAAAAAAAGCAAAACAAGCACAAAAAAAACCATAGAATCTTTCTATGGGGACAAGGAAAAAAACACAAATACCAAAGAGGTCACTAGTGAGACTGTACTTCCATCTAAATTTTCAGAAGGGATTATGAACTGCTTGCATGCAAAAACAGCTCTCCTGGAACAGCTGAAGAAGTAAATAGAAGAAAAACGGGCCAATGATTTTAAAAGTATAAAAAAATAAATCCCTAATGAGAACATCTCTTTAAAAAGGAAAATTGAACAAATGGAAAAGGAAGCACAAAAATTAACTGGAGAAAATAACTCCTTAAAAGGAAAAAATTGCAAAGATGGAAAAGCAGATGCAAAAGTAAGCTGAAGAAAGGAATTTGATAAAAATTAGAATTGGGCAAGTAGAAACTAATGACCCTATGAGACAGCAAGAATCAGTCAAACAAAATCTAAAGTATGAAAAGACAGAAGAAAATGTAAAATATCTCATTGGAGAAACAACTGACCTGGAAAACAGATCCAGGAGAGAAAATTTAAGAATTATTGGCCTGCCAGAAAGCCACAATGAAAAAAGAGTTTGGACAACATCTTCCAGGAAATCATCAAGGAAAACTGCCCAGAAGGGCTAGATCCAGAGGGCAAAATAGTCATTGAAAGAATCCACGGTTCACCTCTCAAAAGGGATCCCAAACTCAAAACCCCAAGAAATATCGTTGCCAAATTCCATAACTATCAAGTGAAGGAGAAAATACTACAGGCAGCCAGAAAGAAACCATTCAAACATCGAGGAGCTACAGTCAAGATCATACAGCACCTTGCAGCTTCTACATTAAAAGATCGAAGGACTTGGAATCCAATATTCCATAAGGCAAAGGAGATGGGACTACAACCAAGGATCAGCTACCCAGCAAAGTTCAGCATAATATTTCAGGCAAGGAGATAGTCATTCAAAGAAGTAAGGAATTTCCAGACCTTCCTGACATAAATGCCAGAACTTGATAGAAAATTTGATCTTCAAATGCAGGTCTCAAGAAAGGCTTAAAAAGGTAAACAGAGGGGGAAAAGAAACAAAACTTGTTACTTAATTTGGGCAAACTGTTTACCTAACCATAAGGGAAGATCATACCTGTTAATCTTGAGAATTGTACATCTATTATGAAATAAAAAAGGGATATGCATAGAGGCAACAGGTATAAAGCAAATAATATCATGTTAAAAATATGACTTAAGCATTCAAAGGGCTTGTAGCAGGATGTGTGAAAAGGAGGAAGCAGAAAATGGTAAATCACATCACAGGAAGAAGTAAAAAATTATAGCAGAGGGAAAGAGAGGAGAGAGATGAGCATTATTTGAGAGGAGCTCTCACCTGATTCGATTCAAGGAGGGAACAATAAACTTAAGTATATAATTCTAAATAATTCTAACTATCTCTATAGGCAGTAGGAGGGGAAGGAGGAAGAAAGGGGAGGGGAAACTAAAAGGGATGGAAGAAGCAGGAAGGGTAAAGGGGAGTAAAAGGGAAGGGGCTAAAAGAAGGAAGGGAAGACTGCAGGATGTGGTGGTGAAAAGTGAAAACTGTTGAGCAGTGAAAGGGAGATGGGAGAGCTAAAAGCAGAAATGGTGGGAAAGAGAAAGGAGGGAAATACACAGATTGTAATCATAACTGTGAATGTGAATGGAATGAACTCTCCCATAAAATGGAGAAGGATAGCAGAATGGATTAAAAGGCATAATTCAACACTATGTTGTTTACAAGAAACACATATGAAATGGGGGGATACACATAGGGTAAAGGTCAAAGGTTGGAGTAGAATATATTGTGCTTCAATATTGTGATGTAAGAAAAGTAGGAGTAGCACTCCTAATCTCAGACAAAGCAAAAGAAGAAATAGATCTACTCAAAAGAGATAAGAAAGGAAACTATATCCTGCTAAAAGGCACCACAGAAAATGAAGCAATATCATTACTAAACATGTATGCACCAAGTTGTATAGCATCCAGATTCTTAGAGGAGAGTTGGGGGAGTTGAAGGAAGAAACTGAAAGCAAAACTGTACTAGTGGGGGACCTCAACCTCCCCCTCTCTGAACTTGATAAATCTAATCTCGAAATAAACAATAAAGAGGTGAAGGAGGTAAATAAAACTCTGGATAAGGTAGATATGATACATCTCTGGAGAAAACTGAATGGGAATAGAGAGGAATATACCTTTTTTTCTCAGCAGTACATGGCACAAATACAAAAATTGACCAT
Organism: Notamacropus eugenii; assembly: GCF_028372415.1. Taxonomy (NCBI): domain Eukaryota; kingdom Metazoa; phylum Chordata; class Mammalia; order Diprotodontia; family Macropodidae; genus Notamacropus; species Notamacropus eugenii. Next base: position 753,387,094 of record NC_092872.1, read on the forward strand.
GTACTAGAAAATAAAAACCTCACAATCCAGTGCAGAAAGGCAGAGATAATAAATGCATCCTTCCCAGAACATAATGGAAAAAAACTATATGTAATAAAATATCATGGAAAGATAAACCAAAAATCGATTGGAAACTAAATAACCTAATCCTAAAGAAGGAGTGGGTTAAAGAAGAAATCATAGAAACAATCAACAACTTCATTTAAGAGAATGACAATAATGAGACAACCTATCATCTAGACAAACCTACTATTTTATGGGATACTGCAAAAGCAGTTCTTAGGGGAAGTTTTATATTTTTGAATGCCTACATAAATGAAACAAAGAAAAAGGAGATCAATGACCTGCGCATGCAGCTGAAAAAGCTAGAAAAAGAGCAAATTGAAAATCTCCAAGTAAATACCAAATTAAAAATACTGAAAACCGAAGGAGAGATTAATAAAATTGAAATTAAGAAAAGTATTGAATTAATAAATAAAACTAATAGTTGATTTTATGAAAAAACTAACAAAATTGATAAACTTTCGGTCAATTTGATTAAAAAAAAGAAAGAAGAAAATCAAATTATTCATATAAAAAATGAAAGGGGTGAATTCATCTCCAATGAGGAGGAAATTAAAACAAGAATTAGAAACTATTTTGTCCAACTTTATGCCCACAAATTCCATAATTGAAGTGAGATGGATGAGTATTTTAAAAAATGCAAATTGCCCAGATTAACGGAAGAAGTTGAATACTTGAACAACCCCGTCTTAGAAAAAGAAATTGAACAAGTCATCAATGAACACCCTAATAAAAAATCTACAGGGCCAGATGGATTTAAAAGTGAATTCTATCATACATTTAAAGAACAGTTAATTCCAGTACTGTATAGACTATTTTTGAAAACTGGGGAAGAAAGAGTCCTCCCTAATTCTTTTTATGATACAAATATGGTTTTGATACCTAAACCAGGAAGAGACAAAAGATAGAAAGAAAATTATAAAACAATTTCTCTAATGAATACATAAGCAAAAATTTTAAAGGAGTTTACCAAAACGAATACAGCATCTTATCACGAGAATAATACATTATGATCAGATAGGACTCATACCAGGAATGCAGGGCTGGTTCAATATTAGGAAAACTATCAACATTATTGATTATATCAACAACAAAACTAACAAATACCACATGATTATCTCAATAGATGCAGAAAAAGCTTTCAACAAAATACAACACCCATTCCTATTGAAAACACTGGAGAACATAGGAATAAAGAAAATGTTCCATAAAACAACAAGCAGTATCTACCTAAAACTATCAGCAAGCATTATATGCAATGGAGATAAGCTAGATGCATTTCCAATAAGATCAGGGGTGAAACAAGGATGTCCATTATCACCACTATTATTCAATATGGTACTAGAAATGTTAACTGTAGCAATTAGACAAGATAAAGAAATTGAAGGAATAAGAATAGGCAAAGAAAAAACTAAGTTATCACTCTTTGCAGATGATATGATGATCTACTTAGAAAAACCCAGAGATTCAAGTAAAAAACTACTTGCAATAATAAACTTTGGCAAAGTTGAAGGTTACAAAATAAACCCAGACAAATCTTATGCATTCCCACATATTAATAACAAAATCCAACAGGAAGATATAGAAAGAGAAATCTCATTTAATGCTACGGTAGACACTATAAAATATTTGGAAGTTTACCTGCCAAAACAAACCCAGGGACTATATGAGTACAATTACAAGACGCTTTTTGCACAAATAAAGTCAGATCTAAGAAAGTGGAAAATCATCAGTTGCTCATGGGTAGGCAGAGCCAATATAATAAAAATGACAATTCTACCTAAATTAATTTACTCATTTAGTGCTATACCAATTACACTATCAGATAATTATTTTCTAGAGCTGGATAAAATAATATCAAAATTCATCTGAAAGAACAAAAGGTCCAGAATATTAAAGGGATGAATGAAAAGAAATGCTAGGGAAGGTGGCTTAGTACTACCAGATCTCAAATTGTATTACAAGGTGGCAATTGTCAAAACCACTTGGTATTGGTTAAGAAACAGAAGGGTTGACAAGTAGAATATGCTAGGTACTCAATACTCAGTAGGCAAGGAATATGGCCACCTCCAGTTTGATAAAGCCAAGGACCCCAGCTTCTGTGATAAGAACTCACTGTTCGACAAAAAATGATGGCAAAACTGGATAACAGTGTGGCAGAAACTATACATAGATTCATGCCTGACACATTACATAAGAATAAAGTCCAAATGTGAACATGATCTAGGTATAAAGATTGATATCATGGACAAATTGGAGGAGCAAGGTATAGTGTATTTATCAGATTTATGGAGAAGGGAAAATTTTTTAACTAAAAAAGAGATAGAAAGCATTATGAAGTGCAAGATGGATAATTTGGATTACATTAAACTGAAAAGTTTTTGCGTAACCAAACCTAATGCAATCAAACTCCAGAGGGATGTAGTATATTGGGGGAAAAAAAAGTTTTGTAGCTAATCTCGGGTGTAAAGGCCTCATTTCTAGAATATATAGAAAACTGAGTCAAATGTACAACAATGTAAGTCATTCCCCAATTGATAAATGGTCAAAGGATATGAACAGGTAATTTTCAGAGGAAGAAATTAAAGATATCTATAACCATATGAAAAAGTGCTCTAAATCACTTTTGATTAGAGAGATGCACATCAAAACAACTCTGAGGAATCACATCGCACTGATTAGATTGGCAAACATGACAGAACAGGAAAATGATAAATGTTGGAGAGGATGTGGGAGAGTTGGAACACTAATTAGTTGTTGGTGGAGCTGTGAGCTCATCCAACCATTCTGTAGAGCGGTTTGGAACTATGTCCAAAGGGCTACAAAAATGTGCATATCCTTTCACCCAGCAATGTTGTTTCTAGGACCATATCCCCAAGAGATCATAAAAATGGGAAAGAGTCCCACATGTACAAAAATATTTATAGCAGCACTCTTTGTAGTGGCCAAAAACTGGAGATCAAGGGATGCTCATCAATTGGGGAAAGGTTGAATAAATTATGGTATGTGAATGTAATGGAATACTATTATGCCATAAGAAATAATGAACAAAAAGACTTCAGAGAGGCCTGGAAAGACTTATATGATCTGATGCTGGGTGAAAGGAGCAGAACCAGGAGAACTTTGTGCACAGCAATGACTACAGTGTGTGAGATTTTTTTCTGGTAGACTTGAATCCTCATAGCAATGCAAGGACATTAAAAAAAAATTTCCAATGGTCTTCTAAGGCAAAATGCCTTCCACATTCAGAGAAAGAACTGTGGAATTCAATCGCAGAATGTAGCAGATCATTTGTGTGTGTGTGTGTGTGTGTGTGTGTGTGTGTGTGTATTATGTTTTGGTTTGTTGTATGATTTCTCCCATTTATTTTAGTTCTACGCAGCATGACTATAATGAAAATGTATTCAATAGGAACGTATGTGCAGATCCTATATAGAATTGTATGCCTTCTTGGAGAGGGAGGGGGTGGTGGGGGATAGGGTAGGATGAAAATTATCTAAGTTTTATAGTAGTGATTGTAGGGCATTAAAAATAAATAAAATGAATATATTAAAATATATTAAAAAATAAAATGAATATATTAAATGGATATATTAAAGTGAATATATTAATACCTTATACTAATATATTAAATGAATATATTTAATATATTAATATATTAAAATATATATTATATATTAATATATTAAATATATTAATTACCAAATTATTGGTAATTAATTAAATACAAATTAATTTAACTATGAGGTTAATATTTCCCATCCAACAGGTTAACAGTTGTCCCCAAAATGGAAAATTGCAAATATTGGCAAGACTTCAGAAAATTATTGGTGACACTTTTTGAAGGACAAGAAAACTGTCCTAGCTCTTCTCTAAAATACACTCTAATAATACAGATCAAGCCTCTGTAAATTCTTTGTTTATAACAAGCCTTTGAGGCAGTTTATGTTCACATTTTTATTCCCATTGTGTGGATGAAGGCACTGAGGCTCTGAAAGGGTAAATGCCTTAATGAAGGAGAGATAGCTAAAAATTGGAGAAACTTGCCCTTGATTATGGTCTCTTAACATAAGACACTACTCCACCATCTAAAACTGTCTTTTTCTGGTATATGTATTGCCCTGAAGAATTGTAAATTGGGTATGCAGGTTGGGGGCATGTGAGGTGAGAGAAGTTTATTTCAGGGCTCCAGGATCCCCTATTTCTCTGCTCTCCTTATTGACCCTGCCATAAATAACAGAATTTGATCAATGGGGTTTTTTGTGTGTTAGGAATGAAGATCTGGCTTAAAGTCTTTTCTGTTCTCTGCCAAAACACCCCCACTAACTCCTGATTTAGCTTGAATGGAATTTGAGAAGGAGGTCCCTTTGGGAAGTCCATGAGTCACACAGATAAATATTCCACAGCTCTTATGGAGTTCAGTATGTCATACATGATCCAGGGAGCAAGGACTCCTCTTGCCTCTCTCTTTTCCTCCTCATTACACTGAGCACAGTTCTGGGCACAGAAAAGGTGTCCTGTGAAGGATGAATCATATATAGTGTGTTGGAAAGAGTGAAGGAGTTAGAGTCAGAACAGCCATATTTAAATTTTACCTAAGGTCCAGATTATCTGGTTGAGCTTGAAATGTTCATGGAATCCTTGATTTTTTGAACTGAAAAGGACCTTGGAGATGAGCTAATATCATGCTAACAGTGAGGAACCTGAAGCTTGGAAGTATCTTTTTCAGTCACACAGTCAGTACATATTTATTAAGTACCTACTATGTGCCAGGCTCTGCCCTAAAAGCTGGCATTGCAAATAAAAGGCAAAACCCCAAACAAATAAAATAGAAATCCGTGCACCCAAGAAGTTCACAGTCTATTAGAGGATGCAAGCATCGTTGAATAAGTTAAATACATCCAGGATACATTGGAGTTAATCAACAGAAATTAGATATTAGAGTTAAGAAGGATAAAGAAGGGCTTCCTTTAAAAGGTGAGGTTTAAGATATGGGACTTGAAGGAAAGTAGGGACATCAGAAGGAGGAGATGAATAGAGAGAGCATGTCAGGAACAGGGCTACACCAGTGAAAATGCTCAGTCAAGCAATGGAGTGACATGTTTCAGAATGACCAAGGAGGCCAATGTTACTAAGTGGCAGAGTTCCTAGAAGAAGGAGGAGAGCTGGAAAGGCAGGAAGAGACCAGGTTACGGAGGACTTTAATAGTCAAGTAGATGATTTTCTCTTTGATCCTGGAGGTATTAGAGAGCTACTGGCAAGTGAATTTGTCTTCATCCTCCAACCAGAGATAAATTCTCATTTGATAAAAGTATAGTTCAAGAAATTGTTTCCTGGTGTTAGACACCAGAACCTCTTAATGACGTCAGACCTCTGAGTCCTCAAGGGAACCACAAAGAATGAAAAGATCAACTTAATTATTGCAATCCAGTTGCCTGTGTCCAAATGAAAAATAATATGCTGGACTCAGGCAGACTTAGACAAGCATATGTTTATACTTTCATGTGGGAGTAGCTGTCACAGCTGCCAGGGATCTGCTCCCAACTCCACCAAGGGATGCCAGAACGGAGGCCCAAGACACATGTTTAGAAAGAGAGAATGGGCACAGAGCAGAAGCTATTTCTCCCTTTAGAGTTTACTGAATGGGCAGTAAACTTGCTACTGAATGACCAGTCTCTTATAATAGAGTCTCTATTCTAGGACAAGGGTGAGGAGGTACATAAAGGGAATCAGCCAGAAGCCCCTGGTCTCACCTGACTTACCAACAGACTTAACCACTAAAAAGATGAAGAGATTCATGCTTAAATGCAAGCAGCATGCCCCAGTCTGTCAGATCAGTGTGTGTGTGTGTGTGTGTGTGTGTGTGTGTGTGCATGTGTGTGATTTTCTCATTACTCTTCTTACAAAAGTACAATTAAAATTTAGAACAAACTAGAAGAATAAAGATGATCTGAGAATAAAGATGAGATAACCTATTGGTACAAAAATTATATTTGCAGTTATGAAGGATAAAGAAAAAATACTTATCATATGTAGGTAGAAAACTTAATAGGCTGTAATAGCTGTCTTCAAATATTTGAGAGATCAATATTGGAGAAGAACCAAAGAAATCATTTTGAGTGGCCCCAAAGAGCAGAAACAAAAACTAGCAGTGGAATGAGACAAATTAAGGTTCAATGTGAGGGCAGGATTTGGGGAGTGGAGGGAGGATTGATCTTTGGCCCAAATATAGATGATCCTTTTTAGCACTTCTGTTCACAAATAGATAGATTCTGATATCACTCTCAAATCTAAGATTTGAGATCCTTGTACATTAGATTTGTATAGACCTACCTGAGCACATCTAAAATCAGAGGCAAGGTAGAGTATATGGATGAGAAGAAATTGGGGATAGAGAATTTTCCTGAATGCACTTTAAAGAAACCTGTTAATGATTACCTAGAATAGTTAGATCTTTCAAAAATGTCTTGGTCCATAGAGTTTAAATGTCTCACTGAGTATAACTTAGCACCTAAATGTCGGAGGTGGCATTTAAGTCAAAGTTCTTCTTGACTCCAGTCTTAGCTCTGTACTCACTATATTAGGCTTCTTCTTTTATTATTAAACATAAAAAGCAAAAACTGTAATATTTGGAGTATCTTCATATCTATGTAGTTTATCCACATCTTTTCCCTCCTCCAAAACACAGCAAGTCAGCTACAGTATGAGTAGTACAGTAAGAGGCTGAGTCATCTGCCCTCTGCTGGAAGACCTCTAAGGAGGGGGAATGCCACGATTTTTCTGGGAAACTCATTCCACATTGAAATGGCTCTATATGCCTGGCTGCTTGCTGATGTTGCTGGTGTTATCTTTGACATCAATCCTAAATCTGCCTCTTTGCAGCCTCCCTCTGTGTCTGCTTCTTTCCTCTGGGGTCAAACAGAACAAGCACATGGCAATCCTTCAGATCCAGGAAGGCAGCTACCATGTTTTCACTGCGTGTTCTTTTGTCTAAGTGAAGCATAAACTTACACAGTTACACAGGAAAGAATTGGATCTGACACATTGGTGGTGAAGTTTCACATTCACAAGTTAGTGCAGACAATGGCCTGAGACAACACAGAGATTCCCATCATGCAATGTCGTAAGAGAAATGGCAGGCATTAAATCACCATCAACAAAAGGAGGATTTTACTAGAGGACTAATAGAATAAAGATCAATTTATAGCCAGTGACATCACTGACTTTAAGCTGGAAAGGCCCTCAAAGACCACATGATCTGGCTCCTTCATTTTACAGAGGAGGCACCTGATCTCCAGAGAGATGAAGGAACTTGCTAAAGGTCCCATAGATAGTAAGTATCAGGATCCATGTCCTGGGACATCAAATCTAATGTTCTTTTGGCCATGTGATTTAAATGTTCTAAGATTAATAAAGCACTTTTACAAACATTATGCAAGATGAATGAACCAATGAACAAAAAATTATTTATGTTCCAGCCATTGGGCTAAGTGCTAGGAATGCAAATACAGAAATAAATGTCCTGTCTCCTACCTTGGATCTCATATTCCAATGAGGTAAAAAACACATTGGGTAGTGCTGGCCACGGAAGGATATTTACGGTTACTGGGAACAATGAGTAGGACCATAGGGGATAATATTAACATGCTCCATTCCAGGACAATGCAGAGTTGATTTGATCATGGTTTCCTTTGATCATGGAGAGTCTAGAGTGGGATGGGAGAGGAGCAATGGAGAAAAAGGCTCATGTGCTGCTACTGAGGTGATTGACTATAAAGGAGATGGACAGAGAGGTGATGGACTGTGAAGGGGAGGAGCCTCTAGGACATGGAAAGTGGTATGGGGGCCAGGTTGACTAGAAAGGAGGAAACCCCAGAGAAATGCTTGAAGTGATAATGATCTTCACATCACCTCTGATTGATGGATAGAGTCAGTTATGTTCCCGATACACATTTTTTAACTAAAAATATAACATTGCTATTAATAATAGCAATAGAAATGATTGTTGGATTAGATTGAAGCCTTATCCCCATGTGATAAATAAGAAAACTCTTATATTGAAAGATGAAATCTAATAAAAGAGCGTGTCCTAAATAGATCTCATAGGCCAGCATGAGATCCCCTGCACATAATACACAGAATATTGACCTTAGAGTCAAGGGGATTGAAAAAAAGAAGAAAGAGAAAGAAAGGAAAGAAGGAAGGAAGGAAGGAAGGCAGGAAGGAAGGAAGGAAAGGAAGGAAAAAGGAAGGAAGGAAAAAATGACGGAAGGAATGGAAAGAAAGTAAAGAAGGAAGAAAGGAAAGTTGGAAGGAAGCAAGGAAGGAACGAAAGATCTGAGCTGAGAAATGAGGGACTAGACACAGGGGAGGACAAATAGTCTGGAAGGAAAAGAGAAGAAATGACAAGTGATCAAGCTTGAAAGGGTTCCAGGAGTCATCTACTCTGACCTCACAACCAAAGAGTACATGTCAGTTAAGTATTCATCCTCTCAGTGCCTGCAGATGACTCTGGAAGCCTGGAAATCAAAGCTGAATGATTCTAATGTTCATTATCAGAAGTAAGAGAATCTCCACTTAGGAAGATACTTTCATTGATCAAATGACAGATCAGGTACAAAAAATCTGCATGTTGGATATGTTGCTTGTAAAGATGAAGTCTCAGTCCTAGAATCAATTTTTTAAAAGAGTTAAGTACATCAGGTAGACTATTGGACAGAGGGATAGACAGATAAATACAGATAGATGGAGAGACAGATAAATAGATGACAAGTAGACATGCACATAGATGGAATCAGAGAGAGAGAGAGAAAGAAGGAGAAAAGGGGGGAGACAGGGAGGAGAGTCAGAGAGAGTGAAAGAGAGAAGTTATTTTGTAATTTGACTTTTAATAAAAACCCTCTTCATTAATGGGATTCTCATCTATAATGTTTGGTCTTCATTTTAACTTAGACCCTCCCTGAAAACTCAAGGATCTCCTCAGTAGTCACAAAGTCCTCCTGTGTCATCAGTTCAGTAGTTGAACCCAAAGAGATCTTACTTGTTCTCAATCCAGTTCATTTCCCACTACTCCTAACTCTAAAAGCACTTCAAAACCTTTTTTTGCTATTGTTGTAACCCCTGTACCAAAATCTGTTGGTTTGGAATTCTCTCTTTATTGGTGGAGATGAATGTTCTGTCCTCTGTGAGGGGGAGGCAGAGTTGTTGAGAATCTAAACAACTGTATCTTTTGCCAATCCCTTCAGGGACTTTCCAAAGGAGAGTTCCCTGTTGAGTTCCCTTTGGAACTTTCCAAAAGCTAATCTCCCTTTGGATCTCTTCAAGTGGATTCCCTCTTCAAGATTTTCCAGGACTAATGTGCTTTGGAATTGGTCAAGCTTCAAATCTTCTCCCAGTATGGAGTCACTCAGGAATCTCCAGGCTTCCAGTGTTGAGAAACTAGGTGGAAAAGGCCAACCCTTCTTCAGGTTACTGAAGGAACAAACTCTGGGAAGACACGAGAGGAGTGGACATTCTTTATTGTGTCCCTGTCCTGGAGAACACTACATGAGAAACTTCAGGGACTTTCCCTTGAGGGGACATTCAAGATTCTTTCCCATTTGATCTATTAATTTGTTCCCAATGGAAGAACTCCTTCACTCTGTATTGTGTGGTATTTATTCTCCTCTGTATACCTTCTCTTATTTCTGTTATGCTATGATTTAAACAAATGGATTTACTCGCTATTTGTATTTATGATGGAACTGGTATTAGGTAGAAAAGGGGTGAAAACTTAGATGTACAGCATGGGGTTCCTTTACTCCCAAAGTGACAAAGCATTGAGAAATTAGGTGAAATATGATCATATGCCACAGCACAAACCAGAAGCAGATAGATATACTTTTAGCCTGATATCCCCTTCTTTCTGAGCAGAATAGAGTGGTAGCCTCTGCCCTCAACCTCCTCCTTCCCCTCCCTGCAGGAATGAAGGCATCCATAAGAGAAAGATTGAGGCAAAAGAGGCTCCAGATGTTTATTCAGTCTTCCTTTGAGCTGCATGTAGCCCCCGTACTCCTCCAATCATATCGTTGCATGTTGTTGCTACAGTTACAAGACATCGTCTCTGTCTACCAACTGACAACAATCCTCAGGGAAGCTTGTGCATCCTTAATGGACCCCTTTAACTTAAATTTAAATGTAACTTTCTTTTAACTTTACCTTCCTGGTGATGGGAAAGGGAAGGATATTTTCAGGGAATCTTGTAATAACTCTTACCTTGCATTATTAAAAATAAATGAGCTATTTCAACAGAAACAAAAAAAATCTCTCCTGTCTTTCACACCTCCAGTTTGAGTGCCCTTCCAGCCCTGCAGGTATGGAGGCATGGTGTAGGCAGCACATTTGAGCACTAGAGACTTGTGTGGGAGGGAGAAAGAAGCAGGGAGAAATGGGACAAACTGTAGTTACTCCAAATTAAACCAGTTCTACAGCTGTTAGGGTGGGGGAATGAGACTTGAATTGTGCCTTCCAGATGCTTTTTTCCCCTATTTTTTTTCCTTCTCTGCCTAGGGAGCGGCTTCTGTTGGTACCTGCCAGCAGATCAAGTAATAGAGCTGGGAAAAGGCTACTTCCACAGAGTGGATTGTTTATTGTTTATGACTTTTCCCCAAAGATCCATGGCCGCGAAGTCACCCGGCACTTGGTTAATAAAAGAATAACTCTCCCAGCATCTGTATTTTTATAGACCATAGCTACATTCGGAAGGAAAAATGAGATTGGAGTTACCTAATCAAAATAACAGCAAGATCAATTATCTCCTCCCATCAACTGACAGTAACATTTTGAGGAAGATTTTCAATTCTCTGGGAAATGGATATTGACTCTCCTGAGGAGGGGGTTGGAATGATGGGCAAGGGAACACAGGTAAACATGTTATCAGCCTGAGACAAGCTGAAATGTTCAATATTTCACTACATACAAAGCTGAAGTCTCTGTTCTCCTCTCAGAAATGTGTCAAATCCCAGAGACTTCAGGTGCAACTTTCTGTGCTATCACGTAGAAAAGCACTGGACCTCAAGTCAGGAAGACCTGAGTTCAAATGTGATCTTATATATTTACTAACAGTATAAACCTGGGCATCACTCTCTGCCTCAGTTTTCTTATCTGTAAAATGGGGATAATAATAGTACTTACCTCCCATAGTTGTTACAAGGATAAAATGTGATAATTTGTGAAATTCCTTGGAAAATTAAATATATACATACATACATACATACATATATATACATACATATATATATATATATATATATATATATATATATACTGCTATCATTTTTATTATTCAGTGAGCTAATGAGAAAGATTTTTTTTTTAAATTTCACTCTGGTACATTTTAATTACTTGATTAGGTTGCAGGGGTGAAAATAAGGAATGAAACTGCATGAACAGCAGCAGTAGTCATATCACCAACTCACAATTATATAGCCTTTTAACGTTTATAAAGAACTTTACAAGTACCATAACTGGTACCTCTTAAGAACTTAGTAAATGCTTACTGTTTGGCTAGTTCATTTGATTTTGACAACAACCCTGTGAGGTAGCTACTATAAGTAACTCCATTTTCCAAATGAAAAGAAGAATAAGCCTCAAAGAAACTGCATTGCCCAGCGCCACAAAGCCAATAAACATTTGAAAGAGACATTGCAACCAAATCATTTTGACTGCAAATACGCTAAATAGATCAACAAGCACATATTTAGTGACTACTCTAAACATTGTCCATGCTATTACTTCATGACAATCACAATACTCTCAGAGCCAACAGAGAGGTTGGCAGCCCTCTAGTCCAATTACAACCTGTGAGGGTTCTCCCTTGGATATTCCAGACAAGTGGGCATTCCAAACTTGCTTGATAGGGAACTTCTTGAGATAACTCATTTTAATATTAAATAGGTCTAATTGTGAGGACCACCCATCTCCTCCTCCTTCTCCCCATTGCTCTTAATTCTTCCCCCTTAGTCTGATTTCAACAAGTCATAAGTCCCTATAATCATAGATACAAAGATGAAAGGTCTTCAAGGACAGCCATGATTTTATAGATGAGGAAACTGAGTCTAATTCTATGTGATAGTCATTCAAATGCTAAAGATAATAAGATCAAAGGATAGACACCTAGAAGAGATGTCAGAGCTTATGTAATTCCACCCATACCTTAACTTATTTTACAGATGGCAGTCTATCTTGTGGCCCTTCAAATGCTTAGACCAATAAAAACCATAACATTGAGGGGTACAGGGGACGTCAGAGTTCATCTTGTTCAACATGCTCTTTTTACGGAATAAGAAAGTGATGTTTTGTGGGGGAAATAAAATAAAGCCAGATATCATAACCTCTCTGAGTCTTTCCACTTGATTAAGTACCTCCAATTCCTTCACGTGATCTTCTTTAGACCTGAAGTTGGGCACTTCAACATCCTAGCTGTCCTTTTCTGTGTATGTTCCACCTTATCAATATGCCTCTCAATTGTAGGGCCCAGAAATGATTAGAGCCGTGCAGACATGAACTTTATCACAAAAACTACTATGTTGAAAAGGAAGATCAAAATATGGATTCGGAAGACGATGATAGAAAATAGCTGCAAGCAAAGTCTCAAAGGCAAATGCAGGTTGAATACACTCTCAAAAAACAATTGCTGAATTTGCTAAAGGAAGAACAAAAACAGATTTGACAAATCAAATAAGAGTAATAAAGGAAAAATTTGGGGGTGTGTGGAATGAGAGCAATACAAGAAAATAATGAAAACAGAATAAGCAGGATAGTGAAAGAGGAACAAAAAAAATACCGAAGAAAATTGTACCTTAAACAAGCAAAAAAAAAAAAAATGCACGAAAGGTAAAATAGTACAAAACTTCACTGAAAAAGATTCCTCAAAAATTAGAGATGGACAAGTGGAAGATAATGACACCACAAGATATCAAGAAACAATAAAACAAAGTCAAAGGAATGAAAAAAATAAAATATATAATGTCTCATCAGAAAAACAACTAAAGTAGAGATTGGAGGGAGAGAAATTATGAATTGACTCCCTAAAAGTCATGAGAAAAAAACATAATTGAGACTTTGTATTTCAAGAAATTATAAAGGAAAACTACCCTGATATCTTAGAAGTAGAAGGCAAGTAGAAATTTAAAGAATCAAATGAAAATTTTCAGAAATATTATAGCCAAATTCCATACCTCCCAGGTCAAGGAAAGAATACTGCAACCAGCCACAAAGAGACCATTACTATGGAGTTATAGATAGGATGACACAAGATTTAGTGCTTACCATGTTAAAGGGGTAGAACAGTTAGGATTATGGTATTTCAGAAGGCAAAGGAATGAGAATTGCCACCAAGAATATCTTGCCCAGCAAAATTGAGTATAGACAGTTCTCACCTTATATAAATTCACATTATGCAAATTTGACTTTACCTAAAGAATTCTGAAAGGAATCTGTATTGAAAAAAAAAAATTCTGTTAACTTTATCATAAAATATTGCACGCACTCTCTTTATCCCTTCCCCTTATCTCAGCATTCCATAGCCTCTGACTCTACCCCACGCCACCCCACCTCAGCCCCACAAAAACTAAAAGGTAAACCCTCTAAGTAAAAGCAGGATGCAGATGTGAGTCCACTCCCGGTACTACTGTATGGATTCAGACAGGGACTCAGCATGAGTACCCCACTCTATCCACCTGTCAGCATGTCTAGCCTTTGGATGTCTTTCTTCTGTGTGGGCTCAGTTATGGTATCTATCCTCAGTAGCTTCATGTTGCTCATTTTCCCCTGACTGCTGTATCTGTATCCAGCTTGCTACACATCTGCCACATTCATGCTCTTTCCCAAGGTCCTCACATAGTGTTTTCCCTCTGCTGCTTTAGTTTTCTATGTTTCTGGCCCTCACTTATCCTTGAACCTTGTGCATATACATCTATGATTATATAATTGTAATATTAACAACTATACGTATTATAACACAAAATTATATTACACTCATAATGTTAATAGTATATACATAATATATATGTATATATATTATATACATACATGTAATGCACACATAAATATACAATGTATGTATATACATATATGGTCGAATCCATTCCTAAACATATATGTATATGTATAAAAGTGTGTATATTCTTGTATAGGTACATATTATTGTGTGTATATATATATATGCATGTTTATATACATGTATGTACTTGTGCATGTATGTATAATGAATGTCAATGAAGGTCCTTTCCAACAATCACATTCTGTGAGCTACTAGTCTCTTAGTACTTTCTCCCATCTCCAAGATTTTTCTTGCTTTATATTTGGACATTTACTATTTTTCAAAGTTATCCTTTTTTCTTGTATCACATTCATAAAGTCTACCTAATCATAATGTTTCATGTTTATGATATAATGCTATAACTTCCTTTATTTAAAAATTTTGCGTCAATAATCATTAGGGAAGTTGATTCAAATTTTCTTTCTCTGTTTTTGCTTTTCCTGGCTTCAGTAACAAAATCAAATTTGTACCATAAAAGGAATATGTTAGGACTCATTTTTTCTTTTCTTTTCAATCAGTTTACAGGGTTGCAATTAACTGATCCTTAAAAGTTTTGTAGAATTTTCTTGTATATACATCTGGTACCTGAGATTTTTCCTTCCTTAAATATGTCGTTTATGACTTGTTCAATTCATATTTCTGAGATTTAAGTATTCCATTTCCCTTTGATAACTTGAACAATTTCTCTTTTTTAATGATTCATTTGCATTTCACTTAGATTGTCAGTAGATTGTCAGTTTTATTAGCATACAACTGTGCAAAAGAACTTCAAAATTGCCTTAATTTCATCATTATTAGATGGACATTCACCAATTTCACTTATGAGACTGGCAATTTTGTTTCTTTTTAAAAACGAAATTAACTGGTGATTTGTATATTTTATTGTTTACCTCCATAAGACAAGCTCGTAGTTTACCTTATTTTTTTTAACTTTCATTTTTTTTCATTTTTCTTCAAATTTTTAAGATGTTTTTTGCTGCTTAATTGGAGTTTTATTTTTCCCTTTTTCTGAATTGTTTTACTTGCATTTCCAATTAACTGATCTACTCTTTTTCAGTTGATGTGAGTATTTAGAGATATGTTTTCTCCAAAGTACTGCTTTGGATGCATATCACAAATTTTGTTTTGTCATTGCGTTGTCAATGTCTTTAATTAAATTGTTGATTTTTTCTATTATTTTTCCTTGCTCCATTCATTTTTTAGAATTTGAGTATTTAATTTCAAATTACTTTTTAATCTCTGTTTCCTAGGACATTAATTGTATGTAATTTTTATTGCGCTATGATCTGAAAAAGTTGCATTTAATATTTCTGCTTTTCTGCATTTGTTCCTGAGTTCAAAAGTTGGCTTCAGATAGTTCCTAGCTGTGTGACCCCAGACTAAACATTTAACTATGTTTCCCTCAGTTTCCCCACGCATTTGTTTGTGATGTTTGTATTCTCTAAACCATTGTGATTTGTGTGTGTGTGTGTGTGTGAATGTGTGTGTTGTGCATGTGAAAGACCCACAATACAGTTGGGAAATAGGTTTTCTTTTTACTCCCATTCAGGTTTCTCAAGAGATGTACCATATAATATATATTTTAAAAATCTATTATCCTCCTTCATTTCTTTTTTAAAATTCATTTTATGATTAAACTAGTCTACTTTTTTTACATGAAGTTATGCCTTTTCATTTTTAAAAATTATTTATTTATTTATTTTGAGTTTTCAACATTTCCACAAAATTTTGAGTTCCAAATTTTCTCCTCATCTCTCTCCTCCTCCCACCCCAAAATGCCTTGCATCCTGATTGCCCCTTCCACCAATCTGACCCCCTTTCTAGCATCCCTCCCTTCCCTTATCCCCATCTTCTCTTTTGTCCTTTAGGGCCGGATAAATTTCTGTATCCCATTACCTGTGTGTCTTATTTCCCAGTTGTATGCAAGAACAAAACTCAACACTTCTTCCTAGAACTTAGAGTTCCAACTTCTCTTCCTTCCTCCCTCCCCACCCATCCCCACTGAGAAAGCAAGCAATTCAATATAGGCCATATCTACGTAGTTTTGCAAATGACTTCCATAATAGTCATGTTGTGTAAGCCTAACTGTATTTGCCTCCATCCTATCCTGCCCCCCATTTCTTCTCTTCTCTCTATTGACCTTGTCCCTCCCCAAGAGTGTTGACTTGAAATTGCTCCCTCCTCCCATTGCCCTCCCTTCCATCATCCCCCCCACTTTGCTTATCTCCTTCTCCCCTACTTTCTGTACACTAAGATAGGTTTTCACACCAAAATGAGTGTGTAATTTATTCCTTCAGTCAAATATAATGAGAGTAAGCTTCACATTTTTCCTCTCACCTCTCCCCTTTTTCCCTCCATTGAAAAGTCTTTTTCTTGCCTTTTTTATGAGAGATAATTTGCCCCATTCCATTTCTCCCTTTCTTCTCCCAATATATTCCTCTCATACCCCTTAATTTTGTTTTTTTTTTACATATGGTCCCTTCCTATTCAACTCACCCTCTGTTCTCTGTCTCTCTGTCATTCTGTGTGTGTGTGTGTGTGTGTGTGTGTGTGTGTGTGTGTGTGTGTAAACTCCCTCCAACTACCCAGATGCTGAGAAAAGTTTCAAGAGTTACAAATGTTGTCTTTCTATGTAGGAATGTAAACAATTCAACTTTAGTAATTCCCTTATGATCTCCCTTTCCTGTTTACCTTTTCATGCTTCTCTTGATTCTTGTGTTTCAAAGTCAAATTTTCTTTTCAGCTCTGGTCATTTCATCCAGAATGCTTGAAAGTCCTCTACTCCATTGAAAGACCATTTTCCCCCTGAAGTATTATACTCAGATTTGCTGAGTAGGTAATTCTTTGTTTTAATCCTAGTTCCTTTGACTTCTGGAATATCACAGTCCATGTCATTCAATCCCTCAATGTAGAAAACACTAGATCTTGCGTTATCCTGATTGTATTTCCACAATACTCAAATTTTTCCTTTCTAATTGCTTGCAATATTTTCTCCTTGACCTGGTAACTCTCTAATTTGGCTACAGTATTCCTAGGAGTTTATGTTTTGGAATGTCTTTTAGGAAGTGATTGGTGGATTCTTTCAATATTTATTTTATCCTCTAGTTCTTGAATATCAGGGCAGTTTTCCTTGATAATTTCATGAGAGATGATATCTAGGTTCTTTTTTTGATCATGGCTTTCAGGTAGTCCCATAACTTTTAAATTGTCTCTCCTGGATCTATTTTCCAGGTCAGTTGTTTTTCCAATGAGATATTTCACATTATCTTCCATTTTTTCATTCTTTTGGTTTTGTTTTGTGATTTCTTGGTTTCTCATAAAGTCATTAGTTTCCATCTGTTCCATTCTAATTTTTAAAGAACTATTTTCTTCACTGAACTTTTGATGCTCCTGTCTCGTTTAGCTAGTTCTGCTTTTTAAAGCATTCTTCTCCTCATTGGCTTTTTGAACCTCTTTTGCCAATTGAGTTGCCCTATTTTTAAAGGTGTTATTTTCTTCAGCATTTTTTTGGGTCTCCTTTCTCAAGGTGTTGACCCACTTTTCATGCTTTTCTTGCATCTCTCTCATTTATCTTCCCAATTTTTCCTCCACCTCTCTTACTTGATTTTCAAAACCCTTTTGAGCTCTTCCATGGCCTGAGCCCACTGAATATTTATTTTAGATGTTTGGGATAAAGAAGCCTTGATTTTTATGTCTTTCCCTGATGGTAAGCATTGTTTTTCCTCATCAGAAGGGAAGGGAGGAGATATCTGTTCACCAAGAAAGTAACCTTTATAGTCTTATTTTTCCCTTTTTGGGGCATTTTCCTAACCAGGTACTTGACACTTAGGTTCTTTGTCAAGAGTAAGGTATACTCTGGGGCCCTGTAAGATCTCAGCTCCTACAAGGTGGCACAATCAAGTCTGCACACTGAAAGGAACCGGAAAACTTTTGTGCCCAGAATCTGCAAGTAGTAGAATTTCCTCTCCACAACCACCTGGCCTCCAGTTTTGCCAGGCCAGCATTCGGGCTGAGATTCAGATCAGCTGCTCAATTCCCTCAGGGGCTTTAGGTAGGGACAGTGCTGCCACTCAGTGTGAGATTAAGATCAGCTGCTCAATTCCTCCCAGAAGCATTCAGGGCTGAGAGTCAGATCAGTTGCTCCATTCCCCCAGAGGCTTTAAGAAGAGGCTGCCTACCTTGGGGGCCACTGCCTACTGTGGCCTCTGATGCTGCTGCCTGGGACTGGAGCTATGGGGGCCCCTGCTCCCTTCTCACCCAGCTGAAAAAGCCCTCTTGCTGACCTTTGGCACCTGTGGGTTGAGGGATCTGCACTGCTGCTGGAGATTGTGCCACTGAGGCCTGCTCTGGCCCCGGTCCTCCCAGCATTGTGGCCAAGGCTGGGCTGAGCTCTACTCTGTGTCTGGTGTAACTGATATTTCCTATCTGCATTCCAGGTCACCCTGGGCTGGAAGTCTCCTTCATTGTGTTGTTCTATGGCTTCTGCTGCTCTAGAATTTGTTGAGAATCAATCTTTTCAGGTATTTTATGGGTTATGGAGGAAGAGCTAGAGTACATGTGTCTTTACAATCTGCTGTCTTGGATCCGCCCCCTATTACTCTACTTCTGAGAGGAAGAAAGTTGAGTTTCTCCACTAGTACATCCTTACTATCTATTTTCTCCTATAATTCATTTAACTTCTCCTTTAAGAATTTGGATGCTATGTCTTTTTGTTCATATATGTTAAGCACTGATATTTCTTCATCATCTATGGAGTCTTTTAGCAAAATATAGTTTCCATGCTTATCTTTTTAAATTCAATCTATTTGCATTTTTGCTTTGTCTGAGATCATAATTGCTTTCCCTATCTTTTTATTTTTAACTTCAGCTGGAAAATAATAGATTCTGTTCCAATTATTTATTTGGAATGTTTATTCTTTTTAAAGTGGGTTTCTTTAAAAAAAAATATTGCTGGAATGTGAGTAATGCTGTATTCTGTCATATGCTTCTGTTTTTATGTTAATTCATCCCATTTATGGATACATATGCGTATATAGTATAACCCATGCCTGAAAGGAATCCCCCACTACTGGTTATCCTATCTCTTCAAAAATGTTTCCAAGCAGAGAGAACCCACTACTTCTCAAGGGAGCCCAACTTACCTCTACTTTTTGGACATTTTTTTTTTTAACTTTCCAGAACACAAAAATTAAATTGGTCTCTTTCAATTTACAGTTATCATTCTTAATTCTGTCCTCTAGAGCTGAAGAGCAAACCAAAATCCATCTTTCACATGACATTCCTTCACCTGTTTGAATATATCTATCATGTTTCCCTGTAATGATAATCAAATTACAATCTTTTGCTGTTTTTGTTTTACTAAAAGTTCTTCTGATTGAATAACGTGATTGGGGAGGATCTTTCCCACACATTGATGGACCTGCCCATTGTGGGAAGCTTGATTAGTGGAGTTGTTTTGTCCATTGTCCCTCGTTTTTGAAGAGGACCAAAATGACATCACCATGATAAAGTGAAGTTTCAGTGTGTCGAACTGTGGTTGATCAGACCAACATGAGTTTGGAATGCTCTACCACAGGTTGGGCACTGATAGTCCATTTGAATATTTGGGGTGGGTACTCCAAATTTGCTCATTCTATGTTTACTTTCCAATGTCTCAATTCTGTTTTGCTTATAGAGCATAGTGCCCTTTCTTATGTGGGCATGCCATGCTGAGCAGCCTGTGCCAGGGTCAAATCCAAAATTCTTGAAAGAGACCTTGAGAGTGTCTTTTTATTGTTTCTTCTGACCATCATGTGATCTCCTGCCCCATGTGTGTTCTCCATAAAATAGTCTTTTTGACAAGCATACATTTTGCATTAGAACAACAGGGCCAGCCCATCACAGTTGTGCCCTCTGAAGCCAAAGGTGTTTTGTAGGAAGGTCTCAAGTACCTTTTGTTTTTTCTATTGAGGCACTGGATCAGAGGATTCTGCCCTCTGGCTCTAAAAAGTGTATAAATACTCTGAAGGTGAAGTTTTACTTGAAACTTAGTGACTGGAGGTGTTCCTTTGGCCTGAGAGACTCTGGGAAGCTTCTAAGGAGCCTTCTCCCCTCCCCCGCTAAAATCTGGAAGTTGATGCTTCCCTCTCTGGCAACTGTGCATGTATGTAATGTTCAGACATTTTAGAAGCATGCATGTTGACTTTTGATTTCTCTGTATTTTCTCTGAAATTTTGATTTTGATTTTCTCTGATACCTCTGATTCATTAAAGTGGTTGTTAACCCCTTGAAAGCTGCTTTCCTTTTATGAATGTAGATTTAAAAATCTATTGTACTAGGCCCCCCCAATGAATGTTGGGGTGCTTACTGTTACATTTCCCTAAATCTTCTTTTCTCTATATTTGCTGTGCCCAGTTTCTTCAAATAATGTTCATATGTCATGAACTCAAGGTACTTCATCATCCTAGTTGCCCTCCTCTGGATATTTTTCAATTTGTCGATGCCCTTCTTAAACCATGGTGGGCAGAATTTAACAAGATGATGTAGTTGAGCTCTGACAAGTGCTAAGTATTGTCGTTCAGTTATTTTCAGTTGTTTTCAACTCCTAGTAACCCCATTGAGAGTTTTACTGGGAAGATACTAGAGCGTTTTGCCATTTCCCTCTTCAGCTCATTTTACAGATGAAGAAACTGAGGAAAACAGGGTTTAGTGACTTGCCCAGGGTGACAGAGCTAGTAACTGTCTGAAAGAGCCCAGATTTGAACTCAAAAAGATGTGTCTTCCTGACTGCAAACTATGAACTCTACCCAATGTGCCATCCAGCTACCCAAGGGGAGAATACAATAATACTGTTACCTCCTTTTTGCAGAAATCTAGGCATTTTCTAATTTTACTCAAGATTTCATTAGCTGGGGGGAGGAGCCAAGATGGCTGAGTAGAAAGACACACATACACTAGCCCCGAACCCACAGCCCATAAAATAAGTGTAAAGAAGAACTCCCAACAAATTGGGGAGCAGCAGAAGCCACAGAACAACAGAGCGGAGCAGATTTCTGTTCCAGAGAGACCTGAAAACCTAAGGCGAAAGGTCTGTCACCCACTGGACCTGGAGCAGAGCCCAGCCCTGCCTTGGCAGCGCAGAACTGAGAGGAGCAGATACAAGCAGGCTTTAGGGACAGAATCTCCAGCTGCCCCGCAGGTCCCTACACCCACAGGTGACAAGGGTCAGTGAGAAGGTCTCTTTGGCTGGTCGAGAGGGGAGTGGGGTGTCCCCATAAGTCAGGCCCCCTCGGGAGGCAGCAGCTGGGGTGGCAGCAGACAGGGGCTCCCCAAGTCCAGATCCATTGTTGAAGGTCTCAGCATAAACCCCCTGAGGAAACTGAGCCCCATGAGGCAGCCCTGCGCCCATCTGAGCACCTGAACTTAGTCTCACACTGAATAGCAGCCCCCCCCCCCGCCCAAAGCCCTGAGGCTGGGAAGCAGCATTTCAATCTCAGACCCCAAGCACTGGCTGGGCAGATCTGGAGGCAAGGTGGGGGTGGAAAGAAAACTCAGAAGTCAAGTCACTGGCTGGGAAAATGCCCAGAAAAGGGAAAAAAAATAAGACTATAGAAGGTTACTTTCTTGGTGAACAGATAATTCCTCCCTTCCCTTCTGATGAGGAAGAACAATGCTTACCATCAGGGAAAGACACAGAAGTCAAGGCTTCTGTATCCCACACATCCAAAATAAATATACCATGGGTTCAGGCCATGGAAAAGCTCAAAAAGGGTTTTGAAAATCAAGTAAGAGAGGTAGAGGAAAAACTGAGAAGAGAAATAAAAGAGATGAAAGAAAAGCATGAAAAGCAGGTCCACACCCTGCTAAAGGAGACCCAAAAAAATGCTGAAGAAAATAACACTTTGAAAAATAGGCTAACTCAATTGGCAAAAGAGGTTCAAAAAGCCAATGAGGAGAAGAATGCTTTAAAAAGCAGAATTAGCCAAATGGAAAAGGGGCTTCAAAAGCTCACTGAAGAAAACAGTTCTTTCAAAATTAGAATGGAACAGATAGAGGCTAATGACTTTATGAGAAACCAAGAAATCACAAAACAAAACCAAAAGAATGAAAAAATGGAAGATAATGTGAAATATCTCATTGGAAAAACAACTGACCTGGAAAAATAGATCCAGGAGAGACAATTTAAAAATTATGGGACTACCTGAAAGCCATGACCAAAGAAAGAGCCTAGACATCATCTTTCATGAAATTATCAAGGAAAACTGCCCAGAGATTCTAGAACCAGAGGGCAAAATAAGTATTCAAGGAATCCACCAATCACCGCCTGAAAGAGATCCAAAAAGAGAAACTCCTAGGAACATTGTGGCCAAATTCCAGAGTTCCGTGGTCAAAGAGAAAATATTGCAAGCAGCTAGAAAGAAACAATTCAAGTACTGTGGAAATACAATCAGGATAACACAAGATCTAGCAGCTTCTACATTAAGGGATTGAAAGGCGTGGAATAAGATATTCCAGAAGTCAAAGGAACTAGGACTAAAACCAAGAATCACCTACCCAGAAAAACTGAGTATAATACTTCAGGGGAAAAATTTGTCTTTCAATGAAATCGAGGACTTTTCATTCTTGATGAAAAGACCAGAGCTGAAAAGAAAATGTGACTTTCAAACACAAGAATCAAGAGAAGCATGAAAAGGTAAACAGCAAAGAGAAGTCACAAGAGACTTACTAAAGTTGAACTGTTTACATTCCTACATGGAAAAACAATATTTGTAACTCTTGAAACTCTTCAGTATCTGGGTACTAGGTGGGATTACACACACATACACACACACACACACAGACACGCACGCACACACAGAGATAGAGAGCACAGAGTGAATTGAATAGGATGGGATCATATCTTAAAAAAATGAAATTAAGTGGTGAGAGAGAAATATGTTGGGAGGAGAAAGGAAGAAGTGGAATGGGGCAAATTATTTATCATAAAAGTGGCAGGCAAAAGACTTTTTAGTGGAGGGAAAAAGAGGAGAGGTGAGAGAAAAACATGAAGTTTACTCTCATCACATTCCACTAAGGGAAGGAATAAAATGCACACTCATTTTGGTATGAAAACCTATCTTACAATACAGGAAAGTGGGGGAGAAGGGGATAAGCAGGGGGGGAGAGGATGGAAGGGAGGGCAATGGGAGGAGGGAGCAATTCGAAGTCAACACTCTTGGGGAGGGACAGGATCAAAAGAGAGAATAGAAGCAATGGGGGGCAGGATAGGATGGAGGGAAATATAGTTAGTCTTACACAACATGACTATTATGGAAGTCATTTGCAAAACTACACAGATATGGCCTATACTGAATTGCTTGCCTTCCAGAGAGAATGGGTGGGGAGGGAGGGATGAAGAGAAGTTGGAACTCAAAGTTTTAGGAACAACTGTCAAGTACTGTTCTTTCTACTAGGGAATAAGAAATACAGGTAAAGGGGTATAGAAAGTTATCTGGCCCTACAGGACAAAAGAGAAGATGGGGACAAGGGAAGGGAGGGATGATAGAAGAGAGGGCAGATTGGTGACAGGGGCAATTAGAATGCTCGGTATTTTGGGGTGGGGGAGGGGACAAATGGGGAGAAAATTTGGAACCCAAAATTTTGTGAAAATGAATGTTAAAAGTTAAATAAATAAATAAATGAATGAATGAATGGATAAATAAATAAATAAAAGATTTCATTAGCTGTTTCAGCTTTCAAAATCACCCTACTGGTTCATAATGACATTCCAGTCCAATAAAACTCCCAAGCAATTTTCAGAGCAACATCTGTCTTCTGAGTCTCCCCATTTTATTTTTCTGGAGTTATTTTGTTTTGTATCCAAGTATAATACTTTAAATTCATCTCTATTGAATTTTGAATCCTTTTGTCAAGATTTTGGAGGTCTTCAATCCACTATGTTTATTTTCCTTCCCAGCTATAAATTTGACAAGGACACTAGTCAGGTCTCTATCAAGCCACTGATAAAATGTGAAACAGCAAAGGTTCAAGTACAGATTCCTAAGACTCTCTAGTGCAGACTTCCCAATACATTTTATCATCATCATCATCATCATCATCATCATCATCATCATCATCATCATCGTCATCATCATCTTCATCATCTTCATCATCTTCATCACCATCATTGTCTTTGCTATGGCATTATTGTAATAGCAATGATAATAATTAATGTTTATGTAGCACCTTCAGGTTTACCAATCATTTTACTTATATTACCTCATTTGATGTTAACAGTGATTCATTAATATGTACTCTTTGAGTCTAGGCATCCAACCAGTTGTAAATTCACCCAGTGGTATTATCTAATCCATATCTCTCCATTTTTGCCAAATAAACGCTAATAGATACAATACTTCATTACAATCTTTAAAAATCTAGGTAGGGAAGTGTAAAGGGAGTTAAAAAGTATAACCTTCAGGTGGGACAATTAAGGGAAGCTTCTTGACTCCTAATGAGGCACTGGGGCAAGAGGGGTTCCAACTCTGGAAAGAGTATATACATACATACATACATACATACATACATACATACATACATACATACATACATACATATATATATATGTATATGTATTTTCTTTGAGACTTCGTTTCTGGTAAAAGGTTCTGGTGCCAGATGAGACTCTGGGCAGCCATTTTAAGAAACCCCTGACTTTGAAAACTCAGATACTGGTGCTTCTCTCTGGTAACAATGTTACCAGATGTTACATGGTCAGATAGTTGGAAGACCTGTCCGTTGGTCTTTGGTTTGTAATTTGTAATTTCTGTTTGTATTTTCTCTGAAGTTCAGGGTGCTGTCTTTGTGCCCCTGAACTAAGTGAATGATATATGCGCTTGATTAAAGTAGATTGTTGACCCCTCAAAAGTTGCTTTCCTTTTAGAAAAGTAGATCTTAGAACCTGTATAGCAGGCCCTCCTGGGTATTCCCAGGTCCTTGCTGATACAATAAGGAGTTTCTTGACTTTCAAAAGAGAGAATAAAAGCTCAACTTTGATTCCTGGAAAAAAAATCTAAATCAGATTACTAAAGGCATAATTCATAGTGCATTCCTGAGAAAAAGGTGATTTAAAAAAAAAAAAAAACAGAATAGCTTCATCAGGACAGATCTTACCAGGCTAATGTCATTTCCTTTTTTGATAAAATTACTGAAGCAATTACGTAACGAAGTTCTGAAAATATGACATGCCTGTCTCTTAGCAGACATTTCACAAAATCTCTTGTCATTCACATGGAATCAATATAAGGGAGTTTGTAAGGTAGCAGTTTTTTTCCTGCAGATTTGGATTTCTTTGTAGGAGGCATTATGGAACAATGAAAGGATCACTGACCCTGGGATAAGGGGTCAAATGTTATGACTAGCTCATCACTTATGTGACATTAAGGAATTAATTCCTTCAAACTATCTGGCCCTCAGTTTCCTATCTGTAATATGATGGAGTAGATGACTTCAGATGTTCTTTCTTCCTCTAGATCATCTAAAGGATGCAAAGATTAGTCATAAATGGCCCCATGCCAACTTTGAAAGATTTTTTCCAGCTATATTATCTTGGAATTGTTCCCTAATATTATGCTTCCATTAGTAATGGTGTGGACATAAACATTCATGTATTCTTACTACATTGGTTGATGACATAAATCTAGAAGGGTGATTGTACAATGTTGAGTTTGGCTGCCCAGTGGATAGTTGGGAATGTGATACTGGAGGTCAGAAAGTTGATTAGGGCTGAATAAGTGTATATGATGTTCCTCAAGACAGAGAAGATACTTTGTTTCCACAGTAAATGAAAAGAGCACCATATAAAACAGAATGGAGGAAGAAGACCACTCAGGACAGAGGTGAGACTCAAGGTCTCTCTCTCTCGCAACTTACTTTCTGGGATTCTGGGATGTATTGAAACTCTCACATCCCCTATGCATCTCTCCATTGCCCTTTTGGACAGCCACATGTGAATATTCAGTGAACAATGTACTGTAATTCATTGTTATTCAGCAGTGAAAGAGGATGTTTGTATCCAGAGAAAGAACTATGGAATTCAATCGCAGAATACAGCAGATCCTTGTGTGTGTGTGTGTGTGTGTGTGTGTGTGTGTGTGTGTGTGTGTATCATGTTTTGGTTTGTTATATGATTTCTCCCATTCATTATAATTCTTCTATACAGCATGACTATAGTGAAAATGTATTTAATAGGAATGTATGTGTAGATCCTATATAAAATTATATACTGTCTCAGGGAGAGAGGGGGGAAGTAGGAGAAAAAATCATAAACTATATAGTAGTGATTGTAGAACACTAAAAATAAGTAAAATCAATATTAAAAAAGAGGATGTCTCAGTAAAAACAGAGGTTCTTTGCTAGAACAAAAAAGTTTGAGAATATCCGAAGCACTTCCTCATGTCCCAATTGTGATCCATTATGTTCTTTTCCTATCCAATCAGCCTCCAATGTCTCTCTATAACATGCACATTAATAGACTAATTCAGTAGACTACTCTTTCAATTTTATCATTTGAATATATGTATATATATATATGTGTGTGTATGTATGTATATATATAAGTATATGTATGCACATATACATGTACAGATGTATATATAAATATACGCACATATATTTAAAATCCTTTTCTACTAAATAATAATAAATAATAAGTAACATTTCATTATGAGGTTTGCACACTTACATATATTATACCATTTGGTCCTCACAAGAACCCTGTGAGCTTAGTTCTATTTTTATTTCCATTCTACAGGTAAAAGAACTGAAACTGAGAAATTGTAAATGATTTACTCAAGTTCATATAGCTAATAAAGTGTCTGAGAGAGGACATGGTCTCAGGTATTCATGGCTCCAAGGCAAATGCTCCATCTACCAAACCATTAGGTGCCTAAAACCTTTCATTTTGTGGAGTATCTATTTTTATAAGTTAGCTTCCTTTATCCTTGGTCTTAAGGTGATCCCAATGTAACCCTTGAATTTGAAATCTTTGGGTAGGTGTTTGACCCTGAATGTTACTGATTCCCAAAACAGAAGATGAGCAAAGGACTACAGAAGTGCCTGAACAGCATTGACAAGAACAAAGAGGAGACTGAGGAAAAGATGAGCTAGGTAGACAGGTAAAGCAGGGAGGAAGGCAAGTGAGAGTGAGGAATCTGGAAGTGAAGGAAGCTCAAAGTCATCTTTCTAATGTTTTGCTTTGATCAGTGACCCCCATAAAAAGAGGGTGTGACCTTCCTCCTGGCCACTCATAAATGTCGCCAAGAAATAGAAAAGAGTAATAATCCACTGATTGGAGGCAAAGTCCAAGTGTGCTGATGAGAAAGTGGAGCAGGAAATCCAGTTTATCATTAAGTTTTCATCTCCCTTATTCACTACATTAAACTACTAGTCAAAGAAGGAAAGTGCCACGCATTACATAATATGAGAAATTGCCTTCACATGAAAAAAAGGAATTGGCATTCTGCTATGTCTTAGCCCATGAAGTTGGCTGTTGTGCACCATCAGCCAGTACCAAGTTATGGCCCTCAGTACAGTGGAGTGGGTCTGAGTTCCAACTCATCTGGTTACTACCCGTATCATCTTGGGAAAATCCCTTGACTTCCCGTGGGCATCTATAAAGGAGATGACTAGAACATATTTAAAGCCTTCCTATTTCTGGCGTTTTAGTTTAGATGACAGATTCAGAAGGATCTTAGAGACCATTTAGATGAAACGTTTTTAGCCTTTTTCATGCATCGTGGACCCTTTTGGTAGTCAGGCTGGTAAAACCTGGAGAACTTCTTTTCAGGATCACTGAGATTCTTTTTTTTTTAAAGTAAAGATGGTTGGATTTAAATGCAAAGAAAGATTTTTCCAAACTCCCCTGAATCTCTCCAAAGACTTATTGAGATTCTATGGACACAAGGTTAAGAATCTTTGCTCAGTCAAACCTAACCCTTTCACAGAAGAGGAAATGGAGATGTAGAGAAATTAATAAGTAGTTCATGGCCATGTGGGTCATAAGGTACAGAGACAGGATCTGCTCCCAGGTCCTCTGATGATAAACCCAATAATTCTATCACTGAAACTTCATCAAGTAGTTTGCCCCTTTCTAATAGTACTCCAAGGTTGTTTCTCCCTCCCTTAATTACAACGTATTTATTATTTTGCTTACATGCATCTATACTCTTGCCTTCAATAGGATGTAAGCTTTTTGAGGTCAGGGACTATTTCATTTTGTCTTTGTACGCCCAAGGACAAAGCCATGCTGACATTTAGTACTTAATGCTTCTTTGTTGATTGATTGATCCATTGAGTATAAATGATTACTTCACTGTCCAGGGCCTTTCTGATGCTACCATTTTCTTTATTTTAAGACCATGTCCTACTCTCTTATGTATGCCATGGTCCAAGGTTTCTTCCAGTTCTGATCTTCTATGATTCTACAGTAAAATAACTTTTGGATTTGTCTTCACCAGTACATTTTGTGAGAGCCAAACACTTGGGTTCAAAGTCACCTTGTTCTCAGACATAGAAAGGAAAAACAGATTTTATTTTCCTGGGGCTATTTCATAAATTTCTTTTCTTCACAACAATCTTGTGAGATCAGTAGTAAGCTATCATTCCATTTTTACAGGTGGAGAAAATGAGGCTCAGAGAGGTAAATTAAGTTTTCCAAGTTCACAAAGCTTGTTAAAGACAAGTCAATATTTCAAGGGTGATGGTAATAAAAGTGGCAGCTCTGTGACATGTTATTTCATTTAATTTAAAGATTTAGCTACAAATATCTGAAATTAATGTCCTAACATTTTACCTTTTTTAATTAGCAACATTAACACAGAACATATTTTTTTTTTATTCTTGTATCCAATATACCTCTCCTCTTCCTCATTTTGTCAAGCCTTCACACCCTATTCCCAGATGTATGGGAATAAATTGAGGCTGTTGACAGTTATTGGATAGGGGCAACTCTATAGGGCCAGAGGAGGGCAAGGGAATCCCAATAGAGCATGGTGTCTAAAGCACCTTCTGGGGTGGTGGCCAAAGAGAGATTAAAAGATGTCTAGAAATGTCTTCAGTAGTGTTTGAGTGGAAAGAATTCTGGCCTTAACCTCAGGAAAGAGTTGGTTCTAAATACTACTTCTGCCACTTATTCACTGTATGATTCTAGTCACTTCTATGGAAATGCAGAATGCTTATATATGTGTACGTGTTATCATATAATGCATGTATACAAATCCATGTGTGCATATAGTACATATACATGTGTGTATGTACATATATGTGTGTTTATATGTATATTACATATATTCACACATACATATATCCCTCAGAAAAATTGCTGTGAGGTTCAAATGAGACAGTGGGCTTTGTCAGTCAGTTAATAAATTTTCATTAAGTATCTACCATGTGCCAGGAACTATGTCAAGTACTAGAGATACAAAGGAAGATAAAGACGGTCCTTGTTCTCAAAGAACTCAATCTAATGTTAGCCCCTATGTGGAAGTAACTCTACACAAACAAGTTGTATAGAAGATAAATTGGAAATAAGCAATAAAGGGAAGGTGCCATAATTTAGGATTGTTAAACATTTTACCAAGGGATATTAGTATTGTTTAGAGATGAAGAAAATAAGGTCATTTTAACAATTCACATGGGTAACCACGGGAAAAGCAGTAGAAGAACAGGTTTCCAAATGCTTGTCTTCTGACTCCAAGTCAGGTAAGGGTTTCCTAGTCACACAAGAACACACGTGCCACACAATTTAAAAAAATCAGTTTGAAGGACAGAAATGAAAGAGAACATAGGTTTGAATAGTTTGGATGAACAGGATTATATGGGATATGTGGGCATTAGGCTTTACAAAGATTGTTAGCACTGCTTTGGAGGCAGAGTGGCTGATTTTCCAGTGACAAGAAGGTGTGACAAAAGCTCCTTTATCCCAGGTTGCTGCTTCTTTTACTTATCAATGGTTGTCTTCCTCATTGCATATATCAAAAAAATCAAATGTGGAACCCATAAAGATATACATTTTTCTTTATCTCTTACTAGCTTTCTAGATCACCTTCTATTTACCAGATTTGCCAAATGACTGTCATTCTCTTTGAAACCCCAATTGTCTCCTCACCACCCCTTTTGTTTCTCAGCATGTTGACTTTACCTCCTACTTTAGAATAAATATTAAGATCATCTGGTGTGTTCTCCTTTAATTCATCCCCCGCCTCCCTCAGAACCTTTGTGTCCAATTAATTCATCCTCCCTCTCATTCCTGCCTCTGAAGATGTCCTGGTACTTGGTGTTCAGTCATTTCAGTCATGTCCAACTCTTCATGAACTCATTTGGAGCTTTCTTGGCAAAGATATTGGAGTTATTTTCCATTTTATTCTCCAACTCACTTTACAAAGAGGAAACTGAGGCGAACAGTGTTAAGCAACTTCACGAGGGTCCTAGAGGTAGTAAGTGTTTGAGGACAGATTTGAAATCAAGAAGATGAATCTTTCTGACTTCAGCCCTAGCACTGTATGCACTATGGTGCCACCTAGCTGCTCTTGTACCACCTAGCCATCCTTTGTCCTGCTCTAGGTCTTGCCAATGCTCAGGCTACCAGGAATCAGGAGAACTAGACTGAATTCCAGATGGGACACTTCCTATCACTAGGAGGAGTTATTTTACTCCCATTTATGAGTGTACCCAATTCTAACGTGTAGATAAGGGTCATTAAGAGGAAAAGGCTTTGTAAATATTAAAGGTTTTTTTTTTTCAACACCTGAGAGATAACTGGGGCTTATTCATGGATTGTAGAAAACTAAAGAAAAGAAAAACACAAAAGAAAACCTACAGGAGAGAAAAAAATACAAGAAATCTGTTTTAAGAATGGGAGGGAGAAGTGGCTTTTAACCCATTTTGCCTCAAATATCTGGAATAAATCTAATTCCACAATCATCTAGGCAAAGAAATGCTGAAGCAATGTGTTACAGAGGAAAGAGTGAAGTCCTTAGCAGCCAGAAAATCTTCTATACTGTCTGCTTTTAATATTTACCCTGGAGAAGTCATTTAACCTCTAATTCTCCTCTTCCTCATAATTGGTTTGTGGATAGTGAATACCTCACCAGCTTCATATGCATTTAGGGTTGGGTTAGGGTTAGGGTTAGGGTTAGGGTTAGGGTTTGTGGTGGAGGGGGAGAGTAAATATTTATACAATATCTACCACATGCCATGTACTATATTAAGCATTTTATAAAATTATCTCATTTTGCCCTCATACAAACTTGGGAGGTCAGTGCTTCATTCTACAGTTGAGGAAACAAAGGTTAAGTGACTTGCCCAGGGTCACACAGCTAATGCCATCAGCCAAATTTAAACTCAAGTTTTCATGACTCCAGGCCCAGGGCTCTGCTTCACTTTTTCACCATCTGCCTCACAGGGAAAGGGAGAAGGCAGGAATCTGAGGTGTTCAAATGAGATAATATATGTTGAGTGATTTTCAAATTTTAAAATGCTTTATATGTCTAGAAAATGGTCACTAAAGCCATGATTTAAGTATTCAAAGTATAATTAACCAGACAGAAAATTACATGAGGGACCATACTTACAGCAATGTGTGTGTGTGTGTGTGTGTGTGTGTGTGTGTGTGTGTATGCACACTTGGTGTAAGTCAGGGCAAAGGTACAACAGATAGAGTTAAAGAAATAAACTTGAAATGAACAAAGTTCCCTCTGATCCGTTCAGTTTTATCCAACACAATGACTTCTGTTTAGGGATTAAAATAGGAAAATCTTTTTTTGGTTCATTAAAACAAATCCTAAAATCAGTCATTATGACTTAGTAGATAAAGTACTGGGGTTGCAATCTGAAAGAGAAGAGTTCCACTACACCTTTGACATGGAAATTCCTCACTGAAAAATGGAAAAATGTGCTCCTTATTTCTTAGGCCGAACTGGCCTCCTTCCCATTATAATCCTCAGCTCCCTTCAAGCCTGACCTCAGGTGCTATCCCTATAACAGGACTGTACATATGTGTGTATGTATATATGTGTACACAAGCACACATACACACAAAAATATATATTTGTGTATGTGTCTAAAGACAGAAAGAATGGAAGAATATGTTATATACCCTGTATTATGTAATAATTGTCAAATATACTATATATAAAATATGTTTGTATTGGTATGTACATACACATATTCAGGGAGATTATTAACTTATTTCTTTCCTGCCCCTGTTAGCATACCTAAACTCTTGGAGGAAAAGGAATATTTTCCTTTTGTCATTGCACACTCAAAGCCCAGCACAGTGCTAGGCACATGATAGGGATTTAATTATTACTTATTGAGTTGATATAGTTTCCTTTAAAACTTAAAGCAAATGCTGCCTCTCTCATGAAGCTTTTCCTATTCTCTGCTGCCTCCCAAAGTTGTTACTCTCCCCACTCCATACAAATCACCCCATGCATATATTTGTGTATATAAAATTGTCTGCCTTCATAGAATATAAGTTCCTTTCACTTTTCTCTTTATATCCTAAAAACTTAGTATTTTATCAGGTACCTAAACAGGTAATTAATGAACATAGTCAATGCTGTATGTGTGTATGTATATATGTATGTATATGCATGTATGTATATGTATGCATATATGTATATGTGTATTCATATGTATACACACATATCGTGCACATGCATTAATGTATTTATAATTTACATATATTTTTACAAATATATATTCACATAAAATTCTAATAACAGAATCAAAGTCTAAACACTTTCATTTTACAGAATATTTACAAATTAAGTTGATTCAAAAAAAGGAAAATATGGGAAATGATCCTTAACGACAGTGTGGTAATGGGGAGTGGGACCTGATTTAAATGTCAGAAGGCGTGAGTTGCTACTGCAGGATTCATAGAGCCTCTGGCATCAGCTTCAGATTCCCACTGTTAATTCAATGCTTCCTCATGACCTGATGGAAATACCACTTTTAGCAGTCTTTGTATTAAGCATTTGAACAGAAAGAAGGCCAGAATAATCAAATGTAAGAATCTGTGGCCTGAATAAGGTGGAAGGAGCTTTGAGAAGTAAGAGGGGGCTGGGTTCTGAAGGGCTTTAAATGCCAGATTTAAGGGGATTTTTATATTTGATCCTAGTTTACTGAATGGTAGGGGAGAAATTTGAGGGAGGGACGCTATTCATCAGGTTATTGCAGGAATACAACCATGAAGTGATGAGGGCATACAAGAAGGGGGATGTCGATGTCAGAGAAGAGAAAAAGACACATTTGAGAGATATGACCAAGACTGACCCCACAAAAATTGACAGTTGATTATTCGTGGCAGGTAAGAGAGAGAATCTAGGATGAGATCTAGGTCATGAACCTGAATGAGTGGGAGGATAATGAGACTTGACAATATTTGGGAAGATAGGAAGAGAGGATGGTTTGGGGGCAAAGATAATGAGTTCAAGTATGGACATAGTGAGTTCGAGTTATCTAATAGATAACATCAAGTTGGAAATATTCAAGAAGCAATTAGAAATTCAAGTCTATAACTTGAGCATCATGGATCATTTTTTTAGAAACTTTGTGCAAAGGTAATTTTGGTGTACATTAGTGATGTGATCACAAAATTACATAATCTCAGATCTAGAAAGGACCTCAGCAGCCAATCCATTTATGAAAGGAACTCCAACTCTCATGTGTCTATCAAGAGTTCATCCAGCAACTCCAAGGAAAGAGATGCTATTCTCTTCTACTCCAAACTTTCTGGTAATACCGCTACAGCTTTTGCAAACTGATCCTATACACGGTACAAATTTCCTTCCCAATTTGACCTGATGACATCTTTCTCCTTGCTAATATTCCAATTCAGGAGTCACTTGTTCTCTGAAGTCTACCTACTGCCTCCCCCAAAACTCTGTTTTGAAATGACCTCTCTCTCTAAAAATCTCAATTGGAAACTTAATCTGGCTATTTCTTTTACACCTATAACATTCTACCCATCATCATGCTTATTTAGAGGCAGCTGTGGTACCCTGCATAGAGAACTGGCCTTAAAGTCAAAAAGAAGTGGGTCCAAGTCTTATCTCTGACACATGGGCCATTTGCTGCTCTCCATATCACTAAACATCCCAGTGTTTATTTGGGCAACTTTCTAAGACCTAAATCTCAAGGAAGGTGCTATTATTGTTTGTTGTTCATTTTCCAAGGGACCAAAGATATCATTATGTTTGGTTCAAATAGAGGATGATGGATGATGCCTTGACTTGCTTGTGAATTGAATTTAAGTGAAGCAGGCTTGTGCAGAGTTATCAGTCTCACTCTCTTCTGCAAAGTCATCAAAATCTAGTGACACAGCAAGAATCAAAACAACTGGAGATTGCCCAGGCTGCAGTGGATACCCTTGGCAACTTTGATGTCTCACCAAGTTCAAAGCATTCCATAGCACCTTCATGTCCATCAGAATAAATTGTTCTCATCTGCTCTTTCAGACAGAGGAAGTCTTCATATGCTATAGGAAAATATTTCCTTAACTCATTGATGAGTTTATGGCCTATCAGTTATCTTCAACTTGGTCTGAATGAACAGCTGGACTGCTTAAGGACTAGGCAAGCCCTCCCACCAGAGGTGCTACTCTCCCATGACCACAGCATACAAAAAGGCACTTACCTACATTGGGAGATCTAATTTCTTCTCCTGGGATTTCCTTAGGACAATCAAATAACAGGTCCAGTCCCTATTGGAACCATGGCTGTTTGTGTACATGTTAGATATTAGATTAAAAGCTTCTTGAGGCCAGGTTCTGTGCCATTTTTCATCTTTATGTCTCCATCTCCCAGTACAAGTCTCTGCGCTTTGTAGGTACTTACTAATGGATGAATTATAGCTAAGCAGGATCAAGAGAGTCAAAAGAAATGCAAATCTGCTAGTCCACAAACTAGGACTGAATAAGTGATTTCTTCCCTCAGGGAGATCACAGTTTATTAGAGGAGATGAGATGCTTCTTATAACACAAACATTTAATAATATGGAGGCTGTGCTAGGAGACAAATGGAGGCGTGGTGATAAAGGTAAGTATTGTAAGAGATTAGGAAAAAAATGGAATTAGTAAGAGTTGAGGTTGCTAAGGAAGACTTCTTCAAGTGAAGAACTTGAAAAAATATGCCTCAGGCAAGTCATTTCCTTTCTTCATGATTTACTTTGCTATAAAAGAACATAAAGTGATTGTATTGTGTTATTTCTATGCTCGTTTTAGGCTCTCAATTCACAGGTTAAAAGCAGCCTTTTATTTCAAATTCTGTATTTCTCTTTTCCTTTATTTTTCAAATCTCAGGTATCAAAGAAAAACAGAAAGTGAGATTGGAGTGACTTATAATGGGGGTAACCTAAGGTAAGCTGAATGAAGCTCCTTTTGAAAGGTATAGAGGGTGTTCAATCTCCTCCCCTCACCCCCCTGCACTCTGTGGTGTAACTATTTCCATGTTCAGACACAGTGAGTTATGGCTAACTCTCAAGACCTGGGCATTCCTGTGGCATGGCACAAGGAAACAGAGAAAGAAGCTGGCCACTAGGGCACCCCAGGTACTTTTATTAGGGATAGTCTGTTGAAGCATCACACAGAAGGTTGCAGAGGCAAATTCTACAAGAATGTCAAGATGGTGTCTGGGGCTTCTGTCCTTTAATGTCTGACCCTTAGACCATTTTGTAGAACTCTTCTACAAAATAGCGTGTGGGTATATTATTACCAGTGTTGAAAAATGAGAAACAGGGCATGAAAAATATGGAGGGGAGGTTGGAAATTCAAAAGTTCATCAGTAGTCATATAACCAGCCATTTTGGACTTCAAGACAATTATACTTTAGTTTCTATTGTAGTAAATGAAGATGGTCTATAAGGTGAGTGAGCAAGTCTTTGGATTGGCATTAAAAAAGAAATAGAAGATTGAGGGAAGGATGACCCCATGAAGTTACAGGTTTTGGAGGAATTCATCTATATCATTTGATGGAAATCACAGAAATTAAAAAAATAATCAAGGGTAGGATTGGAGAGTGTGTACTCCCAGTTGATAATAAGCTGATAGCTAGCTAGAAGTTGGATCTTCAGGGAATTCCTATAAGCGTTCATTTCAAAACAAGTTGATATAGCCCAAGTTCGGAGCCCCCTCTGGTGGTTCATGCAGATCTGGTACCCTGAAGCCCCTACTACTACAGAGCCCACAAAGTGCAATCAAATCTGTCCATATGGGAACCAAAACGTCTCCTGCGAACACTGTTTGTCACTGAATTTATATTTCTATGGAAAGTGCATGCACTCTATTTACTCATCACCTCTATCAGTCAACTCTCAATCTGTATTACTTTAATATTTTCCTGTATCTTGAAGGTACTTAATAAACATTTATTGCAATGCATTAATTAAATTTCATATCACTACCATTAGTCACTAAGATATTTAAGTTAGGATAGAGCAAAAAAATGCCTGTAAAGAGAAATGATAACATTCCCAATGGTCCCAATTGCTTTTGCCAATAGGCAAAATGTCTTCCACATCTAGAGAAAGAACTATGGAATTCAATCGCAGAATGTAGCTGATCATTTTGTGTATGTGTGGATGTATTATGTTTTGGTTTGTTATACGATTTCTCCCATTCATTTCAATTCTTCTACACAAGATGACTATAATAAAAATGTATTTAATAGGAATGTATGTGTAGAACCTATGTAAAATTGCATGCAATCGGGTGGGGGGTGGAGGGGAGAGGGAAGGGGGAGGGAGAGGAAAGAATCTAAGTTATATGGTAGTGATTGTAGAACACCGGAAATAAGTAAAATTAATAATAAAAAAAGAAAAAAATGGTAACTTTATTCAAAATGGTTTGATTAATTGAATTCAATTAATTGAATCTTAATTGAACTAAGATTCAAAACAGTGGGGTAAGTATTCATTAAGTATTTTGTATATTCAAACTGCAAAGTAACTCAGTAAGTTACTGGAGCACCTTGTCAAAGTTGAAAAACATCCAGAAGAAGTAATATAGAATACAGATGAGAGAGGGAAAGGACCATTAAGAGAGATTCCAGACTCAATTCTAGTACCTTGTCTCACTCATCAGGTGACCTCGCAAGAGTCTTGGATCTCAATTTCCGTCCCTTCCAAATGTAACATTCCATGTTTTGTGTTTCAAGGCCCCTCCCTGTTCTACAATTCTCTTTACAATGTTCTAAGCCCCCTCCCAACTTGGCCACTGCCCAGACTATGACTGTGATGAGATTTCTGATGGGAGCTATGTGAAGTTTGTTCAGTCAGAGAGAAGACTAAGAGATGCTTTATTCTGAACCAGTATCATGGAAAGTTACCTGCTTTCTGCTACTAGGGTACAAGAAAAATAGGTGAAAGCTGGCTTAAACTGGAGGGGAAATTTCCTGAGGATGCATTTTAATACCTAGAGTGAATAATGAAAAGAGTTTATGGAATGTTCTTTAGAGGATCTGAAAATTTTTTTTAACACACCCAAAGACTGGAGGAAATAATCTTATTTCCCATGCTAGGCACCTGCCTTCTGTTGTTTCCTTATCAGCACTCCTACACACCAACAACATCAGCACCATTCCCCATCTCCAGACTGGCTGAGTCAGGTGCATTTTCAGCAGTTTGGGACCTGTTCTGAGTCAGTGTGAATTCAGTGGAAGGTTTTTGTAATATTGACTTACCCCAACAGTGGGTGATATGATGACAGAGGTCAATAGTCAGCCAGCATATCCTAGCTCAGAAGTCTTTCTGAGGCATGGAAAAGAGAGCTCAGAACTGAGAGCTTGGAGAAGAGATCAAAGGAAGTTTTAATTTTCAAGATGCTGTCAAATCCTGGAGCACTGGAAGAAGCTGAGCTATACATGACCAAATCGGTGGGCTTTGTATCTCTCTGGAAAACTTCCATTTGGTCAGTGTCATGAAAGGCTGAACACACATAATGTCTGCTGTGCTATGGTTTCCTTTTCTTACCTAGATAGGAGATTAAATTAATGGGAATATGTTATAAGGACATTGTAACATCTGATGTTATTTAATGGAGGGGAAAAGGCCAAATGCCTTGAGGCAAATTTATATTTTTTCCATGCAAAAGAAAAGTGAGAAAATATCAATAACTCCTGACTTGAAGTAAGTGCTTTCAGATAATCAGAAATATGGGGTCATCCTGGAGAAGCAGAAAAAGCTGCCCTTTACAAGTGACATCCCCCTCCACCCAGAAAACATCTTTACCATCACACAGTGGAGTAAAATATTTAGAAAGTGTGGGGTCTCACTATTTGAATTAATTGCTAAAGAATGAAGGACTTTAATTTTATGGAGCAAATTGGCACCTTAAAGGTTTCCCTCTGAAAAGGTGTCTCCCATCCCTTCATCAAAAGACATGTGCTCACCAAAGGTATTGACTATTTTTGAGAAGAAGATTGATGAGAGAGGCCAAATCAAAAAGGCATTCTCCATAAATAGAAAGATTCTCTAGACAATCCTTTATTAACTACTGGAATGTAAACAAAATCTGTAATCACTTAAGAGTCCCTCTATGCAGAAGACACAGTAATAAATGAATATAGTAATCTGCTGTGTGATAAACCCAGAGATTCCAGCTTCTGGGATAAGAATTCAAAATTTGAAGAAAATTTCTGGGAAAACTGGAAATGGTAGAAATGAGGCATAGACTAACATCTCGTACCATACGAAATAGGTACATGATTTACAGATATAGGGTGATACCATAAGGAAATTAGGAGAGCAAGGAATAGTTTATGTGTCAGATCTATGGGCAAGGGAAAACTTTATAACCAAACAAGAGATAAAGAATGTTAAATACCTTAAATTTTAAAAAAAAAATGGTTTTTCACAAATAAAACCAAAGCAATGAAGACTAGAAGGAAAACAAAAGCTGGGAAACAATTTTTACATCCAGTGTTTATGAAAAAGGCCTCATTTTTCAAATATATGGAGAATTAAGTCAAATTTGTAATAATTCAAGTCATTCTCCAGTTGACAAATGTTGACAGGATATGGACAATTTTCAGAGGAAGAAATTAAAGCTATCCGTATTCATATGAAAAAGTGCTCTAAATCACTATTAATTAGAGGAATGCAAATTAAAACAATTCTGAGGTACTACCTCACACCTATCAGATTGGTTAATATGACAAAAAAGGAAAATGATAAATGTTGAAGGTTATGTGGGACAATTGAAACACTAATGTACTGCTGGTGGAGTTGTGAACTGATCCAACCATTCTGCAGAGCAATTTTAAACTATGCCCATAGGGCTATAAAATTGTGCATATGCTTTGATCCAACAATACCACTGCTACATCTATAACTCCAAGATATCCAAAAAAGGAAAAGAGACCCATATATACATAAATATTTATAGAAGCAATGTTGTGGTAGCAAGAAATTGGAGATTAAGAGGATGCCCATCCATTGATGAATGGCTGAACAGATTGTGCTATATGGATGGAATGGAACACTATTGTACTATACGAAATGATGAACAAGTGGACTTCAGAAAAACCTAGGAAGATTTATATGAACTGATGCTGAGTGAAGTGAACAGAACCAGGAAAACAATTTATACAGTAAGAGCAACATTGTGCAATAATCATCTATGATAGACTGTCCTGCCCTTCTTCCTATAAATACACATATGTATGTATGCATATGCATATGTACATGGTCATACATGTATACATGTAAATATTACATTTCAGATACAGACAACCATCATTCACATGTATTTATGTATAGGTATATGTATCTGTACGTGTATATATACACAGATATATCACATGTTTGTGTGCATATTCTGTGTCCTTGATGTCTCCTCCATTAACATGCAGGCTCCTTCTGAGCAGAGATCATTTGTGCTTGTATTGCCAGCACCTTGCACAGTATCTGGTATATTGCTATTACTGAATTGTTTCAGTTGTGTCCAACTGTTTTGGACCCCAATGGTGGTTTTCTTGGCCAATGTACTGGGGTCATTTGTCATTTCCTTCTCTAGCTCATTTGACAGATGAGGAAACTGAATCAAATAGGGCAAAGTGACTTGCACAGGGTCACACAACTAGTAAGTGTCTGAAATCAGAGTTGAACTCATGAAAATCAGTCTTCCTAACTCAAGGTCTGGCATTTTATTGTGCCAGACCTAGAGGCCTGTGGGCTACCCGAGTCTTTCTTACCTCACCTCCCGAGGTCTTCGGCTGGCCACGTCGGGTGCGCATATGAGAGAAAGGACGTTCCAGAGTCGAACAAGGGTTGAGCTTTATTTCAGGGTCTCGGTTACAAGTGCAGGGGATTCTTCCTTAGGAGGGAGAGAGAGAGAGGGATCTCCCAAGGAGGCAAAGATCTTACAATAAGAGATTGGAAGTAGAAGTGTAAGTGGGGAGAGAGGGGGAGGGGAGAGAAGAGAGAGGAAAATGGGGAGCCTAGTAAGCTCACACGTGGCCCTCCGCCCAAGAGGCTTTTTTGGGCTTTCCTGGACCTACTTAAGCCCTCTGTCGCGTAGTTTACATATCAATATCGAGCCTGTTAGGAGACAACAGGTGTGTCCAATCCGGGACAGCCTCAAGAGCAGGGAGGCTCCACCCATCACGTATCTCCCGGGAAGAGGCGGAAATACCCGAGCTAGTCGAGCTAGCTCGGTCTGACCTTCTCGATTCCCTGCTGTTTTCCTGGGGGGCCTCATAAGAACTCTAAGATTTAGAAGCTCCCACCTTTACCCGCCCGAGACCGTCTACATGGAATTGAACTTCCAACCTTCACACTATTGATGATGCCCTATGTTCTATACAGTGGATTCTTAATAAACACATGATGACTGTTTGGTTGGCTCAGGCCAAATGTCTAGGCTATGTCATAATGGCTCAGCATCATTCCATAAGAAGACCTTTCAGGAAACAGAGGCAAAACCCCAAAACCCCAAATCTTCTTATTATCTTTCTAAATGATGGATGCAGGAATATCTCTGTTAATATCTCTGTTTCTCTTCCTCTTCATATGTCTCTGTCTCTGTCCTCCCTCGTCCCTTTTCTTTTTTCATTCCCTCTCCTTCTCTATCTCTACCCCATCCTTCAATCCCTTGCCCTATCCTATCTCTCTATTTCTATCTCTGTCTATCCCCATCTCTGTTTTTATCTCTGTCTCTATATTTTCATTTGCACCTATAGGCATTTATATCTATAACAACTCATTGATGAATTTATTTTTCAGGCTAGACCTCTATTTTGATCATTGAATTTGAAAGTTAACAGTAAGAGAAAAAGCAGCATCTTTAACAAGAAGTTCAGAGATTTCAGAGTACCTAGAGCACAGGAAGTGCTAAAACTGTAAGTGGCTTAAGAACAATGAAATATTTTGGATTGGATTGGTTTGAAATATGCAATAGTGGAATTGTTGAAGCTAAAGGTTTTAGGCTGCACTTTTCATCTCCCTTACTATATTCCTTCAGGTAAGTTACTTTCACTCTCTTGGGCTTTAGATCCCTCCTTTCCATAAAAAAAAATGGTTTGACTAGAGGAAATCAATCATTACTTCTAGAACCAACATTGTGACTTTGAGTGTGAAGATGAAATGACTGGCTCAGAGAATTGGCAGCAAGGGGGT
Organism: Notamacropus eugenii; assembly: GCF_028372415.1. NCBI lineage: Eukaryota > Metazoa > Chordata > Mammalia > Diprotodontia > Macropodidae > Notamacropus > Notamacropus eugenii. Next base: position 753,428,870 of record NC_092872.1, read on the forward strand.
GATCTGGAGATCTGGCTATTTGTGGCCGAACTGAAAAGGGAAAGATGAAGTTTGGGGTGTTAACCAAGGAGATGGGGGGGGGTGGCAAGGCAACGTTAGATATCAGATGACAGGAGCCAGCATGGGTGCCCAATTCAGTTTTCGACACTGAAAACCTTGCTGCTTACATCTACTTTTTCACATGTACTGACTAATCTCCTTTCTTATTTTTAAATGGTCTTCCTTAACATCTCTACTGGAGCCATCACCTGCAGCTTTTCCCTATGCAGAACCTTAAACTCCAACTCTGAAAATACACTAGACTCTAAAAGGCCCCTTTTACTTTGCTCCTGTCTAGATCTAGGCCTCTATTGTACCCATATTTCTGAGCTCTCTCCAAGACATTTAGCAGCTCAGGTAACCTGACAAACTCTCTGTTTCTCCTGTCTTTTCATTATGTGCTGTCTTCCCCCATTAGAACACCCGGTTTTGTAGAAGAGAGTTGACTTGTTTACTTGTATCTGTATCACTACCAATTAACACTGTCTCTCACATAGTAAGTATGGAATAAATGTTGCATTATATATCTATCATCTATCTGTTTTCATCTTTATATCACTCTGTCTATCATTTATCTGTCTATCTACCCATATTTACTATATATCTCTGTATAATTTTCCAATCTTTCTATCTATACTTCCCCATAAATAGATAATTTGGAGGTCTCCTCATTCTTTAGATGAGTGAATACATGATTCATAATGTAAAAGTCAGAAGCAATCTTACTATATTTAGGTAAAGTCAACTTAAAATCAGTCCTCTAGTTGTAATTTCTCCCTAATATTGACCTCATTTTACCTATACTCTCTACAACCATAGCTACTTTTCACTATAGTATATTAGAATTTTTTTAATTACCTTTTTTTACAGGATCTCCTTTGAGTCTCCAAACTCTGGTCTTTATTTTCCTTGTTTTACAGATAGAGACTCTAAAACTGAAGGATGGTAAATAGCTACCCATTTTCCCATAGATGAGCTTCAGAGGGGGATGGAATGGTACCTGGGTCTCCTTTGAGGCCAAAGGCAGTGAGCTTTCCACTATGCCACAACAACTTTCTAGATACTTGGTGCCCAGGGTCTGTACCTTGAGCCCCTCCCAACTTCTCTACATCCCATTATTACATTATTTACCAATATGAAGAGTAGACTTTGGAAGAAAGAGGCTAAGGGCCAAAGCAGAGGGATGGGGAAATAAGAATATGACAGCAAGTTTCATTCACTTATTCTAGATCTTCAAATTATCACTTATTAAAATATCTCTTCCTCAAGCATCCTAAATTATATCCTTAAGAGCTTAGATTTCTGTGATACTTTGCAATATACAAAGCCCTGTCCTCCAAGTAACTCATGTGAGTCAGGAGTGTGGGCATTGCTCCATTTTATAACTGAGAAAGCTGAGCCTCTGGTAGGTTATATGGTTTGATTAATTTCACAAAGGTAGTAAGGCTCAAAATCAGGGTCAGAGAATTTTGACTCCCACTACAAAGCTGTTTGCATTCTGCCGTAGTGTCCCTTTAAATTTCTCACTGATCAACTCTGTTTCAAAGATAAAGAGAGACAGACAGAGACATTCAGACACACACAGAGAAAGAGAGAGACAGAGACAGAGAGACAAAGAGACAGAGAGAGACAGAGAGACAAAGAGAGAGACAAAGAGACAGAGGGAGAAAGAGAGAGACAGATACAGAGTCAGAAACAGAGACAAAAAGAAAAACACAGAGACACAGGCAGAGCCAGAGAGCCAAAGAAAGGATAAACAGTGATAGATACAGAGATGAAAAAGATGGAGAAGCAGAGAGAAGAGACAGACAAAGACAGAAAGAAAGACACAGAGAGAGACAGAGACAGATAGAGATAAAGAGAGAGACAAAGAAGACAGAAAAAAACAGGAGAGGGAAGAGAGAGAGAGATAGAGACACACAGAGAGACAGAGACGGACATGCAGACAAAAATAGAGAAGATAAAAAAACAGGAGTGAGAGAGAGACAAAGAGAGATACAGAAACACAGAAAAAGACAGACAGACACAGAGAGAGAGAGAAGACAGAGAAAATAGGGGAGGTAGAGAGAGGGCCAGAGAGAGACAGAACCAGAGAGAGACACAGAGAGACAGAGACAATGAGAGACAGACATATAGAGAGAGATAGAGAAGACATAAAAAACAGGAGAGACAGACAGAGAGAGAGAGAGAGAGAGAGAGAGAGAGAGAGAGAGAGAGAGAGAGAGAGAGAGAGAGAGAGAGAGAGAGAGAGAGAAGAGATTCAGTTATCTAACTGGAACAATTGCTGAAGGAATATGTTGATATGTTCCCCAGGGTACACACTGTGCACCTACTCCACATGTGTCTGAGCAGTGCCAGCAGGCTGCTTTTCTCTGGGGCTTTCAGCCAGTACCATTGAGCACTTTCCAGTGTGTTGTGGAGGGCCTTCTTGTTCTGGTTTGGTCCAGGTGCCTATGAGGGTCGTTCCAGTTCCAAGAGCTGGTGATCTGTGAACAGGAAGAGAGCTATAAAAACAGGAGCACACCAGTGAGTCCACCAAGGACAAAGCATTTCCAGCCATTAAACATCCCTTTTCCCAGAGTAGGAACTGACCCTTGCACTAACGTTGTTGGAATCATTTTAATGGTAACTGGACAGAAGTTTTGCCATTCTTGCCCTTGGTAGTTCATTTCTTGTCAAGAATAAGATACATGCACAGAAATCAAAATAGATCTGAATGTTGATAATGCCATGAGCAGCTTTACTCCGCATCCTTTCCAGGGTCTTTTGAGAACTGTTAAGGTAAAATATAGCTGTCAATTCACTGATGTGACAGATTTCTGATTTCATGAATGTGGGTAATGCTTCCAGTGATGAGGAGCACTACACACCTTGTCTGCCTATTCTGTGTTACTCTGCTCTGTGCCCTATGAGAAGTTCAACCCAAAGGCCTGTCACATGTTCTGGGGCCCCCACTGAGTTCTCTAAATTTCCCACTCATCCCAGTGAGCCTTAGGTATAACCAATCAGTTTACAGACAAATTGATTGTGTCTTCTGTGTTTTGGGTACTCTGCTACAGGCTGAGAAGACAGAAACAAGAAATCAAAGAATTTGTATTCTGTTGGGAGAGAGAACATGGACACAAAATATAACAGCTAGACCTGTGATTTCATTGCAGCTGTGTAACAGCAAGCCCCCTGGCATCCAGGATGATGCTGGTATAGGTTCCTAGATCTGTTTTTCTAAAAGGAAAGCAACAAATCCTTTTGGGTAGAACCAAGATGGTGGATTATAAAGACACACATACTCTAGCTCTTCCCCCACAGCCCATAAAATACCTGTAGAGAATGACTCTTAACAAATTCTAGAGCAGCAGAAGCCAAAGAACGATGGAGTGAAGGAGATTTCCAGTCCAAGGTGACCGGAGGACCAATGGCAAAGGTCTGTCACACCAGACATGGAGTGGAACACAGCCCAGCCTTGACAACTCGGAACCAGGAGGAGCAGGACTGGAGCAGGCCTCAGGGACAGAATCCCCAGCAGCAGTAGAGGTTCTCAGATCCCCCAGGCCACAGGCTCTAAAAAGGCAACTTCAAAGGCCAGTGAGAGGGCTTTTTCAGCTGGGTGAGAAAGGAGCAGGGTACCCCCCTAGCTCCAGCAACAGGTGGGGGCAACAGAGGTACCAGCATCATCAACGACTGGTGGCAGCTGAGTAGCAGTGAACACAGCAGGCAACAGCCAGCATCCATTGTTAGAACCCTCAGCTTAAAGCCCCTGGGGGAATTGAATAGCTGATCTGAATCTCAGCCTTGAGTGCTGACATGGCAGAACTGGAGGATGTTGTGGAGAGTAATTCTACTTCTCACAGATTTGGGGGACAAAAGTTTCTGGTTGTGCCCAAACAAGTGTGCAGGCTTCATTGTACCACCTTGGAGGAAATGAGATCTTACAGGTCCTCAGAGTATACCCTACTCTTGAGAGAGGACCCAAAAGTCAAATGACTGGTTGGGAAAATGGCCAAAAAAAGGAAAAAATAAGACTATATAAGGTTACTTTCTTGGTGAACAAGTATTTTCTTCTATCCTTTTGGATGAGGAAGAATAATGCCTACCATTAGGGGAAGAAATATAAGTCAAGGCTTCTGCATCCCAAACATCCAAAATAAATATGGAATGGTCTCAGGATTTCGAAGAGCTGAAAAATAATTTTGAAAATCAAGTAAGAGAGGTGGAAGAAAAATTAAGAAGAGAAATGAGAGAGATGCAAGAAAATCATGAAAAGTGAGTCAATAGAATTTTTAAAGAGACCCTAAAAAATGCTGAAGAAAATAACACCTTTAAAAATAGACTAACTCAATTGACAAAAGAGGTTGAAAAAGCCAATGAGGAGAAGAATGCTTTCAAAAGCAGAATTAGCCAAATGAAAAGGGAGATTCCAAAGCTCACTGAAGGAAATAGCTCTTTAAAAACTAGAATGAATAGATGGAAGCCAATGACTTTATGAGAAACCAAGTAATTACAAAACAAAACCAAAAGAATGAAAAAATGGAAGATAATGTGAAATATCTCATTGGAAAAACAACTGACCTGGAAAATAGATCCAGGAGAGATCATTTAAAAGTTATGGGACTACCTGAAAGCCATGATAAAAAAAAAGGGCTTAGACATCATCTTTCATGAAATTATCAAGGAAAACTGCCCTGATATTCTAGAACCAGAGGGCAGAATAAATATTGAAAGAATCCACCAATCACCTCCTGAAAGAGATCCAAAAAGAAAACCTCCTAGGAACATTGTAGCCAAATTCCAGAGTTCCCAGCTCAAGGAGAAAATATTGCCTGCAACTAAAAAGGAACAATTTGCATATTGTGGAAATACAATCAGGATAACACAAAATCTAGCATCTTCTATATTAAGGGATCAAAGGGCATGGGATATGATATTCCAGAAGTCAAAGAAACTAGAACCAAAACGAAGAATCATCTACTCAGCAAAACTGAGGATAATACTTCAGGGGAAAATGGACATTCAATGAAACAGACGATTTTCAAGCATTCTTGATGAAAAGACCAGAGCTGAAAAGAAAATTTGACTTTCAAACACAAGAATCAAGAGAAGTATGAAAATATAAACAGGAAAGAAAAATCATATGGGACTTACTAAAGTTGAATTGTTTACATTCCTACATGGAAAGATAGTATTTGTAACTCTTGAAACTTTTCTCAGTATCTGGGTAGTTGGTGGGATTGTACACACACACTCACAGACAAACTTATATACGTATATGCATATATATATATGCATATATACATATATATGCATATATATATATACATATATATATATGGAGAGAGACAGACAGACAGATAGAAAGCACAGTATGAGTTGAATATGAAGGGATCATATCTAAAAAAATAAAATTAAGGGATGAGAGAAGAATATATTGGGAGAAGAAAGGGAGAAATGGAATGGGGCAAATTATCTATCATAAAAGAGGCAAGGAAAAGCTTTTTGAATGTGGGAGAAGGGGGGAGGTGAGAGGAAAAAAATGAAGCTTGCTCTCATCACATTTGGCTCAAGGAAGGAATAACACAATTTGGTATGAAACCCTACCTTACACTACAGGAAAGTAGGGGAGAAGGGTATAAACAGGGTGGGGGGAATGATGGAAGGGAGGGCACATGGGAGGAGGGAACAATTAGAAGTCAACACTCTTGGGGAGGGACAAGGTCAAAAGAGAGAATAGAAGAAATGCTGGGGACAGGATAGGATGGAGGGAAAAAGTAGTTAGTCTTACACAACATGACTATTATTGAAGTCATTTGCAAAACTACACATATATAGCCTATATTGAATTTCTTGCCTTCTCATTGGGAATGAGTGGGGAGGAAGGAAGGGACAGAAGCTGAAACTCAAAAGTTTTAGGAACAAATGTTGAGCATTGTTTTTGCACGCAACTGGAAAATAGAAAATACAGTTAATGGGCTATAGGAATTTATCTTGTCCTGCAGGACAAAAGAGAAGATGGGAATAAGGGAAGGGAGGGGTGTTGGATGGGAGGGTAGATTGGGGGAAGGGGTAATCAAAATGCTTGGCCTTTTGGGTGGGGAGAGGAGAGATGGGGAGAAAATTTGGAACTCAAAATTTTGTAGAAATGAATGTTTAAAACCTAAAAAATAAATGAATAGATAGATAGATAAAAGCCAAATGAATGAATGAATAAATAAATAAATAAATAAAAATAAAAGGAAAGCAACTTTTTAATCAAAAACCACTTTAATCAAGGACATATATAATTCACTTATTTCAGGGGGGAAATCAGCACCTGGAACTTCGGAGAAAATACAAACAGAAGTTACAAGCAGAAATTACACACAGAAAGACCAACAGACAGGGTTTCCAACTGTCTGACCATAGGCAATGCATACATGGTTACCAGAGAGAGAAGCACCAGCATCTGGATTTTTAAAGTCGGGGGTTGTGAGGTCCTTAACAGCTGCCCAGAGTCTCATCTGGCACATGAACCTTCTTCCAAAAACTAAGCATCAAGAACAGCATAAATAGAAATCAATTACAGAGTGTTCAGAAAAGAGTGTTCAGAGTGAGATTATTGACTGCAGAAAAGGATGTTAAGAATAGGCTGAAATTTAGTGAAAGTGACAGGGTCAAGACCTTTCTGTAGAGCAGGAAAATGGCAGATATTGAATGAGTTAGGCAGGTTGCATACCCAAGGAAAAGGAGGTGATAATAAAAGAGAATCCATCTTGAGAATAGAAGCAAATGGGAAGAGAGGGAAGAAATGATACTGTGTAGCACAGGAACATTTTTCACAAGATGGGAGAGAGGCAAGGAATGGAAAAATCAGATACATTAATTACCAAAATGTACTTGTATATTGAACAGATAGTAGCCAGAAGTCAACTTGTAATTGATTGGCATAGCAATAAAATGATCTGTGGTTAAGGGGAAGATTCCTTACCAAAGACGTTAGGTGTAGACTCAAACACTTGAGTGGTTTTGATCACACTGAGTTTTTGGCAGGCATGAAAGAGAGAATAAAATATCTTGTCAGGACTCAATGGTAGGCAAGTTGTTTATATCCAGTTCTATAGTTCAAAACTATACAATCAAGGCATAAGACTACAGAGTAAAGATGGCAAAGTCACAGTAAGGATGTGCCTGAGCACTCCCAAATTTCCCTTCAAACAACTTTAAAATAATACCTCCAAAGGAATTGTGAAATGGGAGAACCAACAAAAGGATGAGGTGAAACAATTTTCCAACCCAAGACAACTCATAAGGTTGGCAGGAAAGGTCTATTTTACTAAGGTGAGAGTAAACATTGTCTAGCACAGGCCACACCCTGGTTAAGCAGCAACAGGCTTTCAAAGTGACTGAATCAGCAGTGGCAGCTTCTGGAAATCTAAGCCACAGATAATAAGGAGGTCAGACAACTGGTCAGAAGGAAATAACACAGAAGGCTTCGCTGCATTGGGAGCAGGACACTGTAGCATTACCCATAAATGGTTCTGGGTCATAGTCCCAGGTTGAAATGGAGCATTGGAAGGAACTAAGTCCCTGGTCATAGTTTCAGGGCAAAAGAAAGTGCTTCTAGTATCTCACAGATCAAAGTTCAGGCCAGCAGAGTAGTGGCCACACCTTTCCTTAGATCACATCACCTTGGAAGCCCTGAAAACTTACAGATATCCAGAGCTAGCTCTGACAATAGCAGCACAAAAGCTGAAGCCTGGGGCAGTGCCCCCTCTACTCTGGGAGCAGAGCCTCAACTTTAACATAAAATTTTTAAAAAATTAAAAGTAAGCTGGAATAATGAGCAAACAGCAAAAGAAGAATCTGACTATAAATAGCTTTTATGGTGACAAGAAATATCAAAATACAAACTCAGAAGACAGCATTGTCAAAACAGGTGTACCCAAAGTCTCAAAGAAAATGTGACCTAGTCTCAGATCTAAAAAGAAAGAGGTCTCAAAAAGGATATTCCAAATTAAATAAAAGAGGCAGAGGAAGAATTTCGGGAAAAAAAATTAGACTGATGTAAGAATATTATGCAAGAAAGTCAACAGCTATTCAAAAGAAGCACAAACATATTGAAAACAAATAAAGCCTTAAAAACAAGAATTGATTAACTGATGAAAGAGGCACAAAAATCTATTGATGAAAAGAACTCATTAAGAAGCAGAATAGGCCAAATAGAAAAAAAAAAAAAGATGTGCAAAAGTTCACTGAAAGAAAAATTCCTTTAAAAGTATAATTGCCAAATGGAAAAGGAGGTATAAAAATTCATGAAAAAAATAATTACTTAAAAATTATTATTGGTGAAGTGGAAGTTAATGACTTTATGGACATCAAGAAAAAATAAAACAATCAAAAACTGAAAACAAAAGAAAATTAAAATATCTTATTGGAAACAATAATTTGAACTGGAAAATAGGTCAAGGAGAGATAATTTAGGATTAGACAACCTGAAACCCATGATCAAAAAAAGAGCCTGGACAGTATCTTTTAAGAAATATCAAGGAAAACTGTCCTGATATGCAAGAATCAGAATGTAAAATAGAAACTCAAAGAACTCACTAATCACTTCCTGAAAGAGATCCCAAAATGGAAACTACCAAGTATACCATAGCCAAATTCCAAAACTCTCAGATTAAGGAGAATAAATTATAAGCAACCAGAAAGAAATAATTCAAATGTCATAAAACCACAGCCAAGATAACAAAATATTTCACAGCTTCTACATTAAAGAATCATAGGGCTTAGAATATGATATCATCAGTGCATAAAAGAGTTAGTATTACAACACCTCCCCAGCAGGGAGAAAAATGGACATTTAAAGAAATAGAAGGGTTTCAACCATTACCGATTAAAAGAACAGAGCTGAATAGAAAATTTGATTTCAAATACAAGACTCAAGAGAATTATAAAAAGGTAAACAGGAAAGAGAAATCATAAGGGATTCAATAAGGTCAAACTGTTTACTGAGTTTACACAATTTGTCATTAAAAAAATGATAACTCCTAAGAAGTACATCATTATTACAGTGGTTAGGACAAGTATACATAGACAAATGGGATGAGTTAACTATGATGGAATGTAAAAAAGTTAAATTATGGAGTGAGAATGAACGATACACTGGGAGAAGCAGAAATAGAGAAAGAAAAGAGTAAATTATCTCATATAAAGGAAGCACAAAAAGCTTTTCCAGTAGGGGAAAATGATATGTGTGGGAGTGGAAAGTGTTTGAATCTTACTCTCATTGGAATTGTCTCAGAGGAAATAATATGCACACTTAGTTCTGTATGGAAATCTTTCTTACTCTACTAGACAGTAGGAGAAGAAAAAAAGGAGTGTGGGTCTGCTGACAGAAGGGAGGCTGGACTGGGGAAGACAGTGGTCAGAGGCAAAACATTTTTTGATGAACAGGGTGAAAGTCAGGAAATGGAAGGTTTAATAGGAGAGAAATAAGATTGAGAGAAATGAACAATCACTAATCATAACTGGGAATTTTTTTGTCAGCAACTTTCCCTGATAGAAGTCTCATTTGTCAAATATATAGAGAACTGAGTCAAATTTATAAAATTAAGAGCCATTGCTCAATTAATAAATGGTCAAATGATACAAACAGGAAGTTTTCAGATGAAGTAATCAAAGAAATCTATTGTTATGGAAAAACTCTCTAAATTGTTATTGATTAGAGAAATGTCCATTAAAATCACTTTGCAGTAACACTTCACATGTATAAGCTTGGCTAATCTGACAGAAAAGGAAAATAACAATTGCTGAAAGGGATGTAGGAAAATTGAGGCACTAATGTATTAACAGCAGAGTTGTGAATAAAACCAGCCATTCTGCAGAGCAATTTGAATTTTTCTCAAAGGACTATCAAACTATGCGTATCCTTTGACCCAGCAATATCGCTACAAGGTGTGTACATGAAAGAAATTTTTTAAAAGGAAAGAGATCTATATATTCAAAAATATTTGTAGTAGCTTTTTGTGGTGGCAAAGAACTAGAAATTGAGGGAATGCCCATCAGTTGGGAAATGACTGAATAAGTTGCCATATGTGACTATAATGAAATATTATTATGCCATAGGAAATGATAATCAGAATGCTTTCAGAAGAAGAAACCGGGAAAGCCTTACATCAACTGACGCAAAGTGAAGTTTAGCAGAATCAAGAGAACACTGTACACAGTAAAAACAACACTGTATAACATCAAGTGCAAATGATGTAGCTGTTCTCAGCAGTGCAAGGCTCCAAGACATTTCTTAAGGACTTATGATGAAAATAATGTTATCTGCCTCCAGAGAATAAACTGACAAAATCTGAATGAAGGATACTTTTTTTTCTTTTTTGTCCATGTTTTCTTTCACCATATGACATATGGAAATATGTTTTGCATCATTGCACAATGATAACCTATATTAAATTGTTTTCTTTCTCAGTGAGGGGAGGGGGAAGAGAGAGAAGGAGAAAATCTGGGCCTTAAAATTTAAAAATAAAAATACATTAAAATTGTTTTTACATGTAATTGGAAAATATTATTTTAAAAGGAATCCAATAAGACAAAGAAAAGTACAATGAGCAAAATATTATACTTGGAGTTATGAAATCAGTGTACCAGTTCAGGTTCTATTGCTCATCAGTGTAACACCTAGGAAAACCTTCCAGTAGTACATGCCAATAAGTCCTACAAGATGCCCCAAGATCAAGCTAGTTTGTAGGTTTCTGTTTTCTCTAAAGCCTATATTCATGAGCCTCCACCAATAAGTTCATTTCCATTATAACCAAAGATATATTCAATTCAAAAATGATTTAATGAAATACTCTAGTAAAAATAGGCAAAGTGAACATTTGTTCTCCCATAAATGGATCATTTTTCAAGAAGAGTGGACACAGAAAACCTCTGCATGGAGGGTTGTTGCGTTTGTCCTTTGTTCTCAAAGAGAACTGTGATATCAGGGAAGTAATGACATTACTTACAGTTGACTTGGAATTCAGGGAGAGAGGGGCGTGCCATGTATATGGAGAGGTACATGCAAAGGGAACAAGTGATAAGTCACATACATCTAAGCGCATTGCAAGACCACAGATATTCTGGAAATTTCATTTCAAAGAGCTCAGCAGGTGTTTCTCCTTTGAGGTTGCAAATGACCACTGCTGAACAGTCAACGAAGAGCTGCACTGGAAGTCAGCAAGATGAGATCAAGTCTGGCATCCAACACTGCATGACTCTTTGACCTGGAGCAAATTATTTAACCTCACTGAGATTCAGTTTTCTTGTCCATAAAATGGGGATAGTAATAGTATGTACCATAAAGGTCCCTTGTGACAATCAAAGGACATAACACATATGATCCATTTTGCAAATTTTCAAGTTCTATATAAAGGCCAACTATTAACGATAGAAAAGGGAAAGGAATAAGCATTTATTAAGTAGCCACCACATGCCAGGCACTGTGCTTTACAGATATTATATCATTTTATTTTCACAACTACTTTATGAACTAAGTGTGCTTATCATCCACATTTCACAGAGACATAATGGTAATGAATATAATAATAATTAATAGTACTAATAACTGGTAATAATAATAATAGTGTTTGGGTGGTACCACAGTTCAGGGCTTCTTAAACTTTTTCCACTGGTGACTTCATGAGCACTTCTCAAACTGTGGGTCATGACTTGGACAAAGGTAGATTTTTTCTTGTTGTGTGCTTATGGATCATTTTTCTAGGTCCATTACGGACCTTCAGCTAGAGGTTCTGGCTGCATCATTTCTTCATCCTGAGAAGGTGAAAAGTGGGGTGCATCATTTCTTTTTAGGGTAGGGTTGAGAAATGTGAGCTTAAATAATTTTCTGGAGTAAATTTCTTTCAAACGCCTACTATCCAACAAAGCAAAAGCCCTTACCTCTTTTCCTCACCCATACGAAGAGTTTTTCTATTCTCAGAATTTTAAAAGTAACATTCTTTTCCTCTCTGGAAAGAAAGTCCTCACTGATGGCATACACAGAACTGAGCACAGTACACAATCCCCAGGTAGCATAAGTGTTTTTTCCTCTTTTCAATTATTGTAAATTATACAATTTTCTTATAACAAGTTTTCAGTCCACTGAATTCCCTTGTTCCTGTTTATTTCATTGCTGGTTTGTTTTTCATATGAAATTAAATCAAGCCACTCTTGCTCCCCCCCTTTCCATTTACTTTTCAAACCCAATCTAGGATGTTATATTCATGTTTACTAAATTTCATAACACTATCTAGTTCCACTTTATTCCATTAGCCTGTTAAGATCACCTTTGGGACAAGAAATTTAATATTAAGGGTTATTCAGATAACTCCCTATTCTATACATATAGCCCCAATTTTCTTGCCGAACTATAGAGTTTACAACCAGTGGTTTGTTGGACATGCCCACCTAAATGTTCCATTAATATCTCAAAAGCAACCAGACATAATGAAATTCAGTTTCTTTCCCTTGATTTGTTTTTGATAGCATGTAATCTCTGTGAAGGTAGAGTCTGCTTTATTTCCATCTTTGTATCCCTCACTGCCTAGCACAATGTCTGACACAAAATAGATAATTAGTAAATATTGATGGGTTCACAGATTGATTCAAGTCCCACCTCTGCCTTCAGGCTTTGCTATATCTGCTGAGTATAATCCTATCCTTCCAATGGTGCAGGTTCATAGCCTCAGAATCATCCTTTACTCTTTTTTGTTCATTCCCCAGCCCCTGCCCATATCTGAATCAATTTATAGAATTATTCATTTTTAATATAACCCAAATAGAGGAAAAAAGTGTCCTGGAAGGGTCATAAGTTTTTTGCTTTCCACTCATGTTTTCTACGCATGAATTCATTTTGCCATGCTTGATCATGGGTAGATGAGGCTATAAGAAACATTTAGTCTCCAGGTTTGTGATTAAAGGAATGGAACTGCTAAGGGGAACCCTTAGGGCAAGCACACTCTTTAATTTGGGATATTCACCAGGAAAGACCCAGAAGACAATAAGTGTAGAATAATATTTCAATAACATTTTAAGAAGAACAAACAGTATGGAGGCAAATGGGCGGACATAGGGGATGGAATGGTGAAGGGAGGTAAGTAGGAGAGGGGAAGAGAAGGGGAGAAAGAGAGCCATAGAGAGTCACTTGCATAAGCATGGATCAGAATTGGGAGAACTCAGACAGCATAGACCCTTAGCAAGTAGAGACATGGGGGTGTAGAGGTGGCAGAACAGGTAAATTCAGGGTCACATTTTAAAAATTATTATTAATTACTTTTTTTTTAGTTTTCAACACTCACTTTCATAAGACTTTGAATTTTAAACTTTCTCACCCTCTTTCACCTGCCCCCTTCCCAAGACAGCATGCAGTCTAACATAGATTCTGCATATACATTCATGTTAAGCATATTTTGATATTTGTCATGTTTTAAAGAAGGGTTAGAACCAATGGGAAGAACCACAAGAAAGAAGAAATAAGCAAAAAGAAAAAAGAAGAGCAAGTAGTCTGCTTTGATCTGCATTGACTCCATATTTCTTTCTCTGGATGTGAGAGTATTTTCCATCATGAGTCTTTTGAAGTTGTTTTAGGACCTCGTATTGCTGAAAAGAACTAAGTCTATCATCATAACTCATAGCACAATGTGGCTGTTACTGTGTACAATGTCCTCTTGGTTCTGCTCATTTCACTTAACATTAGCTCATATAAGTCTTTCCAGGTTTTTCTGAAGTCTACCTGTTCATCATTTCTTATGGCACAATATAATTCCATTATATCCATATACCACAACTTGTTCAGCCATTTCCCAATTAATGGGCATTCCCTCAATTTCCAATTATTAGCCATCATAAAAAAAGCTGCTAGAAATACTTTTGTGTGTGGGGGTTCAGGATCCTATTTTTATAGGTCTTGAAGAGAGGGGATAGAATAACACTCTTTGTGACACCTTAGGCTTAGTTCATTGACATATCCACGTTATCTCAAAGTTATCTGCAACACTTTAGGGTTAATTCATTAGTGTGACTTTTTGCTGGTGTTTTACTGATTTTACATCACACATCTGAAGTTTATCAGAAGCTTACAGACCTGAGTCACTTAGCAGGACTGAGGAGATATTACATTAAGACCTAACCAGCTTTCCCTAATTTAGCACATAGTCTCAGGATATGGTTTTAGTTAATTTATGAGAAGTTGCCAATGGCCTGTGCTCCCCTAATTTATGAGACCATTTGCAAGTATTTGTTATGCTCCTTAATTTATGGGATAGTTTGTGACTTTTATGCTTCCCTTTGCAATCTCACTGCCTATTCTTGTTACCTTATACTAGCTACTTATAAACTTACTATACTACCTAGGAGGAGGTGGGGGAAGGGTGGGAAGGATGGAAAAAGGGACAAGAAAAGGACAAAATTTCAAAACAAAGCCAATTAATACCCAGTCCTCTTTGGTTCTTCCTCCACATCTCATCCTTCCCCTCCTCTCCACTCTCAAAGCCATAACCCTGGTTCTTATCATCTCCCATGTGAATTATTATAATAATTTAATAATCATTTGGAATGGTTGTAGTCCTCCCCTCACTAATACATCCTCCATGCTGTGCCCAAAACAATCTCCCTAAGGCCTGAATAATAGCTTTAGTTAGTATTTATGTTGGAGAAGGAAATTGAAAGCCATTTCAATATCTTTGCCAAGAAAACCCTATGGACAGTATCAGCATGCTCTGATCCACAGGGTTACAAAGAGTCATAAATGACTGAATAACTCAACAACAGCAGCAGCAATTACATAATGATTTAAGCTTTACATATATTAAAATATATTATGTGATCTTCACAGCAACCCTGGGAGATGGGAGGTGGGTGCTTTTATTTATCTCTATTTGAAAAAAAAGGAAATGAAGCAAACAGTTTAAGTGACTCACCCAAAGGTACACAGACACTAAGCATCTGAGATGAGATTGGAACTCCGCTCCACCTATTCAACCACCAGCTACTTGACCATGAAACTTCCCTGTTCAAAATGCTTTAGTGAGTAGCTCCCATTTCTTCTAGGATTAAGTTTAGCCTCTCCATCCTATCATTTAAAGACTGACATGATCTCCCTCCCACTTGCCTTTCCAGATTTATTTCATAACTTTTTCCTTCAACTACCCACTTCACAGCAATATGATGAAAGGCAGCTCTGAGTGTCACACTTCTTTCTCATCTCAGCACCTTGGCATCTTTACTTCCTTCATAATATAGCTCCCACTGCACCTCCTCCAAGAAGTCACCCCCTTCATTCTTGCTAGGTGTTTATCTCCCCCTCAATTTCCCCTGCATATGCTAATATAGGAATATGTTGTACTTCTCCAGTAAGATGCAAGCTCCCTAAAAGCAGAAAGGACCATTGGCCTTTCAATGTTGTAGACATGCATACAAATAAAACAGGGACTAAGGAGTAATGCCTTGTTCCCCATTCTGTTTAATTTCTGGTTATTGCTTCTATCCACACTCTCCTCTGTGCTCAACTACCAGCATATTTGTTTCGTCCCTCATAATGTTGCACATAGGCTTGTGTTGGAACCAAGGTCTTTCTTATTCCAAGACCATCACTCTATTTTTTGAAAAGAATTTATCTATTTTAATTTTTCTTTACACAATATATTTTGTTTTTCCCAATTATATGATAAATTAATTTTAACATTTTTTTAAGTTTTGAGTTCCAAATTCTATCCATTCCCTCCACTTACCTCACCCTTCCCTGAGATGACCATCCCTTGAGTAACTTATAAAAGCCTATTCACTGAATGAGTATATCTCACTCAAAGTAAGATTGTGATAAGACCTAACCCTAAAAGGGCCAGGGTCTCACATTGCATTCTGGGCCATCTCCAATTGTTCTGATGAATATCATACCTCTGGACCCAGATGGCTCAGAAGAAGAAGGTGAGGCTGGTGACCTTGCACAACCCTCCATCACTCAAATCAAAGTCAACTTCAAGTCACATCATCTGGATGCCATGATCCTCTTTGAGAATGAAGGGCAAACCCAACAAGCAATCAGATATAGGTTATACATTCGCAATTATATAAAACATTTCCCTATTAGTCATTTTGTACAAGAAGACACAAATAAAAGAAAAAGAATGAAAGAAAGAAAGTGAGAAAGTGAAAAACAGAATGCTTCAGGTTATATTCAAACAATGTCAGTTCTTTCTCTGGAGGCAAAGAGTATGCTTCATCATTAGTCCTTTGGGATTGCGTTAGATCATTGTATTGCTGACGATGGCTAAGTCATTCCTAGTTCTTCACTGAACACTATTGCTACTTTGTACAACATTCCCCTGGTTCTGTTCACTTCACTATGCATCAGTTAATGTAAGGTTTTTCAAGTTTTTATGAAATCATCTTGTCTGTTGTTTCTTATAGCACAATAACATTATGTCACAATCATATACCACAGCTTGTTTAGGCATTCACCAATTGATGGTATCCTTTCAATTTTTTGTTCTTTACTGGTGGGCTACTCCAAGGAACTGAGTAAAAGGGTCAATCACTAATCACTTGATTAATGGGTCAGGAGAGGGGAGAGTAAAGTAAATAAGGAAAGGCTGGACATGAGCATCAATGAACCCAGTCATGCATCAGTCACCCCCTTCCACAAACTGCCTTCCAAAGCAGCAAAATGTCTCTGGCTCCAGCAAAAAAAAAAAAAAGAGTTATCATAAATATTTTTGTACAAATAGGTCATTTTCCCTTTTTTGTTATGTCTTTGGATTTTAGACTTAATAGTGGTATTGTTCAATCAATTTTTTATTGTTTTATAGTTTTTGGATATGGTTCCAAATTGTGTCCCCGAATGGTTGGATCAGTCCACAGGTTCAATAACAGGTCCAGCACTCTATTAACAAAACCATGCTTAATCTTCAATCATTTGCATATATTTTATATATGGGTAAACTAAGGCTCAGAGGGATTAAGTGGTTTCTTTGCCTGTAGACAGAAGACCAGATAGTTCTGTATCCAGGTTTCAAATCCAGAACACCTAATCCAAAGAGCCACTCTGACCACTGCACCCCACAGGATGTTGCTCCTCAGGACCTAAGTCAAAAAATGGAACTCCAGTTCTGATCCACGGACTCCTTGAAGCACAATATCATCTCACTACAAGCACATTTGCTTTTCCTGTAAATCTGTCATGATGAGCTATTTCCTGTCACCATGAATCTGTCAGGAATACTCAGCTATTACCTACTATTTGGAAATGGAAGTTTGATCTAATATAATCATCCATACTGAACTCTGCCCTATCCAATCTGTAGCTAGTGTGAGAAAATGGGTATTTGTAAAGAAGCAAGTACATCTTGAGTGTATTTAGATACACAAAAGGAAAAGATAACCAATGATGGGGTGCAGTTTGGAAGTATGAGAGTCAATGTTTCCGCATTCATGAGGACATAAAAAACCAAAAGAATAATCCTTGGCAGTAAGAAACTCATATTCTTTGGGGAAGAGGCATGTGCACAAAAAAATAAATAAATAAACAGAGGGGCTGAGTCAAGATGTGAGAATAGAGAAACACTCAGTCCAGTTTTGCCAACATTCTGCTCAAAATAACTTTAAAAGCAATGACTCCAATAAAACACTGGAGTAAAAACGTCAACAAAAGATCCAGGTGAGACATTATTATAGCCCAAAACACCTTATAAGTCTGACAGAGATCTGTGACACAGGGAAGGAGGCTGACCCAGAGCCAATGTGGATGAAACCCTAGTCATGGGACTAAACTATGTTGATGAGAGCAGCAGCAACTTTGTGCTCTCAAGACAGACACAGGAAGAGGACCAGGAAACTCACCAAAAAGAGATCGCAGGGTCCCCCTGTGCAAGTTCTGGGTGCAGGAACACATGCTGCAACTTCATTGCCTGTGCTCGCTTTGGGGTCATAGTTCAAGGACAGAGAGAAGACAGAGAGAAGGACAGAGGGGCAACACTTTGGGCCTCCATGGCCTATATTCATTTCTGGGTCATAGTTCAATGGAAGTGAGGAATACTTTCCACTGTGAAAATGGAGGCCCTGAGGAACAGTAATATTTCTAGTCGTGAGAGGAGGTATCTTTCAGGGCAACAAATATCACAATCCTAAAGGATCATTGTGCCCTAGGTTAAGAACCAGAGTCCACACCAAAAGAGCAGTGATCAAACATCTCCTCAGATCGCACCACTTTGGAAGCAGCAAACAATTTGAAAATCTAAGAATTAGCTCTGGAAATAGCAGTGCAGAAAAGCCCAAAGCTTAAAGCAGATCCCCTGTTCTCCAAGTTCTTAAAGAAAAAAACAAAATAAATGGGTTACAGAAAGAAATAAATGGTAAAGCTATACCAGTGGGGGCACCACACCACTCCTCTCTTGGAAATAGATAATCTCACCATAAAATAATAAAGAAAGAAGTCAAGGAGGGCAATAGAATACGTGAAAAGTTGCATGTAGTGTACATGCGGAGAAAATTGAATGGGAATAGAAAAGTTCACCTCTTTCTCAGCGGTGGATGACATTTCCACAAAAGCTGATCTTATATTGGGACATAACAATCTCATAACCAAATGCAAAAAGGGAAAAATATGAAATTCACCATTTTCAGAACAAATCAAAATTACATTTAATAAAGAGCCATGAGAACAAAGATTAAAAGCTAGTTGGAAAGTAAATAATCTAATCTTAAAAGAAGAGTGGGTCAAAGAATAAATCATAGAAGCAGTAAATAATTTCATTAAAGAGAATAATAACAATGAAACTACATTCCAAAATCCAAAAATTTGGTGGGATGCAACCAAAGAATTTTTTAGGGGAACTTTTATGTTCCTAAATGTGTACATCAGTGAGAGAGAGAGAGAGAGAGAGAGAGAGAGAGAGAGAGAGAGAGAGACAGACAGACAGACAGACAGACAGACAGACAGAGAGACAGAGACAGAAAGAGGAGAGAGAGGAGAGGAGAGGAGAGAAGAGGAGAGGAGAGGAGGGGAGGGGAGGGGAGGAGAGGGGAGGAGAGGGGAGGGGAAGAGAGAAATAGCAGATCAATGGATTGGAAATGCAACTAAAAAAACTAGAAAAAGAACAAGTTAAAAATCCTCAACTAAATACTAAAATTGAAATCCTGAAAACCAAAAGAGATATTAACATAATTTAAAGTAAATAACAATAATCAAACAACTACAAAAATCATAATAAACCTAGGAGCTGATTTTATTTTAAAAATTTACAAAATAGATATAACATTGGTCAATTTGATTTTACATTTAGGAGAAAAAAAGAAAGAAAGAATATCAAGGGGATTAATGGAAAAAGCATGACGGAAAGCAGCCTAGCAGTTCCAAATTTCAGACTAAAGTACAAAGCAATAATCAAGAAAACAATTTGACATTGGTTAAAAAAATAAAGTGGATCAGTGGGATTAGGCCCGCAATACAGAGTGGTGAAGCGCTATGGTAATTTAGTTTTTGATAAACGCAAGGATTAAAGCTTTTGAGGTAAGAACTCAACATTAGGCAAAACTTGCCAACAAAATTAGAAAACAGTTTAGCGCAGACAAGCATCTCAAACCAGATAGCAAGATAAGGTCAAAATACATAAATGATTTAGAAATAAAGGCTTATATTGTAAGCAAGTTAGGGGAGCATTGAAAAACTTTACCTATGAGAGCTCTCCATAAAGGAAGAGTTTATGAGTAAAAAAAGAATTAGAGAGGATTACAAAAAGAAAAATATATAATTTTGATTACATGAAATTAAAAAGCTTTTGCATTAAAAAAAGTAAACCTGACAACATTGAAAGGAAAACAAGAAACTAGCTGTTGAGGTGTGCGGAATAGCAGCAAATTGTTCTGATAAAGGCCTCATTTCTCAAACACATTGGAAACTGATAGAAATTTATACAAATAAGAGCCATTCTCCAATTGACATATGGTAAAGTAATTTAAACAGTTTTCAGAAGTCAAATGAAAAAT
The DNA here is from genome assembly GCF_028372415.1 of Notamacropus eugenii. Classification (NCBI taxonomy): domain Eukaryota; kingdom Metazoa; phylum Chordata; class Mammalia; order Diprotodontia; family Macropodidae; genus Notamacropus; species Notamacropus eugenii. The sequence goes on from NC_092872.1 coordinate 753,448,904, forward strand.
GATACTGATTAGAAAAATGCAAATTAAAACACCTCTGAGATACCACTTCACACCCATTAGATTGTATGCATAATAGAAAAGGAAGATAAAAGATGCTAGAGAGGATATTGAAAAATTGGGGGCACTATTGCACTGTTGGTGGAGTTGTGAACTATTCTAACAATTCAGAAGAACAATTTAAAATTATGTCCAAAAGGCTATAAAACTGTGCATACCATTTGACCTAGCAATACCTAAAAAGATCAAAGAAAATGAGGAAAGACCTATTTGTACACAAATAGTTTTAGCATCTCTTTTTTGCAGTGGTAAATAATTGGAACATGAGAGGATGTTCATCAATTGGAGTGACTGAGCATGTGCTATATGAATGCAATGGAACACTATTGTGCTATAAGAAATGATGAACAGGATGTTTTCACAAAAACCCAGGAAGATTTATATAAACTAAAGCAAAGTAAAGTTAATAGAACCAGGAGAACATCGTGTACAGTAACAACAATCCTGTGTAATGGTCAACTGTGAAAGACTTAGCTTCTCTGATGGAGGAAATGGTCCGAGATAATTCCAAAGGAGCCATGAGGAAAAATGCTATTCATCTCCAGAGAGGTAACTGATGAACTCTGAATTCAGGCTGAGGCATAATTTTTTCTTTCTTTTTCTTTCTTTCTTTCTTTCTTTCTTTCTTTCTTTCTTTCTTTCTTTCTTTCTTTCTTTCTTTCTTTCTTTCTTTCCTTTCTTTCTTTCTTTCTTTCTTTCTTTCTTTCTTTCTTTCTTTCTTTCTTTCTTTCTTTCTTTCTTTCTTTCTTTCTTTCTTTCTTTCTTTCCTTCCTTTCTTTCTTTCTTTCTTTCTTTCTTTCTTTCTTTCTTTCTTTTTTTTTGCAATATGGCCAATATGGAAATGTTTTGTATGATTCCCATGTATAATCAAAATCAAATTACTTTCCTTCCCAAGAAGGGTGTTGGGGGGGGGGGGAAGGAAAAAATGGAATTCATTTTTAAAGAAAATTGTTATTAGAATGTTTTACAAGTAAATGTAAATATTTAACAAAAATTAATTTAAAAATAAAAAACAGAAAATAATAGTGGTGGCGGAGATCGCCCACCACTGAGAACATCTGAAAAGGCATTGTGAAGGAAGGAGCCTTCTTGCTGAGCCTTGAAAGGAATTAAGACGCTAACACGCAAAGCTGAGAGGCGGGCACATTCTAGGCATGGAGGAAACCTGTGGAAAACCTGAAAGACAGAAGACCTAATGCCACACCCAGCAAACAGCAAGCGGGCTAGACTGTTTAGAATATGGTAAATGAATAAGAACTATTTACAGTAAACCTAGGAAGATGAGTTGGAGTCAGATTATCCAGGATGTTAAATGCCAAAGAGGCATTTGTGTTTTATACTGAAGCATCGGTGAACCATTGAAGCTTCTTGTCCTTTATCATCCCTATGCTTTAGAAATGGCAATTTGGAGGTTATGTTTAGTATGGACTGGAGGGGGGAGGGACAGGAGGCAAGGACACCAGGACAGAGGTTGTTGTAATAACCCAGAGAAGAGGGGATGAGTTTCTGAAATGAAGTAGTGGACATATGGGCAGAGAGTAGATGATGGATGGGAGAGAAGTTATAGAGGTAAAAGAGATGTTCGAATTTAATTGAGATGGTGGGACATGGATGAGAAAGAGGGTAGTGGACATAAAAGAACCTTAACCTTTTATCCAGTGTTCAAGGAGACCTTGGAGATTAATTAAGCCAGCAGTCTCCATAAAACAAAGGGAGTGATTTATCAGTAAACACACCAAAACTCTAAGCTAGACCTAGGTGTGTAGAATGAGGGCATGGGATTGGATGATGCTTAATGTCTTTTCCAGTTCCAAATTCAAGACTGTGTAATCACTGATTGAAGATGGGTCAGAAGCAGGTGGTCGCTCTAAGACATTTTCACAAACATATCAGGCTGAATGAATTTCAAATCCATTCTTAACAATAAGTCACTTACAGTAAGAGAAGATACTGGGCATTTCAGAATTGAAAATGAATATCTCCTGGAGGGCCAAGGAAAGGCCAGTTTTGGCAGGGAACAGGAAATCACACCAGGTAAATTCCTCCAGAATAAAATAGAAAGTCCTCTACAATTCTCTAAAATCCCTTCACACTTGGGTTCTGGGGTGACTTTCTGGGATCATGCTCTATATCCTTTAGGTCTCTGCCAAAACTGGCCTTCTGGTTCTCTCAAAGCCATGGTTTTGCTTTGCCTCTCTCCTCTTCTTGGAATATATTCCCTTCTCTTTACCTTGTAAACACCAGAGTGTAGAAGCCCAGAATCATAGGCCTAGAGCTGGAAGTGACCTCTGAGTTCTCACTGACCCCCTATTTTTGCAGATAGAGAAACACAAAGTTTAAGTGACTGGCCCAAGGCCACAGAGGAAGTAGAGATGTTGAGACTCAAACTCAGAGTCTCTAAAATCAGTCAGCACTCTTAATATTGTTTCCTTGGGAAATGCAAGTGAGATAATATGTATAAAGTGCCATAAAAATAGTAGTTACTGTTATAAAGCAATAAGAATCACCAGATCACTTATCTAGCCAATCTTACAGGGCTTGGCATAGAACTGCCATATTACTATGACAATGACAGTTTCTTCCACCAGCTCCTCGTCTTTCTGCTGCCGCTGCTGCTGCTACAGGCACCGCCACCACGGTTAATAATCATATTAGCAATAATAGTCAATCTTTATATAACGTAATAGCTTACATATATTATCTCATCAGATAATAGACATGTCATAACGTTTGTTGATAGTTGGTTCCATGCCAAGAACACTCTGCTTCCTCATCTCGTTCTCCTAGTGTTGCTGATGTCCCACTTTCTGCAAGAAGTCTTTCCCAACCTCTCTTAATCTAAGTGCCGTCTCTCTGAGATTATCTCCAATTTCTCCTGCATAAATCAAACACCTTAGCATATGCAAAGTTCTTTGGAAACATTAAAGCTCCTCACAAATGCCAGTTATTATTATTATTATTATTATTATTAGTGATAATAATAATAATAATAATAATAAAAGTAGAAATTATCTTTGGACAGAGTTCTTTGCATGGTGTCTCCACCATTAGTCTGGGTGCATCCTGAGAGCAGGGGCTGTCTCTCTTTCCCCTGTCTTTGAATCTCCAGCAATTAGTCCAGAGGACTGGCAGGGAGAAAGGCTCCAAGTCATCTGATGAGTCACCAGCAGAGCCAGAGCCCCAAGGCAGGCCTTCTATGTCCAGATGCAGTACTTGACTGCTAGATGTGGACAACCTCTGTTCAAATTTGACTTCAGGTGGCACTGCTTTCTGTTTCCCCTCTTTGATGTGGTTAGTTTTCTGCTTGGCATTGTGTCTGTCATCTACCTAGCATATTTACTTAATAGAAAAGTGTTTTTTCCTTCCTGTGAAGGAAAACTTAGGATATTTTTTAATATCTTAATTATAACTTAGGAGGTTAATAATATAATTAGGTAGAAGAGACAAATTCCAAGCAGCTGACAAAACATTGTGCAACCAAGATCCTAAAAACCGACTAAACCATTTCTTACTGGAGGATGGGGTTGAGGCCAATTTCACTCCCAGTTTCTAATTACAGATTTCCTTCACTATAATTGATTTGATTAGAAATGTCTGACATTAGGTCCAGGAATATGCTGATAGATATTAAACAACAGATTCCCCCTACACACACACATACACCCACACACATGCATGCATTTCCAAAATATATGTACCATGCACTTGTAAATTTATAACATTATTATTACAAATATTTTAGTTCCCAAAAGTATTTGACCTACAGACCCCTAAAGAGATAGCATCCCCCTGGAAATCTACTTTCTTAAAACCTTTAACTTTTTTAAATTTATGTCACCGGATGCTACCATACTCCCAAACCCCCAAACCCAGCCCCACCACTTATTGATCTGGTGTCCCCCAGGAGGAATTATCACCCATTTTGGGAACCAATGAAAAAAATCAAATCCTGATTTGGAATATTTGCTAATTTCTGTGGTATAAATGCTCACAATGAAAATTTCACATGCAGCTCTCCCTGAGCCAATAGGAACTGGCTCTAAAACATTGATGGCCATCTCCTTTTACTTCTGAGTGATTAGAGTGTGGGATTTAGGAAAAGAGAAAGGCAAGACCAATCAACCAAAGAAGTAAATGATGTAAGATCTAATAAAGACATTAAAGTTTTATAAGAAGCTGTAGTATGCACAGTGGCTATACCCCAGGAAAACTATCTCAGTGGATGGGCTAAACCAGTTGAGGGTGACCAACAAGCCTCAAACTCATAGTGAGTGAGGGCAATATTTACCTCAGGCCTGTGAAGACTTTCCCTGGCACAATGGATGCATGAGGGCAGCTTGTTCTCACAGCCACGAAGGCAACTGAAGCAGGAGCTATGGAGTGCTTAGATCTTAGTCAGAGATCAAAGACACCAAGGACATTCCCTGAATTGTGGGCCATCACCAGCCCTCCTAAATTTTGTATTGTTGCTTGACTTTAATGACTCTGGAAGAGTGAACGAGGCTCACAACTTTGTGCAACTTTGATTCACTTTAATCCATTTCTTGTGTGAGTCAAGACATCATCCTGTGATATCCTTGATCTTCTTCAAGTCAATGACAAACAACTAATATGATAATAATAATAAAAGCTGTACTGTTTCTAAAGTACTTTGATCCTTATAACCCATTTTATAGATGAGGAAATAGGTTGAGAGATGTTAATCAACCTTCCCAAGTTCACATAACAAATATCTGCAGCAGGTTTTGAACTCAGATTTGGTGACTCCAAAGTCAGTTCTTTGGCCAATATACCACCAAAGACACTCTATCATCACCTGATTTGATTGTTGAACATTTACATGGTAGACAGGAGAGTGAGTACGTCTTAATCCTCACAGAAGCCTGTACTTAATGACATATAAAAATGCATCCCTCGAGCCTCAAGGTTCCTGAGACACCAAGGAAAGAAGCATCCAAATGCATCCTGTTCAGGAGATGGAGAGGGAGGGGTGCTAAATGCCATAAGTAGCTCCATCATCCCTGATGCTCATTGGACTTGCCCATGATAGAAGGTATGTCCTTGGCAGCCAAGCCTAGAGGCCTGTATTGGGCTACCCGAGTCTTTCCTACCTGTCCCAGGTCTTCGGCTGGCCACGCCGGATGCACATATGAGAGAAAGGACGTTCCAGAGTCGAACAGGGGTTGAGCTTTATTCCAGGGAATCAGTTACAAGTGCAGGGAGGTCTTCCTTAGGAGGAAGAGGGGGAGATTTCCTAAGGAGGCTAAGCTTAAGGGATTGGAAGTAGAAGTACAAGCGGGGAGAGAGGGGGAGGGGAGAGAGGAAAGAAAAGAAGCGGAGCCTACTGTCCTCTTTGGCTCCACTCGTGCTAAGAGCGCTTTCCGGCTTCCTCAATCCTACTTAACCTTCAGCCACACAGTTTGCATCTCAATACCGTGCTGTTAGGTAACTAGGTGTGCTCCAATCCGGGACGACCTCGAGGGCAGGAAGACTCCACCCATCAGGTATCTCCGGGGGAGAGGCGGAAATACCCGAGCTAGCCGAGCTAGCTCAGTCTGACCTTCTCGAACCCCCGCTGTTCATGGAGGGCCTCGTAAGATTCTAAGATTTAGAAGTCCCACTTTTACCTGCCCAAGACTGTCCACACGGAATTGAGCTTCCAGTCCCAACATATCCCCTACTTTGTTATGCGCGGAGCGCACCTGGCTCTAGAGCAAACAGTGGCTGGAGGCTGAGTGGATTAAGGAAGGCCTTTAGCATATGAGTACCTTACAACAAGACTTCATTCACACAGAAATCTGCAGCTAGCACAACTGACAAAGGGAGGCATCAAATAAAACAAAGATGAAACTAAATGGCTGAGTTACAACAGGGGAAGTGCAATCAACTAAAATCCCAAAGCATATTTTAAGAGAAGCAGGTGGTGTAGGCGCCTTACACGTCACCACTCCCTTAATCTTGCAAATGGATCTATACAGGTGGAAAATTGGTCACCTCCTCCCCACCCAAGTGTCCTGGGTTTGTGATATCAAAGTCCTCATTCAGCTGGCGAAAAAAGGATGCCTAGATTGAAGCTGTCAGCAGCAGTGTCTGCGGTTGTGATGAGGGCTGCTTCCTCTCTGGGCAGCAAGGTTAAAGCTGTCAGCAGCAGGCTCAGGTGGTGTATGATCCTTCTCCGGGGTCTCTGGGCTCTCCGGGGTCTCCGCCTCCTGCGTCTCCGTCGTCTCCGACCTCAGTTCCCACCTACGGATCCTTCTAATGGGAATCCACGCATCACCTTTTCCTGTGGAGACACAAACATACCCTCGACCCCATATTAGTATCTTAAAATGTCTCATAGCTGGAGTATTATGTGAGCCTTTTGAGACATCTGTATCAAGCTCTGATTGTATTAGGCCTCTTGATCTTAGCTCTGATTGTATTAGGCAACCTTTTCCCCTTCTTTGTTTAGCGAGGATCGCCTTTAAGGTAAAATTGATAAGGATGCAAACTGGCTCTTTACTTAGGTATAGTTGCTGCCAGGTGCTTACAAATGCTTCATTAACATCTGTAAGGAACCTGAATTTCCCAGATTTTTTCTTTTTAACAAACACAGGAGCATTCCAGGGTGCTGATTGCTCCTTAACCAGTATTTGTAGTGCCTGGAGTTTTCTGGAGTCAGGGGCCATTGCTCCACCCAAATCAGGGTGTCTGACTTCCAATTCAAGGGTGGGGACTCCAGTACAACAGCAATGGCCCTTACTAAAAATTTGATAGCTTCATTCCGAGGCGGCTCATAATGTCCCTGCCCCAGATGTTAAAACTAAGTCCTGGAATCACCAACGGCCATACGGTCCCTTGGCGATCCTCTGCCTCCCACTTTACTGGGTGCATTGTCTCTAAGGTATTTTGGCACCCTCCTATTCCCCACACTGGTCTCTGGCTTTCTTTGAGCTTCCAGTGCCGGGGTACTGAGCGACCGCTAAGGCAGGTCCTATCCGCTCCAGTATGGAGCGTGCTATAAGGAGGCGCAGAGGGAAGACACGGTACATTCTCCCCTGCCTTGCCTTTCCCATCCGCTAGATGGAGCTCCGAGTCTATTTTTTCTTTATGCTCCTTAACTTTCCGCTTAACTTTCTGCTTGCCTGGATCCTCCCCTCCCCTCTCTCTGCTTCCACTCTTATTCCAATCCCGCCCTGGCCTCTCCGGCCCTTCCAGCAGGCTTTTAATTACACCGAATATCAGGAAATCTAAATCCTCCAGCTCCCCAGGGTATTGTTGCTCGTGAGCAGTCATTTGCTCTCCGACCGCTCCCCATTTTTCTCTTGATATTCCTGCCTGCTTGAGCCAAGGAGAAACTTTCCAAATCCTTTTACAAAATTCTCGGAGGTCATCTAACTCTATTGTGACCCCCGCCTTCCTGCATTCCCTGTGAAGTTTCTGAGCCCAGACCTCCTGTTCCTCTGGCTTTATTACTGGCAATAGATTCCCCATCTCCGCCCTTTTCCCAGGGGTTTGGGAAGCTTCTCTCCCCTTTCTCTCCTTCCGAATCTAGGATTCGGGACTCGCTTCTTTCACAGCCCCTTCCGGGTGTACCCCAAAAGCACCCAGGATTATCTACGCTCCCAATCCCTGTTGGGGCGCCAACTGCCAAGCCTAGAGGCCTGTATTGGGCTACCCGAGTCTTTCCTACCTGTCCCAGGTCTTCGGCTGGCCACGCCGGATGCACATATGAGAGAAAGGACGTTCCAGAGTCGAACAGGGGTTGAGCTTTATTCCAGGGAATCGGTTACAAGTGCAGGGGGGTCTTCCTTAGGAGGAAGAGGGGGAGATTTCCTAAGGAGGCTAAGCTTAAGCGATTGGAAGTAGAAGTACAAGCGGAGAGAGAGGGGGAGGGGAGAGAGGAAAGAAAAGAAGCGGAGCCCTACTTTTCTCTTTGGCTCCACACGTGCTAAGTGAGAGCTTTCTGGCTTCCTTAATCCTACTTAATCCTCAGCCACACAGTTTGCATCTCAATACCGTGCTGTTAGGTAACTAGGTGTGCTCCAATCCGGGACGACCTCGAGGGCAGGGAGACTCCACCCATCCGGTATCTCCGGGGGAGAGGCGGAAATACCCGAGCTAGCCGAGCTAGCTCAGTCTGACCTTCTCGAACCCCCGCTGTTCATGGAGGGCCTCGTAAGACTCTAAGATTTAGAAGTCCCACTTTTACCTGCCCGAGACTGTCCACACGGAATTGAGCTTCCAGTCCCAACACTTGGCCATCTGCTCATACATATATTGCATCCTGAAATCAGAACTTAGCGTGAAAGGGCTTGGATATGCATTTCACAGCACCACTTACCTGAGGGCCTTTCACATGAATTGTAATAGAAAGAATCTATCAGACAATCTCAAGACATATTATTATTCACTTTCATGTCATTGATTCCCTATACAATACCAGCTCGTCTATGCTGCCGTGTTTTGTAAGGATCCTATTCCCACTCAGTGGACTCGTTGTATAGTATGTCTCATCTGGTGATTTTATAAAGATATTATTCATGTTTTTCTCCAAATCAGTGATAAAAATAGTAGAGAACTCAGGATTAAGCACATATACAGAGTTACTCCAACCTTTCCAAAATGACTTTGAATCCTTAATGACTAGTCCTTAGGCTGGGTCATTCAAATAATTCCTAATCCACCTCATTTTGTTATCATTTATCATCCACTCCTCTATGTTTTCCACAAGAATATCATTTGAAATTTTAACTGTGACCCCCTCCTACTCCTGTGGTTACCTTCCCTGATAGGTGAGTTCCTCAAGAAACTGTCATTTTGAGAAAGGCAAGACCAAGGCCAGCTTTTCTGGCTTCCACTGACTTCTCCCTCCACCCCTGCTGCCCCTTCTCCTAATGGTGACATCCTTCTACAATTTCTATTTGGAGGAATATCCTAGATCAGTCAGACTTCATTGTTTGGGCTTTGCCATCTTGCTTGGTTTGTGGCACATTCTTCCCCACCCACCCCACCCTTGTGAGCTGCTTTTTAGGCTTTTTTCGTGTTAGATTGTAAGCTTTTTGAGCTTTTTTTTGCATTTGTATCCTACTCTGCTTAACACTGTATGTGCTTAATAATGCTTATTTATTTACCTTAATTTGCTTTGCTAAAATATTGGTAAAGTATATCTGCAGCATCAACTGGTCTCCCACTACATTTACAAGCTTGTTTCCTCACCTCTAAAATAGACGTACAGATATTTACCCTGCCAATCGTATATTGTTATGATTTTGGAAAGCATTTTGACAATGAGAACACACCCTAAAAACATGAATTGTAAAGGCAGCTGGGTAGTGGATAGAGCACTGTGTAAGCAGGAAGACTGGAATCTTGGATTTGACTGAAGCTCCAACATGTATGGGCTGGGTGAATATGGGTTAACCCTAACCCTAACCACAAATACACATGCTTTCTGACTCAGTTCCCGCATCTATGAAATGGGAACAAAAGCATCTACCTCCCAGAGCTGTGTGGATAAAATGGGATATTTGTAAAGTGCTTCACAAATCTTAAAGCATCATGCTCCCTTTGTTAGCAATAGCAATAATGCTGGTGCCATTACCATTAGTAACTCCTAAATTACATAAGCCACTATTTCATTTTAATAGCAACCCCTTTATTAAAACCTTTTTAATAAAAGGTTCTTTCCTTTTGTGAAAGGGACCAAAGAAAATAGCAAAGACATTTTTTTATATGCAGTTTGGAGCCGTGAAAAATCGGGCAACTTAATTAGAGTTTGGCCAAAAGCTTTCTTTAATTAGTGCTAATTTACTGTCCAAGTGCACGGTTATTGAATCTTATTAGAATGTGTCACAGTGCACTCCAGAGTAATGGACAAGATAGGAAGGAGATTTCAGGGATGGCAAAAAAGAAAAACACTCAAAACCAGATATTCAGCCCAAGAGCCTTGCCTTCCCACTACACAAATTCACCAGAGCTCAGGAAAAGGCTTTTAGCAAATATAAATTGTACAAAGTGGCCCTGGCCTGTCTCATTGAAAGGCTCTCGAATCTAATTCTGAATCCTGTCCTACTTCTTTAAAAAGAAAGTTCTTTCCACCTTACACCAAACCACATCCTTACTCACTTGTGCCCAAGAGGAATAGTTACCCAAAGGATTTTTTTAATCAAGGAATGAAATAAGGCTTTAGAATTTCTGTACTTCCCCCCTCTTTTTTTTAATTCATTTTAAGCTTACACACACAAAAAAGAACATTACCCTGTACACACCATATCATAAGACATTTCAATGTAAGATAATAATTGTACTGGATAGAAAACAGTGAATGTTACATTTACATCAAAAATACTTATTTAGACATACAGATATCTTAAAAATGAGAATCACCTACTGGGTATTTCATGGTTGGTAGGAATGATCGGTGATGAGAATGATAGCTAACATTTACATAGCATTTTAAGTTTTCCAATGGACTATTATTATCCCTATTTTACCAATAAAGAATAGAGGGCAAAGATAATTTAAATCATTTCTCTAGGATGACATTACTAGCGGTAGCTAAGTGGCAAAATGGAGAGAGCACTAGCCTGGAGTCTGAAAGATCTGAGTTCAAATCCAATCTCAGAAATTTACTAGCTGTGTGACCCTGGGCAAGTCACTTAACCCCTATTCATCTCAGTTTCTCATCTGTAAAATGGGGACACTGGAGAAGGAAATGCCAGACTGCTGTAGCATAATTACGAATAAAACCCCATGATCAAATCCATGGAATCATGCAGAGTCACATATGACTGAACAACTAAACAACAACGCTTCCAGTAAATGTCAAAGGGAGGATTAGAAATGGTTTGACTAGAACAGAGTTGGGGATCCTGTGGCCTCAAGGCGACATGTGTCCTTGTAGGTCCTTTGATACAGCTTTTTGACTGAGTCTGAGTTTTACCGGACAAATCCTTTTATTAAGGGGACTGACTTATTTTGTGAAGTTTAGGTTCAGCCTCAAGGCTGCAGGTTCCCCAGTCCTGGGCTAGAGGTTTTCTTGTCATCAAGCCTAATCTGTACAAATTGTCACAGATTTTCATCTGTTTCTTATAACAGATTTGGAACCAGAATGGAAGTTAGAAGTCAATCACTCTCTTATTTTGTACATTAGGAAATTTGCATAGAGATCAAAAAACTTGTTCAGGGTCAAACAATTATTCTTGAGTGGAATTTGAACCCAGGTCTTCCTTACTCCAAGCCCAAAACCTCATCTACCATATGATTCTTCCTCAACCAGTATCTATTTTTCCCAACTCTGCTGTCTGGATAAGAGCAGAAGGCTAGATTTCAAAGAATTCAGAATTGGAAGAGACTTCGTTATCCATCTAGTCCTGCCTTCTTTTCACTATGATCTCAAAGTGGCCATCCAACCTTTGCATGAAGATCCTCAGTGAGGCACAGTGATGTCATAGAAAGAGAAATGAGAGTAAAGTCATAGGGTGTGGGTGAAATTAACATTCTGAAAACTAATTTGTCAGTGGGGAAAATATTTTGGTGCTTGAAAGATTTTGACAGGACCCATAAATTCTGGTTTGGGAAAATCTGTTGTTATACAATATCCTGGGCATGAGGGAGGTATGAAGATGATGGAGAAATTTTGGAACAAACTATTCAAAACAACTTATTTTTATACAAAAATGTTATCACATTGAATAAGTAATTCTGTCATAGTCATAATTACGTAAGTGATATAGGGAGGAATTTTGAACAAGAAAAATCTCATAATATGATAAAATATAGTTACATAGCTCAGGGTTTACATTTTCCTTAATCTAATTATCCTTAATAATAATCCTTAATCCAGTAAAAGCACAGGTACTTCATCTAAGACCATTCATAGATAATTATTTTCCTGAAACTACTTAATCTCTCTGGGACAGTACTTCCCTCAAGGGCTTTTCAATTGCAGTAACTGAAAGAAGATACCTTCTCCCCTTGATCAATACTCCAATCCCTTCAGGAAATGTAAAAAGAGAATGTTTCACTTAGGTGGATCATTTATTTCTAAAATTTCCCAAAATGTGAAGTGTCTGGTTTTACACCCTTATCAAGGATGTCTCTAATCTCAGAAAAGATTATGTGCAGTAGGGAGAGATAGGTCAGTACTTACTCATATTTTTTCTACTTTAATTTTTTTCAGATGGAAGTTGGGGAGTTCTGGGCCATCTCTAGTCATCTTGATGAATATCATGCCATTGGACCCAGATGGCTCAGGAGAAGAAGGTGAGACTGGTGACCTCACACAGCCCTCCCTCACTCAAATACAAGTCAACTGCAAGTCACATCACCATCTGGACATCACGGTCCTCTTCGATAACAAAGCACAAGGACAAGACAAGGGGGAGTCGATTAATCATGTTCAAGGTTAATAGGGTTCAAGACATTTCCAGGCCTTTGCCTTTCACCCTTTTTTGGCTACCTTGAATATGTCAGTCCCTGCAAAGATCCCCCTGCTTTCCCCAGTTCTGTTCTTTTAGGCATTACTACTACCTCCCTGAATAAAAAAACAAAAACATTTAGGACAGTGACGTGAGGGTCTAAGTGAAGTGATTCTGTGGTATCTCATGCTAAAGCTTATTTTATCACAGTAATCTAACCATTTTCTTTGGTTTGTTGTCATCCTTCCATTTCTATCCTTAAAATGCTGTTGAGATGAGCTTATTGTAGGATGTCCTGCAAAGTCTTTTTTTTAAGTAAAGTAGTTCCTTTGTCGCATTTCTAAAATCATAGAGAACTAGGTCAAATTTCTAAAAAAAAGTAAAAATCATTCTCATATTGATAAATAATCAAAAGACATGAACAGGAAGCTTTCCAAGTAATCAAAGCTATCTATAGCCATTTGGGGAAAAATGCACTAAGTCACCATTGATTAGAGAAATGCAAATTAAAACAATTCTGAGGTAATATCTCACACTTAGCAGATTGACTAATGTTACATAAAAGGAAAATGACAAATGTTGGAGGGGATGTGGGAAAATTGGGGTACTAGTGCACTGTTAGTGGAGTTGGGAACTGATCCAATCATTCTTTAGAGTAATTCATGTCCATATGGCTATAAAACTCCAAATACCTTTGACCCAGCAATATCACTACAAAGTCTGTAGCCCAAAGATATCCAAGAAAAAGGAAAGGGACCCATTGTACAAAAAATATTTGCAACATCTCTTTTGTGGTATGAAAGAATATGGAAAGTAAGGGGATGCTCATCTATTGGGGTATGATCAAACAAGTTGTGGTATGTGATTGTGATGGTATACTACTGTCATGTAAGAAATAATGAAAGCGATGATTTTAGAAAAACCTGGAAAGACTTATATGAACTGATGCAAAGTGATGTGAACAGAGCCAGAAGATTATTGTACTATAATATCACTTATGTATAGAGTACTAGCTTTAGGATTCTCTTGTTGATACTTATAGTAACAGGTTGATACGCCAAAGCAGCTGAGTTCCGATCTTAGCTCTTCCATTTACTGCCTATGTGACTGGGCACAGTTTCCATCTGGAAACTGTGGAAACTGGTCCTCACTTTCCATTTGTATAAAAAGAGGGCTCAGGAATAGATTTCAAATATCATTTCTGCTTCTAAAGCTTCCTTTTTTTTGTCTCTGACACCACAGAGATTCCACAGAAGTCGGGTGAGGAGAGGAAAAGCTAAATCACTCTGACTTTCTGTTTAGTAAAGCTTAAGCCATTTGGAAATCAGGGGTTGTAGTTTTTGATCTGCTATTTGTTGTCACATACATACATACATACATACATGCATATGTATGTGTATTACGTATATATTGTGTATGTATATAGGTGTGTATATATAGGTGTGTATTGTGTGTATGCATGTATATATACACATATATGTATATACATATATACCCATATGTGTATATGTGTATATGTTTATGCAAACACACATATATAGATATATAGAAAAAGACTCTGCACACAACAACAAATGAGTGTCCTAATAATCTGAGGTCAAAACAGAGGAGAGACGAAGAGACCATTTAGTCCAACTCCTTTCATGTTACAATGGAAGGAACTGAGATCCAGTCAGGGTCATTCAGAGACCCTGGAGATCCCACAGATGACAGTAGGACACTGGAAATTTGAACTGAAGTTTGAGTTCTATGATGTCATAGCCAGTGTTCTTCCCAGTCCATCATGGTACCACCAACCAATGGAGGTACCACCTCCAATGGAGAAAATAGAAGATATTTTTCTAAAGAGTCTGTTACCACCCTCTTAAAGTGGTGCAAAGAGGTATATGTGTGTATATCTATGTATGTGTGTATGTAGATTTACATGCATATGTATGTGCATAGTAAGATGTTGGATATAAAGAAAACATACCACTAGTCCTGGTGCCACTTGGCTCTATGGCATGGACCTAAACATTAATAACTCACTGACCTCCCTCCTGCAAGATCAGTACACCTTTTTCAAATTGTCAATGTCTCAGACCTGTAAGAAGCAGCTGATCCCTTTATATCCTGAAATAAAAATGAAAAGGGGCTGGTGAATTTGGCCTGCGGCTTGGGAGCTGAAGGGGCCAGGTAATCCTTTGTGGTTGGCAGACTCTGAGAGCCAGTCTGGGTACATTCAGAAGCCTGTGTGCAAACTCATTAGAGTCTTTCTTTGGGGCCTACTTCTAGCTTTATTGCTTCTTCTCTCCAGTTCCATGTAGCTTCGAGCTTGTGAGTAGCACATAATATGGACCTGGGGATGCAATGTATCTCTGTCTTTCAAGCATGAGCCCAGGTAGGTTAAGAGAGATTCATGATCAGGCAGGCTTCGGGGAGGTATGTATTTAAGCCCTAGCAACTCTTGAAGAACACTGAATAAGTATTGGAGAAAGGGGGTTCTGATCATAGAGCCAGCAAGGCTCCATCAAGAACCAGTCAGGACAGGCTAACTTTGCTTCCTTTTTCTACAGACTTACTACTTAAATAAAGAGGTCTTTCAGTGTGATATAAGTAATAATGACTCAACACTCATTACAGCACATTTGAGACTTTTCAGTTCTGGGAGAAGTTAATCTATTCAGTTTTGAGATTCTTTTCCCAGGGTGTAATCCAGTTAGTTGGTGAATGAGTATGTGCAAAAGACCACTCACCCATTTTACATACAGGCTGCCCTTATCTTCAGACACTAAAGCTGTCTATGGTCAACTCTCTCCTCTATGTACTATCTTCTTGTATTAGAATGTACACTCCTTGGAGGCAGAGACGATCTCTGTCTCCCTTAACATCTGGACCTTGGTGCTCTACATAGTAGCTGACACATAGTAAGTGCTTAACAAATATGTTTTCATTCTTTCATTTCCCCATTCTGAATATGTGAATCTGTTGTAATAGTGTTATCAATGACAAACCTCCTCACACTAAAACAGCTCAACATTTATTCTTCTGCTTATAGCCTCAAAGTCAGCTAGAGCACAGAGACATGTGGGACTTGTTCAGTTCCATACATTATTATGTCATTTTTATAGACACCATTATATCAATTATTCATATGTCAATCAATTAACCTGAATTTATTAAACACTTACTATGTACCAATCACTGAGCACTGGGGATTTGAAGAAATGGAAAACATGATCCCTGCCCCCAAGGAGCATCCAGTCTAGTAGGCAGAGAATGTGTATGAATTAAACAAGACATAGAGAAGGTAAAGGAAAGGTAATCTCAGAGGAAAAGCAATAGTTGGAAGAGAGAAGGGCACATTGTATTTCTAAAGGTGAATTTTGAACTGAGTGAAGTCTCATAACGTGGAGGCAGAGGTAAGGAGGGAGGGCATTCTTGGTGGACTGCAATGAAAAGACTTGGAGTTGGGAAATAGTAATGCTAACCACATTTAGATAGTGCTTACTACATGGCAGGTACCGTGTTTGATTCTTTACAGCTGTTATCTAATTTGACCCTCACAACAACCATAGGAGCAGGTGTTATGATTATCCCCATTTTGTATATGAGAGAACTGAAGCAAACAGAGATTAAGTGCCTAACCCAGAGTCATCCAGCCAGTAAGTATAAGAAGCCAGCTTTTAACTCAGGTCTTCCTGAGCTCTGGTTCAGCACTCTACTCTGTGCACTAGCCAGCTGCCTAAGTGGGAGGAACATGAAGAGGGCAAATGTCACAGGATCACAGATTGTGTGGGAAGGAGTCTAAAAACTAGAAAGGTCACTACATGACTAGTAGTGAAGGACTTTAAAGATTAAACAGAGAATTTTATATCTGATTCTCAGGGTAATAAGGAGCCACTAGAGTTTATGGAGTACAAAGTGACATGACACGATCACACCTACACTTTAAGAAAATCATTTTGGCAGCTAAATGGAGGATGGTGTGTGGACACATCTCAGGTAAGGAGACCACCCAACAGGCTATCACAAGAGTTCAAGTGGCTAGTGATGAGAGCTTACATTAAGAGAGTGGCAGTGAGAAAAAGAAAAGTGATATATGCAGAAGGAATTTTGCTTCATTAGATTAAGTCTATTAAAGGCATTGCTGTTCTAGCTTCAGGAAAGCATTTGGATTTGAATTTGGGCCAAAATCAGGTCCAAATCCTGTCTGTCTCCTTGTAACCTTCTTAGTCTCCTTCCCACTACAACCCCTTGGTCACCTTTGCAGGAATAATAGCCTACTCTGGTACAATCCTTGATTTAATCTTGATGAAATTACAAATAAAGCATGACTAAATAACCATTAGAAAAATTCCTAGGAGGCGGAGCCAAGATGGTGAAGTAGAAAGACGCACATACACATAGCTCCGAACCCACAAACCACAGAAGGGCAGAGGGGACTAACCCAGGGCGAATTCTGCACCCAGAGACCACGGAATATTGGAGCGAGGGAGATTTCTGTTCCGGAGAGACCTGCAAACCTCTCGCGGGGGGTCCTTCGCGCCGTGTACTGGGCGCCAGGGCGGGTAGAGGAGAGCAGCCCTGCCGCGGCAGCCACACCGTGGGAAAGAGATCCGAGAGGGCTGAGGAACGGAGTCTCCAGCGGCCACGCGGGTCCCCCCACCCACAGAGGGACCTGCAAACCTCTCGCAAAAGGTCCGTCGCGCTGCAGACGCGGTGCCCAGCCCAGACCTGTGGCGGCAGCGGCGGCCGCGACTCCGAGAGACACAGTTCTGAGAGGGCTCCGGAGGCGGGATCTCCAGCAGCGGCACAAGCCCCCCCACCAACAGGTGACTGACGGGGGTAGGTGAGAGAGTCTCTTTGGCGGGTTGAGAGGGGAGTGAGGTGCCCCCATGGCTCGGGCCCCCCAGGGAGGTGGGGGCTGAGAGGCGGCTGCGGAAGGGGGCTCCCCAAACGAGCAGGAGCCTGGATCCATTGTGGAAGGTCTGTGCATAAACCTCCTGAGGGAATTGAGCCAGAGAGGCGGCCCTGCCCCTGACCTCAGCACCTGAACTTAATTCTCACACTGAATAGCAGCCCTGCCCCTGCCAAAAATCCTAAGGCGGGAAGCAGCATTAGAATCTCAGTCCCCAAATGCTGGCTGGGAGGACCAGGAGGCGAGGTGGATGTGAGGAGAACATTCAGAGGTCAGGCCACTAGGTGGAGAAAATGCCAAGAAAAGGGAAAAGAAATAAAACTATTGAAGGGTACTTTATCGGAGAAAAAAAACTTCCTCCCTTCCTTTCTGATGGGGAGGAACAAGGCTTGCCATCAGGCAAAGACACAGAAATTGAGGATCCTGTGTCCCAGCCCACCCAATGGGCTCGGGCCATGGAAGAGCTCAAGAGGAATTTTGAAAATCAAGTTAGAGAGGTGGAGGAAAGACTGGGAAGGGAAATGAGAGGGATAAGGGAGAAGCATGAAAAACAGATCAGCTCCCTGCTAAAGGAGAACCAAAAAAATCTTGAAATCGGCACCTTGAGAACTAGCCTAACTCAGCTGGCAAGGGAGGTGCAAGGGGCCAATGAGGAGAAGAATGCTTTCAAAAGCAGAATTAACCAAATGGAAAAGGAGATTCAAAAGCTTACTGAAAAAAATAGATCTCTCAAATCTGGAATGGTACAGATGGAAGCTTTGGACTTTTCGAGAAAGACAGATATCTCAGAACATACCGCGCAGATTCGAAAAATGGAAGATAATGTGGAATATCTTATTGGAAAAGCAACTGACCTGGAAAATAGAATCAGGAGAGACAATGTAAAAATTCTGGGACTACCTGAAAACCATGATCAAAAGAAGAGCCTAGACATCATCCTCCACGAAATTATCAAGGAAAACTGCCCTGAGATTCTAGAACCAGAAGGCAAAATAAATATTCAAGGAATCCGCAGAACCCCGCATGAAAAAGATCCAAAAAGAGAAACTCCTAGGAGCATTGTGGCCAAATTCCAGAATTCCCAAGTGAAGGAGAAAATATTGCAAGCAGCTAGAAAGAAACAATTCAAGTATTGTGGAAATACAATCAGGATAGTACAAGATCTGGCACCTTCTACATTGAGGGATAGAAGGGAATGGAATAGGATATTCCAGAAGTCAAAGGAACTAGGACTGAAGCCAAGAATCACCTACCCAGCAAAACTGAGTATAATACTTCAGGAGAAAAAATGGTCCTTCAATGAAATAGAAGACTTTCAAATTTTCCTGATGAAAAGACCAGAGCTGGAAAGAAAATTTGACTTTCTAACACAAGAATGAAGAGAACCATGAAAAGGCGAACAGCAAAGAGAAATCATAAGGGACTTACTAAAGTTGAACTGTTTACATTCCTACATGGAAAGACAATATTTATAACTCTTGAAACATTTCAGTATCTGAGCACTGGGTGGGAGTACACACACACACGCATGCACACATGCACACATACATAGAGACAGAGTGCACAGAGTGAATTGAAGAGGATGGGATCATATACTAAAAAAAGAAAAAAAAATGAAATCAAGCAGTGAGAGAGAAATATTGGGAGGAGAAAGGGAGAAGTTATATGGGGCAAATTATCTCTCATAAAAGAGGCAAGCAAAAGACTTATTAGTGGTGGGATAAAGAGGGGAGGCAAGAGAAAAACATGAGATCTACTCTCATCACATTCCACTAAAGGAAAGAATATAATGCACACTCATTCTGATAGGAAAACCTATCTCATAATACAGGAGAGTGGGGGAAAGGGGCACAAGCAGGATGGGGGGGAGGATAGAGGGGAGGGCATGGGGAGGAGAATGCAATACGAGGTCGACACTCATGGGGAGGGAAAGGACCATAAGAAAACAGAAGTAATGGGGGACAGGACAGGATGGAGGGAAATATAGTTAGTATTATACAACACAACTAGTATGGAAATCATTTGCAAAACTAAACAGATATGGCCTATATTGAACTGCCTGTCTTCCAAGGGGAAGGAGTAGAGAGGGAGGGAGCTAAAGAAGTTGGAACTCAAAGTGTTAGGACCAAATGGAATGTTCTTACCACTGGGTAACAAGAAATACAGGTTAAGGGGTCAAGAAAGTTATCCGGCCCTACAGGACAAAAGAGAAGACGGAGACAAGGGCAGGGAGGGAGGATAGAGGAGAGAGCAGATAGGTCACAGGGGCAATTAGAAAACTTGGGTCTGGGGGGGGGGGGGCGAGGGGGAAAAAAGGGGAGAAAATTTGTAACCCAAAATTGTGTGAAAATAAAGGTTAAAAGTTTAATTAAAAAAAAAAAAAGAAAAATTCCTAACATCCATCAAAACTTTAGAAATCCTGGCCAAGGTCACTTCTGATAAAAGTTACCTACATAGATTAAAGGTAAATCATTTATAAAACAATAGATATTTGTCATGTGTTTCAATTTGGAATTGTGCAAAGCCAACTTTTCCTTTATACATATACAACATACATACACACATACATACATATATACACACATATACATGTATATGCATACACATACATACCCATGCACACATACATATATGTGCACATGCACACACATGTATGTACACGCATACACACATACACATGTAGACATAATATATGTGTATGTCTGCACATATACATATGTACATGCGTGCATATGCATATATACGTTGTAAGTGCATGCATGCCATGTGCATGTGTATGTACAGGCATGTGAACGCATGTTTGCGATGCACGTGCATGTGTGTGCGTATTTACATGTGTGCACATGTGTGCATATGCATGCATACATACAACAGGCATACATATATACCTGTATACATGTGAATTCATGTATAAGTGTACACATACACATAAAACATATGTATGTGTACATACATGTATATATGCAAATACGGGGCAGCTGAGTGGTGCAGTGGATAGAGCACCAGTGCAGGAGTCAAGAGGACCTGAATTTAGATCTCCCCTCAGATACTTGACATTCACTAGCTGTGTGACCTTGGGCAAGTCACTTAACCCCAATTGCCTCATCCTGGGTCATCTCCAGTCATCTTCATGAATATCTGGTCACTGGTTTCAGATGGTTCTGAAGGAGAAGTGAGGCTGGTGACCTGCACAGCCCTCCCTCACTCAAAACAAAGTCAAGTGCAAGTCAGGTCATTATTTCTCTGAGGGCATGGTCTTCTTCGGCAATGAAGGACGAACACACACATAAGTGAATGCATTGCGTGTGTATATATATAC
Organism: Notamacropus eugenii; assembly: GCF_028372415.1. NCBI lineage: Eukaryota > Metazoa > Chordata > Mammalia > Diprotodontia > Macropodidae > Notamacropus > Notamacropus eugenii. The sequence continues at coordinate 753,469,581 of NC_092872.1, forward strand.
ATATATGTACATACACATATACATATATAATATGTATACACACGCATACACACACATATGGCACAGCCCTCTATCTAGCATGTGGCAGATCCTCTCCACTGTTGGCACTCTCCATCCATCATCAGCAATGTATTGATTTTATATTAAAGAGGGAGAGAGAGAATGTAGACTCCTCCAGGATAGGGACTGTTTCACTTGTTTTCTTTTTGGATCTCTAGCATCTGGGACACTGACTGGCCCATAGTAGACAGTTAATAAACACTTCCTGAATTCATGAATAAGGTCGTTTCTAGCTCTGACATTTTATGTTCCTAGGTCTTCCAATTCCGCTATTCTATATGTCATGATCTAAAGTCATCTCTAGCTCTGACAATCTGTATCTGTAGTGAGTGGCTCTGGGAAGAAGGAAGCAGGAGGAGGGACTAGTTAGAAAAAGATTAGAAAAGTAGATTATATAAAATAGATATGTGTGTATTGAATCATGTTGGATGTCTTTTTATTTCCTTTACAAAAACAAATGAACAAAAACAAACATTCCATAGACACACAGAAGCAATGATTGTATTAAGGTCTCCATTAGCTACTGCACTCAGAGCCACAGCTTTAATTCTCTAAGTCAATTACACATATGACTATCTGAATATAAAGCTGTAACAATCCCCATGGGCAACAGAGAGTAATAAATTATTTGTGATTTTGTTTTGAAGCATTAAGCACTCGCATCCTGCTAAATTAAATCCTGTTCCCAGGTGTTGTAAGCCACTGTTTGCCAAAGCAGCCTGTATCTTGTCAATAAGATTTCCATAAATCCCAGTGGGCACAGGCTGTAATATAAAGAGGTAACTGATGGAAAGATCAGAAAAGCTCTGTCCATCCTTCATACAGTGGCTCCAACTTCTCTGACTGCCAAGGGGAAGAGCCAAGGAGGGAGACAGGGGGACAATTAGGCTGCTTCCAGAGGATCTGAGGGGACAGAAATAGTTTTGACATGCTTCTTTTTCCATGTGTATGTGTTTCAAAGCCCAGAGGCCCCTGTTGACTGTTTATTCAGTAGGTAAGACTGCATTCCATACTGTGATGACTTAATAGTAATATTGCTTATTACAGTAGTTGAGGATCCTTGTCTATCAAAACTGGTTGGGACCTTCAAGAGAGGCATCAAGCACATAGCCTGTGGGCTTGGCCCCAGACTTCTGAGTGTGGCCCAAACCAGACTAAACCGTAACTCAGAAATATTTAACAAAATAAATTGAAATTAAAAAAAATACTTAATAATAGATTTTAGGGGGTGGAGCCAAGATGGCAAAGTAAAAGCACTTCCTAGAACTCTCCCCTCAAGCCCAGACAAATGCCTGTAAAAAAATTACTCTAAACAAATTCTGAAGTTGCAGAATCCACAGAATGGCAAAGTGAAGCAAATCTCTAGCCCAAGACAGCCTGGAAGGTCCATGGGTATCATCTATTGTGCACCATGGAAGCAGAACATAGTGTGAACTGCTCCAGCACAGACAGGACCTCAGCAGGCCTTGGGGAGGCTGAATCTCTGGCACCTGTGGTGGTTCCCAGACTTCATGACCCCAAAACACTGAGGACAAATTGAAAAATCAGTGGAAAAAACCTGTGGGACCTGTGTGGGAGAGGAGAATGTTCTGGCCCTAGGCTCAGGGCAGCAGAAGGGGTGGAGGAAGCCATGGTAACTGCAGGAAAGACAGGAACAAATCTTTCTAGAACTCTAGATCCACAGATTGTGGGGCAATCAAGTAGCTGACAATGCACCACCCACCCCCACTGGAAGCAGAGAACTACCTTGACAAAGAGCTCAAAAGTCAAAAAAATTGTTGAGAAAATGAGCAAAAATGAAAATCTCAGGCTACAGAATCTTACTTTGGTGACAAGGCATATCAAAATATACAAACAGAAGAAGAAAACAAAGTCAAAACTCCTACATCCAAAACCTCCAAGAGGAATGTAATTTGGTTACAGGCCATGGAGGAACTCAGAAAGAATTTTGAAAATCAAGTAAGAGAAGTGGAGGAAAAATTGGGAAGAGAAACGAGAGTGATGCAAGAAAAGAATGAAAATTGAGACAACAGCTTGCTAAAGGAGACACCCCCCCAATACTGAAGAAAATAGTACCTAAAAATAGACTAACCCAAATGACAAAAGAAGTCCAAAATGTCAATGAAGAGAAGAATGTCTTGAAAGCAGAATCGGCCAGATGGAAAAGGAGGTCCAAAAACGCACTGAAGAAAATAATTCCTTACAAATTAGAATGGAGCAAATGGAAGCTAACGACTTTATGAAAAATCAAGAAATTATAAAACAAGGCCAAAGGAATTAGAAAATAGCAGACAATAAAAAATATCTCATTGGAAAAACAACTGACCTGGAAAATAGATCCAGGAGAGAAAATTTAAAAATTATGGGGCTACCTGGAAGCCACGATCATAAAGAAAGCCTGGATGTCATCTTTCAAAAATCATCAAGGAAAACTGCCCTGATATTCTAGAACCAGGGGGTAAAATAGAAAAGAAAAGAATTCTCTGATCACCTCCTAAAAGGAATCCCAGAAGGAAAATCCTTAGGAATATTGTAGCCAAATTCCAGAGTTCCCAGGTCAAGGAGAAAATATTGCAAGCAGCCAGAAAGAAACAATTTAAGTATTGTGGAAGTACAATCAGGATAACACGAGATGTAGCAACCAAGGGATAGCAGGATTTGTAATATGATATTCCAGAGGTCAAAGGAGATAGGATTAAAACCAAGAATCACCTGCTCGGAAAAACTGAGTATAATACTTCAGGGGAAAAATTGGTCTTTCAATGAAATAGAGGATTTTCAAGCATTCTTGATGAAAAGACCGGAGCTGAATAGGAAATATGACTTACTTTATCTCTTTATTTATTTGCTTAATTATTTATTTATTTTTAGATTACGACATTCATTTCCCCAAAATTTTGAGTTCCAATTTTTCTCCCTATCTCTCCCCTCCCCCCATCCCATAACACCTTGCATTCTAATTACCACTTTTCTCAGTGTGCCCTCCCTTCTATTACACCCCACCCAGCCCTTATTGCCATCTTCTCTCTTTTCTTGTAGGGCAAGGTAGAACAATTCTCAACATTTGTTTCTAATACTTTGAATTCCAACTTCTCTCCCTCCCTCCCTCATTACCCATCCTCACTGAGAAGGCACCAATTCAGTACAGGCTATATATGTGTCATTTTACAAAAGGCTTCCATAATAGTCATGTTGTGTAAGACTGACTATATTGTCCTCCATCCTTCCCTGTCCCCTCTTTATTCTATTCTCTCATTTGACCTTGTCCCTTCCCAAAAGTGTTTGCTTCTAGTTACTCCCTTCTCCCATTTGCCCTCCCTTCTATCATCCTCCTCACCCCACTTGTCCCCTTCTCCCACACTTTCCTGTAGTGTATGATAGATTTTGATACCAAATTGAATGAGTGTGTTATTCCCTCCTTAAGCCATATGTGAAGAGAGTAAGCTTCACTTTTCCTCTCTCACCTCCTCCCTTTTCTCCTCCATTCAAGAAGATTTTTCTTATCTTTTTTATGAGTGAATTTAGACAAGTACAACTTTGTAAAGAAAAAAAAAATAAACTGAAACATTCAAGAACTTTGATTAATGAAGCAGCCAACCATGATGCCCCAGGGTCATTGATGAAACATTTTACGCATATTCTGACAAAGATGTTGCACACAAGTTGCAAAAAGAGACACATATTTCTGAACATGAAAATACTATTGATATTTTTGTTTAATTATCCAATTTTTGTTATATTTTATATATCTATTATATTTTATCTCCATTTTAATTTGGGGGAATAGAAGTGAAGGTGAAGTTTAGCAATACTAAAATTAAAAATGAAAAAAATAAGGCCAGTTAAATTATCCCACCTTTGCTTTAAATGTACAGAAGATAATCAGAATAAGTCTAGAAGGAAGCACAGCCAAGCATGACAGTTTAGAAAGTATTTGCTTCCCTAGCTGCCTTCCAGTCTCAGGTAAGATTCTTACTTCTACAAGAAGCCTTTCCTCCTTCATGTGAGTGTCTTCCCTCTGTTGAGTATCTGTGAATGCTCTCTATATATCTTTTGTAAATGATTGCCTACATGGTCTTTCCCTGACCGCAAACACTCTCTTTTGATTTTCTTGGTATTCCCAGGACTTAGACAGATTTCTTTGTGCTTGGTCCAGAGTAGGAGTTCCATAAATGACTTGACTTGACTTGAATAGAAGTGATAGATGCTTCCCTCTCACTAAAGTAAGGCAATTTGGATGCTTACTTGCCACAAGTGGTATAGAGAAAATTCTCCGTGCAGCTCTGTGCAACAACTCTGTGTAAAATTCTCAAGGTGCAACTTGATCTAACCAATTAATTTTCCTTCCAACTATGAAATTCTGTAATATGAAGATAAAAAATTAAATGTACAATATGATCATGTTAAACTTTCTAATTTATTAACATAGTGGGCATATACATATACATAAATATGGATATATATTCCTTATGGAAGCATGTTAATTTTTAGGAGATGATGATAATAATAATCCCTAAAATCTGTTTTAAACTTTGTTGAAACAAAGCTATCTAGCTAGCTATAAATACATAAAACACAGTAGCATCTTCCAAGAAAAGTAACTATTTTTAGTTTATGGTACAAATCAGTGAAAGGTTTCATTCAATCCTAGTTGTAAGCCAAGACAAGGAGAAGTTATCAGCTGGCTGGAGAGAGAAGTGAAGATTCCATGGACTTCCGAATATGAGTCATTTCCAACATATATTTATAAGACACAGAAAGCTCATAGTCGTGCTGAATTCACCGTTTGTCAGTTACTTTGTGCAGGGGTGATTGGTTGGGAAGAAGGTATGTGGAGGAGACAGCCTGCTTAAAGAACTAGTCTGCTATGAATTCTAGAGTTCTGAGAGAAAGAGATTGAACATTTTTTGTCTTTTTTCTGTCTTTTTCTAGATATGGGGAAAAAGAAGGGAAATTATATGACTTGAATGTGATTGGCCATTTATGCTATAACGGAGGATTGTTTGAAAATTTTTTTACTCATTTCAAGAAAGGGAGAATCCCACCAGCCCATGACTACCATCCCTGATGCCACAATAGCTGGCGTTAGGTTTCCATACATTTACTTTTTACACATTTTTATTTAAGGTTTTGATTTTCAAATTCGTTTCCTCCTGCCTCCCTCCTCCCAAGACAATAAGCAATCAGATCTAGGCTATACACGTGCACTTATGTAAAACATTTCCATATTAGTCATTTTGTACAAAAAGACATGAATAAAAGAAAATATATGAAAGAAAATATGAAAAAAATGGTATCCTTCAGTCTATATTCAATCAATATCCATTCTTTCTCTGGAGGCAGATAGGATGCTTTATCATTGGTCCTTTGGGATTGTCCTGGATCATTGTATTGCTGAGAATAGCTAAGTGATTCACAGTTCATCAAACAATACTACTATTACTGTGTACAACATCCTCCTGTTTCTGTTTATGTCTCTATGCATCATGCAAGTCTTCATGTAAGTAATTCATGTACATTTTTCTAGGTTTTTCTGAAATCATCCTGCTTGTCATTTCTTGTAGTACAATAATATTCCTTCACAATCATAACCACAACTGCTTTAGATATTCCCCAATTGATAGGCATCACTTTGATTTCTAATTCTTAGCCATCACAAAAAGAGCTGCTGTAAATATTTTTGTATGAACAGATCCTTCTAACCCCTTTTTGGATGTCTTTATGAAATAGACCCAGAAGTGTTATTGTTGGATCAAAAGGTATACACAGTTTTATAGCCCTATGAACATACTTCCAAATTGCTCTCCAGAGTGATTGGATCAGTTCACAACTCCATCAACGGTGCATTAGTGTCCCAATTTTCCCACATCCACTCCAATGTTCAGCATTTTCCATTTTTGTCACAAAATCCACTGTGATAAGTGTTAAGTGGTACCTCAGAGTTGTTTTAATTTGCATTTTTTTGATCAATTAGTGATTTAGAGCATTGTCTATAGTAGCTTTGATTTCCTTGTCTAAAAATAGCCTGTTCATATTAATTGACCATTTATAAACTAGAGAATAACATGTATTTTTAGCAAATTTGACTTAGTTCTCTATATCTTTGAGAAATGATGGCTTTGTCAGAGTAACCTGTTGCAGATGTTTTTCCTCAATTTTCTGATTTTCTTATAATTTTGGTTGCATTGGCTTTGTTTGTGAAAAAACTTTTTAATTTTATACAATCAAGATTATCCATTTTATATATGTGAGTTCTCCATAAAATACTCTTTTTGGCAAGTGTATGTTTTATGTTTGAAAAACGTGGTCAGCCCATCGGCGTCATGCTCTCTGAAGCATAGTTTGAATGCTTGGCAGTTTAGTTCCAGCTAGGACCTCAGTGCCTGGTACCTTATCCTGCCAGGTGATCCTCAGAATCTTCCTAAGACAGTTCAAATGGAAGTGATTCAGTTTCCTGACATGGCACTGGTAGACTGTCCACATTTCAAAGTCATACAACAGGGAAGTCAGCACAACAGTGAAGACAGCACAACAGCTCTATAAACCTTCATTTTGATGATCAGTCTAATATCTTTTGTCTCCCATACATTTCTTCTTCTTTGTGTGTGTGTGTGTGTGTGTGTGTGTATACACACACATATATATATACATACATATACATATATTCTCATTTGTATGCATATAGGTATATGTGTGTGCATACATATATACACATACATGTACATACACAAATGCATACATATGCATGTGTGTATATATATATATACATATATATATATATATATATATATATATACACACACAAAGTAGTTAAATACACAGCGCTTGGCACATAGTAGACACAAAATAAGTGTTTATTGACTACCAACTATTGATAAGGTAATTTAAGGAGGGTACTAACAACTGGATGGCCCAAAAAAGATTTCATGCGGAAGGGAACACCTGATCTTCATGCTAAAAGAAGAGAGGGAGCTCATTGAGGGGCTGGAGATATATAGAGATACAATGACTTCCCTAGGAACCTCCACCTACAGCATTTTCAGAGGCAGCATTAAATTTAGGTCTTCCTGACTCTAAATCTAATCCACTGTCACCCCTGCTGTGACATTTCTGTGTCTGTGTTCTACAAGCAGGAGAAACTAAGGTTCAGAGAGGTCATACAGGATAGAAGAGAAAGAGTCAGACAGAATCCCAAACAATCAACGTTCCTTTCTCTGTCACTCATTTACCCTGTGACTATGGAGAAATAATTACCCTTCTCTAAACCTATTTTCCTAATTTTCAAATAGGGATACCTGACCTATCTATAGTAATTCCCAGGGTTCTTGGGAAGAAAATATTTGATAAAACTTTTAAAGGCACTATAGAAATATGAGAGCTCATTCTTCAATATGGCATCTAATTCATTTCTATTAGGTCCTTGCCAGGGCCAAATAGAAGAGAACATGTCATCAGTCACTTTCTTAAGCTGCTGACCAATCTCTCAAACTAATAATTTCTTTCCTCTTGCCTCCACTCTTGTTTCCCCAATGTGAACATTAGTGACGACAGCCCATTGGGGATGGGGAATAAGATGGAGAATGCCAATGGCTTTCTCCGTAGGGTTCATTTTTCAGAGTTATTGTTCAGAGATGTGTTGAGCAAGGCTCTTTCCCAATAGGAAAACAAAGGGATAAGCATTTATAGTAAAATGCTGAATTTAATATTTCAAGGATGCATGTTTTCATCATCCTTTCATCTCCGTAGTCCCCAGGCTCCATGTCTTTATCCAGGCTATTGCCCATGCCTGGAATGTTCTCCCTCCTCATCCTCATCACTTAGAATCCCTATATTCCTGCAAGGCTTATCTCATATATCAACTTTTACAGAAGAACTTCCTTCATTTCTCCTAGTTGTTAGTATTACATGCTGCCCTCTTTATTTTTCATTTACTTCATATAAATTTTATATTTACCAACCTACGTACAGGTAGCCCTCTCCATATACCACTCTCCAAAAGAATGGAAATTCCTTGAATCTATGCCATATGAGGATCTCTTAAAAGAAGTTGAGATATTCAATCTGGTGCATAGAAGATACAAGGAGGGTATTATTACGGTGTGTAAATATTTGAAGGGATGACCTGTGGAGGAGAGAGAAAAATTATTTTATTTGGTCTCTAAAGGTTAAAGAAGAAATGGATAAAAATTTGCAGATATCAGTTTGGGTTGGATGTCAGAAAAAAATCCTGAAAATTAGAGGTGTCCTGGTTTGGAAACGCCAGTTTTGAGAACTGGCATGTCCCTCTTCATTGGAGGTCTGAAATCAAAGTGTAGATGGCCCCTAGTTAAGTGTGTTATAGTTGGAATTTCTTATACTCTTACAATTCTCTATTACCATCAAGGGCACCACCATCCCCCTAATAACCCAGACTTGAAACCTTCTCTCCCCTTTTCTCCCCTCCCCTTCCCTTCTCTCCCCACTCACATCCACCACTTCCTCAATCTACTCTGTTGTGCTTTATATCAACTTTTACAAAATGTCTCCTATATGCTTCCCTTCTTTCCTCTGACACTGCTACCACTCTGATGTGAGCCCTCATCACTTTATGACTGGATCATTGCCACAGCCTGCTGGCTGGTCTTCCTACTTCAAGTGTTTCACCATTCCAACCTATTCTCTGGTTCAGGGTTTCTTAAACTTTTTTGCACTTATGCTCTCTTTACGCATTTCTTTAGTATTGTTGGTGTTGCAGGACCTGAGGTCATGCACAGTACAAAGTGTGCATGCTTTGTGTTCAGAACCAAGGCTATAGTGAAATTTCATGATACAACATGGGCAAATGCTGGCAGAAATTTTCAGATTTATTATGTTTCATTTTCAGTTAATTTTTGGTTGATATGCATTCAGAAACCTTTCACTGTTGCCATTTTTATGACCCCATATGAGGTCATGATTCACAATTTAAGAAGCACTACCAAGTGTCAAATTGCTGTTTCTAGCACACAGGTCTTAACTATGTCACTCATCTATTTAATATACTCCAGTGAATCCTTATACTCTCAGGAACAAATATCAAATCCCTTCTGACTATTGCAGACTTCCCAGCCTGATCCCTTTCTACCTTTTCAGACTTCTATTTTCCTCCCCTCTACACACTGTCTCATCAGGCTCCACTCATCTCCTTGTGGTTCTTATACACAACTCGTCACTTCATCTTCCAGGCGTTGTCACTGATGTTTCCTTTCACCTGGAAATGTGCTCCCTTCTCACCTCTGCCTTCTGGCTGCCCTGGTGGGACTTGACTCATGTTTCACTTTCCCCAAGATCCCTTTTTCAATCTCTCTTAATACTACTGACTTTCCTCTGAGGTTCTCCCCTCAATTTATCCTGAATTAACCTTGTCAGTTCACAATTGTTGGCATGTTATCTCCCCCATTAGACTGGGATCTCCTTGAGGGAAAGGATTGTCTTTTACCCTTCTCTGCCTCCTCATCATACATCATCAGCACAGTGCCTAACACATCGTAGATGCATGGTACATGCTTACAAATGTAGTTAATGATGATGATGATGATGATGATGATGATGATGATGATGATGACAATGATGACAATAATAACCAATGAGGTCACTTCAAACTTTCAAATTTAGGATTCTGTACATTTATTAAAAGCCTAATATGGGTCAGGAACTTGGCTAGCCATGAGAATACAGAAGACAGAAATGAAATCAACTAGGTATCTGAGAATCTTGCACTTGGGGTGGGTGGGGGGAGGAAGGAACAGGGGAGGAAAGATAGAAAGAAATACATGGCCAAGTAGATACAAAAATATATAAAATGAAAATGTTTTATTTTGTGTTCTTTTGAAGGTTGAGAATCAGGTTCTGCTTCTCATAGGAGATAGTATTTGAAATGAGCCTTGAAGGAAACAGATAAAGGGTTTTAGGGCATTCGAAGCATGAGTAACAGTCTGTGCAAAGACATGGAACTGGGAGATGGCATCCTGCATATGGAAGAGCAAACAGGCCATTTTGGCTGCAAACTAGATTGAGTGTAAGAAATAGTATGCAATGAATCTCAAAGGTGCTAATCAATTATTCAATCAATTAGCAAGCATTTAGTTAAAGATTATGACAAGTTGCTTAACCTCTCTTCATCTCAGTTTCCTTATTTGTAATATAAAAGCATGAGACCAGATACCCTCTGAAATCCCTTTCAATCCTATGACCATGGTGCTCTGTGTCAGGTGCTGTGGTCAGTCATAGGGATACAAAGACAAAACACACACACACACACACACACACACACACAAATCCTAGCCCTCAAGGACATTGCACTCTAATTTAGGAGATGATGTAGGCATAAGTATGACTGAAAAAAATTCCTATCAAGTGAAAGGGAAAATACTTCCCTCGTTCTCAGTGTTTTATATTCTAAAGCCCCTCCCAGCTCTAATTTTTTGTATTCTAAGGACATTCCAACCTTAACATTCTGTCTTCTGTATTCATATTCCTAGATCTAATAGTTTCTGATTGTAAGTGGCAATGCTATGGAAAATGTTTGACATCCAGCCCTCTGTTTAAAAACACATAGACAGGTCAGACTTTTAAGGTTAATCTTTATTATTATCATTCTTCTGGGCAGCTTGGATGCACAGTGAATAAAGTTCTGGGCCTGGAGTCAGGAAGACCTGAGTGCAAATCCAGTTTCAGACTCTTCCTAGCTGTGTAACCTTGGGCAAGTTATTTAACCATGTTTGCCTTAGTTTTCACTGAGTGAAGGTGATGAGATATCTTACACAGGTAAAAGTAGCTTCAGAGGAAGAAAGGGGGCAATAGCCATATATTAACTACTCCCTACGTACTACGTGCTGTGGTGAGGCTTTACAATTGTCATGTCACTTGATGCTCATAACAACCCAGTAAGGTAGGTGCTACTATGAGCCACATTTTACAATTAAGGAAACTGAGACCAATAGCAATTAACAGACTTTCCTAGGACTATACAGCTACTAAATATTTATTTCATATTTTTAAATCAGGTTTTACTGATTCCAGAGGCAGCACTCTATCCATTGCACCACCTAGTTGCCTCTGAGGTGGCATTTATGAGAGAGATGCTACCAAAGCAAAACTGACATTTCTTGGCAATAGATTGGACATATGGGCTGAGAAGTAAGAAGTTAGTTGAGGATGAAAATGATGTTGGGAGCCTGGATGACTGAGAAGATGGTGGAAACCTTTACACTAATAGGTAAATTTGGAAAAGGAAAGGGTTTGGGGGAAAGATAATGAATTCTGTTTGGAATATTTTGAGTTTAAGATGTCTACTGGTCATCAAGTTGAAAATATCTGAAATACTATTGGAAATGCAAGACTGGAGTATAACATAGAGAAAAGGCCCAGGTCATAACCCTGTATGATATCCACAATTAACAATACTGACTGAGATGAAAATGAAAGACTAAGGAGTGATCATATAGGTAGGAGGAAAACCAGGGGAGAGTCACTAATTTTGAATTGTTTGAATTCAGAGCTAAGCTATTCTGCAGTTCCATACAACTGGTCCAGAAGAAGTCCATAAAAAGAGAAGGAAAAACAGATTAATGAAAGAAGATGACCATTTCAAGTTTTGATGTGCTGATTTGGGGATGTCAATTAGACTTATGTTTGAAGTTATTCAGCAAGTAATTGGCAGTATTGGAAAATAGTCAAGGAGATAGAGTAGGATTGTTTATATAGGTTTTTAGCTACTCAAAAAATAACTTTTATTTATTATTATGAGAAGGAGGAGAAGGAGAAGCAGCAGCCCCGACAGTAATAGTTATAGCAGCAGCAGCAGAAGAAGAAGAAATAGTATTAATATTAGTAGAGATGGTAGCAGTGGTAGTATTTTGCCCAGGACTTGGAATATAGTAACGTGTCTCTGGCATATAATAGCCCAATCAATACATATTTGTTAAATGACATTTGAAAGATAATGTATGAGGAAGAAGAAGAAGAAGAAGAAGAAGAAGAAGAAGAAGAAGAAGAAGAAGAAGAAGAAGAAGAAGGAGAAGGAGGAGGAGGAGGAGGAGGAGGAGGAGGAGGAGGAGGAGGAGGAGGAGGAGGAGGAGGAGGAGAAAAGTAAGAAGAAGAAAAAAGAAGAGGAGAAGAAGAAAAAGAAGAAGGAGGAGGAGGAGGAGAAGAAGATAAAGAAGGCAAAGAAGAAGAAAAAGAAGGAGGAGGAGGAGGAGGAGGAGGAGGAGAAGAAGAAGAAGAAGAAGAAGAAGAAGAAGAAGAAGAAGAAGAAGAAGAAGGAGAAGAAATAGTATTAATACATAGTAATGTGTCTGTGGCATATAATAGCTAAGTAATACATATTTGTTAAATGACATTTGAAAAGATAATGCATGAGGTGAAAGAATTTGAGGGTTGGAATGGACCTCATCAATCATACGTATAGAAGAAGAATAGAAGAGGGCAAAAAGTGACAATTATGGGTCAAACATAATTGTCTAAAATTGAATGATAAACCCATCTAGAATTGAATGATAAACCCAGGACAGACTGTTAAAAGAAAGAGCTGGCCAAGTGTGAGGACAAGAAAAGATGAATCTCTAAGAAGTTAAAGGAGAATATGTATGGAAAAAGAGAATAATAAACAGTTTCTAAAGTGATAACAGGTCAAGTAGGATAAGAATTGGGCAGAGGCTGTCTGATCTTGTGGTTATGAGATCACTGGTGACCTTTTGGAAAATGGTTTTAATAAAGTGATGGGGTCAGGAAGCCATATTATAAATCATTCAGGAATGAGTGGGTGGTGAAGAAGAACACGTAGAGACTATTTTCATTTTGCCAGGAGAATAGATGACTCAGGGGTACAAAGGAGGCTTTTTCCAATATCTGAACGGTTGTCACAGAGAGGAGAGAGATTAGGTGTGCTGGATTGGACCCAAAGTGAACCAGGAGCAGTAGGTAGAAAAAGAAAAGAGGCTAATTTGGGCTTGCTGTCAGGGGGAATACACAGATAAACAAGAAAAAAAGAAAACCTTTCTAAAAATTCTAAAAAAGGAAGGATTCATACATAGCTAACACAGAGGTAATGGGTTGCCTTCAGAATTGGTGTATTGGATATCTGCAAGAAAGGCTTGACAACAGCTTTTTCAGCACCATGGGGAGTGGGGATGGGAGAGCATGTCTTTCATGTAGACAATGAGCTAGATCACCTCTTTCAGATCTCCAATTATTTAATTCATTTTAGAAGTTTGGTTGTAAAAATTCAAAGTGGTAAAGGATAATACTTTGAGGAAGCAGCAGCACAATTAAGTGATTGTTAGGGAAAGCGTAAAGTATTGGCAAGTCAAAAGGGGAGGAAAGAGAGGAGTGGGAAAGGGGGGGAGAGAAATAGAGAGAGAGAGATTGGAATTTAGGGAGGGGGGCAAAAAAATTTCACACAGATAAAGTCAGATAAAAACAATTGGAGAAATATTAATTGCTGATGGGTAGGCTGAGTCAACATAATAAAAATGAAAATTGTACCTAAATTAATTTATTCAGTATCATTAAAATCAAACTTGCTTTGGAGTTATGAACTGATCCAATCATCTTGGAAAGCAATTTGGACTTCTGCCTAAGGGCTCTAAGACTGCATGTTCTTTGATTCAGAACTACCACTACTAGGTCTGTATCTCAAAATGATTTTATTTTTTTTATATTCCTTTTTAATTTTATTTGTTTTTAGTGTTCTACAGTCACTTTCATACTGTAGAACACTATATATATATATATATATATATATATATATATATATATATATATATATATATATATATATATATATATATATATATATATATATATATATATATATATATATATGTTATAGGTTATATGGGTTCTACACATACATTCCTATTAAATACATTTTCACCTTAGTCATGTTGAATTGAAGAATTAAAATTAATGGAAGAAACCATAAAACAAAACCAAACAAAGCATAATACAAAAGAAAATGGTCTGCTTAATTCTGTGATCCAAATCCATAGTTCTTTCTCTGGATGTGGAAGGTGTTTTGCTCAAAAGTCCATTAGGAATTTTTTTAGGTCTTTGCATTGTTATGAAGGATTAAGTCTACCAGAAAAACTCCTCACATCGTGTGGTTGTTGCTGTATACAAAGTTCTCCTGGTTCTGCTCCTTTTACTCAGCATCAGTTCATATAAGTCTTTTCAGGACTCTCTGAAGTCCTCCTGCTTATCATTTCTTATAGCACAATAATATTCCATTACATTCAGATACCACAACTTGCTCAGCCATTCCCCAATTGATAGGCATCTCCTTGATTTCCAGTTTTTGGCCACCATCAAAAAGATTTTTAAAAGAGAAGGATGTATCTGTACAAAATTTATAAATGGTGGCTCTTTTTGTAGTGGCAAAGAATTAGAAATTGAGGGGATGCCTATCAATTGGGGAATGGCTGAGTAAGCTGGAGTATATAAATGTGATGAAACACTATCATGCCATAAAAAATAATGAGCTGGATGGATGACTTTCCAAAACCTAGGAAGACGTATATGAATTGATGCAAAGTGAAATAAACAGAACCAGGAGAGCCCTGTACATAGTGACAGCAAAATTTTATGATGATCAACTGTGAATGACTTAGCTATTCTCAGCAATACAATGATCTAGTATCTTGTGAATATAACCTCAAATGGGGTCATGATGAAGAAAAATGGAAAGAAAACCATTTATTTCCTATTAATAATAGCTAAAAATAATAACTACTATTTATATAGCTATATAACTTTTCTAAAATGCGAAATAAGTGCTATTATTATCCCCATTTCACAGATAATGAAACTAAAACAAACAAAAATCAAATGACCTGAGTAGAGTTATGCCATTAATAATTGTCTCATGTAGAATATGAACTCAGGTCTTCCTGCCTGGAGATCCAGTGTTCTATTCACTGTACCAACCTCTGCTCCAAACTCATTCTGTCCCGTTATTGGGATCAATCATTCCTGTAGCTCTATTTTATCAAAAAAAAAAAAAAAGAATAGAAAGAAATGTTTCTTAAGATTTTGTTGTGCTGACATCCAGTCAGCACCAGAGCTGAACTGGAGATTTCCAGGATGCCCTGAGGGAGTCCAAAATTGCCCTGGGGAAGCTTCCAGAACTCAGTTTCAGTGGGATTCCTTGTGGGGGTAGATTGCACTGCCTTTACTGGAAGATTCTTTTGAACTACCTCCCCTTGGAGAGGGCCTCATGGACCTTGATCCTGGCCAAGCAGACAGAGCTGTATTCCCAGTTCCTGAAAGAAATGATCAGTCAGTCTGGCATAGCCAAAATTAACCTGGGTGTATCTAGAAAGAATGTCACTTTTGAAGATCATCCACTCAATCCAAACCCTGATAGTCGGTTGAACACCTACTTCAAGAACAATGAGGTATTACTGCAGATAGACAGAGATGCCTGGAGGCTGTGTCCAGACATGTCCTTTTTCCAGAGGCCTACAGATTACCCATGCCTCCTCATCCTGGACCCTCAGAATGAATTCAAAACTCTTTGCAAGCACATGGAGCAGACTACTTCAAAATCAGTGCAAAAAACAGAGCAGTCACCAATATGAGTTTACCTCATAAGAGTCCAACCCAAAATTCACTAAGTGAGCATCAAGTGTTGCCCAATGGTTGTGAAGCCCACTGGGAAGTGGTACAGCAAATTCCATTCATCTATGAGAAGCTGAATCCAGGCATTGCTTACGTCCAGGATATGAATGAAATTATGAGGTCTCTCTACTAAGGCCTTTGCTTCAGATCCCAGTAGTGAATGTAAAGAACATTCCAAGGCAGACATATTTTTCTGCTTCACCAACCTGATGTTTGAGATCCGGGACAACTTCATCAAAAGCCTGGATGATTCCCAGTGTGGCATCACCTACAAAACGGAAAAGGTGTACTCTACCCTGAAGAAGAAGATGTGGAGCTCTACTTGAATCTGCAAAAGCAGAACATCAAGTTCTTTGCTTTCTGATGGCTGATGCTGCTGCTGTCCCAGGAGTTCCTGCTTCCTGATGTCATCTGCATTTGAGATACCCTCTTCGCTGATGACAACCGATTTCACTTCCTCTTCCTTGTCTCCTGTGCCATGTTGATATTGATCTGGGAGCAGTTATCGGGAGGAGACTTCACCTTGAACATGAGGCTGCTTCAGGATTACCCCATCACAAATGTTCATCACATCTTATAGAAAACTGAGTAGCTCCAGGACTTGAAGCAGGCTGGTAGCAGGGAGGCTCAGGACTCCACCTACCTAAGGAAAGGCCCAGTGGTCAGGGCTGAATCTGAATCAAGCCTTGGAGACTCCCAGATGCCCCCACTTTGCTTGCAGTTATTGGGGCAATAAAGTTCAAGCTGATTGAATATCCTGCTCCAGGTGTCACTCATCCACATGACCTAATCAGCACCTCCTAAGAAGCTCCATTCTTTTACAATTGTATTTTATTTTCTTAGTTTGACTTTTCATTATCTGTCTCCCATTCTCTTCTCAAATCTCCACCACTGCTCCACACTCTTTGATCTATTTCCTCCAGGCCATTTCAGGAGTGAAGCCAGACAGGTTCACTTTCTTTGGAAGACTTCTGTTTGGAAGGTCTGCCTGGAGGTTGATAAGGGTCCCTTCATATTTCTGCCTCCCTATCTTTTCCTCAGTCCTGCTGCTGGGGATCACAACTATTGCTTTCTTGCTTCTGAATCTTCCTCACCATATGTCATGGGGGTGGGGAAGTAAAGAATTGTCCAGAGACCCATCATTCTTCCTCCTGGCAGATGCTTTGAAAGCTCCTTCACTGAGAAAGCAACACTAGCAAGAACCAAGAGGCTGATAAAGAGGAGCTTCTTTTTGCTCTCAGTGTTTCTTTCTTCCCTCTCTCTTTCACTCTTCTCTTTTGCCTTATTTCAGGGATATTTTCTCCACCAATTTTATCAAAGAAATTAGTTGAAAAGAATCCCCAGGTAGTGAAGCACCTGATGACACTAAGACCCCATTTCCAGGCAGCCAAGGACAATGCAGTGATAGGGAGTTTAGACTTTGCTTGCATGACTGCACAGATTCAGGACTTTGGAAGTCTCTTGCACCCTTGAGCTCCTCACCTTCAAACCTCTGTTAACCGTGTTTTGGCAGGACCATTGTTTTCTGAGTCTGGCAGAATTTAGTTCCTTCACTGCTCAATTAAAGATCTCTATGTTGCAGACCAAGAGTCATTAAGTTTTGCCCTATGGATGTCTGAGACCTAACACCACTGAGAAAACCTTTCTTGCCTCTCCTCCTTGAGGTCTCTTTGTCTTTAGATCCCTTACCACTTGCCTGGAAAGGGCTCAGAGATGGGAGATAGGGACGCAGTGCCTGTGGAAAGCAATGCATTTTGTTTCTTCAATTCAGATCCAAGATTTTAACTTGAGATAAGAGTTCTTAATAGGAAAATAGCTTAGAATTATTAGCTTATACTGACTTGGGGACAGGTACCAAATAATGAGGAGACTGGGATCACCAGGATATTCGCACTGGGGTCAGTTGTTGCACAGGCACTTATTTTAATTTATAGTAGAGCTTTATTTCCAAAGGCTGAGGACTGAGGAGCTAGTACAGGGAAGTCCATTTGCTTAGGGAAAAAGCCAGCACTCCATTGGCACAAATGCCAAAGCAGAACAATCCTAGAAAGGTTTGCTCTAGCCTTGACGCTTTGGAAACTACTTTTCCCCTTGATATAGCAGTGGGTGAATATGTTCAAAAGTGTGTTATTTCTCTTTGGAATTTGTATAATATGAGAAGCTAGAAAGAATAAGGTATCATAGGGAGAGTCCTAAGTTTTACTTATTTTCTTTTCCTTTCCCATATCACATGCCATTCAGCAGTACCCAGGGTCATGGGTCTGACTCTCCAGTCCTTCTCCCTGTCATGTGCTTCTGTAGTTGTTTCCCAAGCTTGAATTCTGCCATATTCCTGATAAGGAGACAATTTCCTTTACTGGTCCCATTTGTTAGGCTAGGGTCCTCATTCCATTTTTACCAGGGTCTTTTCCATAAGATCTGTCTCCTGCTCTTGCCCTTCTAATCCTGTCAGTATTTGGGAGACTTTACTAGATATCCATTATTTATTAAAGATGGGCAAGTTTGGTGATGGAAATGAATGTATAGCCCTTATGACTTGTCCAGTTACCTGGAAATCCCAGTACTACCCTTACTCCATATTTTTTTGTAGCAGTCTAATTGCAGTTTCTGAACATCTCTGCAACTTTTGTAGGCTTGGTTCTGAAAGGAGGGACAGAAAAAAATGTCTGTGTGTGTGTGTGTGTGTGTGTGTGTGTGTGTGTATGATTTCCTCTCCTTTGGGCTCCCCACTTCATGGTACTTGCTTAGTTAGTATCCTGGGTGATTCCTTTTAACTCCTCACTTCTGATTGGAGCTGTGGAGTCTGTGGTACTCCAGAGCAACAAGAAAGTAGTTTGAGCAGAGAATTGCTTGAAGCAGATATTCTCCATCCCCCACCCCCAGCTTTAAATTATTTAGGCTTTAGTTCTGCCTACTCTCCTAGAGAATTTTAAGGGATATGGCATGTACTTGAAGTGTCTGGAAGAATTAGAGATTTCTTTCCATTTGCTGGCTAGAAGAAAATCACAGAAGCACTTGGCTATATTCTTTCACTGATTTTCCTCCTGGATGACCCAGTCTAAAACTTCAAAGGAAGGTGCAGCTAGGTGGTGCAGTCAATAGAGCACCAGCCCTGAAGTCAGGAAAGTCAGGAATACTTGAGTTTAAATTTGGCCTCATATACTTGACACTTACTAGCTACATGACCTTGGGCAAGTCACTTAACTCTGATTGCCTAGATTCCCTCTTCAAAAAAAAAATTAAACTTCAAAGGAAGGAGGAAGAAAGCTGCATCATGTTTTCCAAATTAGACCCTCTATGACTGTTCACTAGCTTTCCTCCTAGAGTAGTACAGTAGGTGATTCCTTCTCTGACTGTTTTTTTTTTTCTTTCCCTCTTCCAAGGACCCTAGACTGGAAAAATATTCTCTGTTTTACCTTAAAGTATCAGAATCGTACCTCAATATTCTTACGGCCTGAGGGCTTTGGCTCAGGGGGTCCAGCCAAGACTACCCAGATAAGGTCAGACACATTCCCTCCTTGCCTTCTCTGGGCCTATATTGTGGTTATATTTATATAATCCTGTAAAAAAGATGGGACCTGATCATCCCAGTAGCCTACCGCTATTCTCTGTACTGTCCTCATGCTTTCTTAACCATGTAAGGAAGTCTGGGGATATAGAGAGGATGTTGTGTTAGCAATGAGTGAAACCATGAGAGGTTTAAATTGGAAAGTGTCCAGCAGAGGTGGGGAGCCTGTGCCTCGAGGCCATGTGTGGCCCTGTAGGACCTTGGGTCTGCCCTTTTGACTGTGTGAGGGTTTTACAGAACAAATCCTTTTATTAAGGAAATTTGTTCCTTGAAGTTTGGATTCAGTCAAAGAGGGGCATTTGAGGACCTGGAAGGCCATGTGTGGCCTCGGGGTTGCAGGTTCCTCACCTCTGGTCCAGATCATTGGTCTAGTTTTTTTGCAGATCTGACTTTCCTTCCCTTTGGTTAAGACCCCAGATTCAAATGGCAGACTCATGAAAGTGTTCAGGTCTACAGAACTGGGTCCTAAGTCAATGGTCCCCTAAAGGCATTAACTGGCTAGAGGCAGGCCTTTCCATTGGAGAACTTTCTCAAGAACTGGACCTAAATCCCCAGCCCACACTTCAGACTTTTTCTAGTTTTTTTGTGCATGATATCCAGAAAGCATTTCTTTGGATTGCTCAGAATGTTTTTTCTTTTAAATTTTTTGTTTCTTAATCAGTTCAGTTCATGACAACTTGTCTTAATAAATCATGTGTCTTTCTTTTGGAATGGAAAAAAAAAAAGATTTTGTTGTGCTCCATAGGAAAAAAATCTCCAGGACCAGATGAATTTACAAGCAAAATCTATCAAACATTTAAAGAACAGTTAATTCCAGTACTATATAGACTATTTGGGAAAATTAGGGAAGAAAGAGTCCTACCAAATTCCTTTTACGACACAAATATGGTTCTGATACCTAAACTAGGAAGAGCCAAAACAGAGAAAATTATAGACCAATTTCTCTAATGAATATAGATGCAAAAGAAGACAGTAACTTATCACAAGAATAATACATTATAGTCAGATAAGATTTATACCAGGAATGCAGGGATGGTTCAATATTAGGAAAACTATTAACATTATTGATCATATCAACAACAAAACTAACAGAAAACATAGGATTATCTGAATAGATGTAGAAAAAGCTTTTGACAAAATATAACACCCATTCCTATTTAAAACACTGGAGAACATAGGAATAAAGGGAACTTTCCAAAAAAAAAAAAATAAGCAGTATCTACCTAAAACCATCAGCAAGCATTATATGCAATGAGGATAAGCTAGATGCATTTCCAATAAGATCAGGGGTGAAACAAGGATGTCCATTATCCCCACTGTTATTCAATGTGGTATTAGAGATGTTAACTGTAGCAATAAGAGAAGAAAAAGAAATCGAAGGGATTAGAATAGGCAAAGAAGAAAATAAGCTATCACTCTTTGCAGATGACATGATGACATACTTAGAGAATCCCAGAGAATCAAGTAAAAAACTACTTGAAATATTAAACTACTTTGGCAAAGTTGCAGGTTACAAAATAAACCCACATAAATCATCTGCATTTCTATATATTATTAACAAAGCCCAACAGCAACAGATAGAAAGAGAAATCCCATTTAAAGATATGGTAGACAATGCAAAATATCTGGGACTCTACCTGCCAAAACAAACCCAGAGACTATATGAACAAAATTACAAAACACTTTTTGCACAAATAAAGTCAGGTCTAAATAAGTGGAAAAACATCAGTTGCTCGTGGGTAAGCCAAGCCAATATAATAAAAATGACAATGCTACCTAAATTAATTTACTCATTCAGTGTCACACCAATCAAACTACCAGATAATTATTTTCTAGAGCTATAAAAAATAATATCAAAATTCTCCTGGAAGGAAAAAAGGTCCAGAAATTCAAGGGAACTAATTGAAAGAAATGCTAGGGAAGGTAGCCTCACCCTACCAGATCTCAAATTGTATTATAAAGCAGTAATTATCAAAACCACTTGGTACTGGCTAAGAAACAGAAGGGTAGACAAGTGGAATATGTTAAGTACTCAAGACACAGCAGTCAATAAATAATTTGCTGTTTGATAAACCCAAGGACCCCAGCTTCTGGGATAAGAACTCACTGTTTGACAAAAATTGTTGGAAAAATTGAATACTAGTGTGGTGGAAACTGGGCATAGACCAATGCCTGACATCATACACAAGAATAAAGTCCAAATGGATACATGAAAGGTATAAAGATTGATACTATAAAAAAATTAGGGAGCAAGGAATAGTGTATTTGCCAGATTTATGGAGAATGGAGAAATTCTTGACCGAACAAGAGATAGAGAATATTATGAAGTAAAAATGGATAATTTTGATTACATCAAATTGAAAAGTTTTTGCACAAACAAACCCAATGCACCAAGATTAGGAGGGAAGCAGAAAACTGAGAAAGAATTTTTGCAACTAGTGTCTGTGATAAAGGCCTCATTTCTATCATATACAGAGAACTGAGTCAAATTTACAAGAATACAAGTCATTCCTCAATTGAAAAATGGTCAAAAGATATGAACAGCCAGTTATAGAGGAAGAAATGAAAGATATCTATAGTCATATGCAAAAATGCTCTAAATCACTATTGATTAGATAGATGTAAATCAAAGCATCTCTGAGTTACCATATCACACCTATCAGATTGACTAATATAACAAAACAGGAAGATGAGAAATGTTGGAGATGTAGGAGAATTGGAACACCAATTCATTGTTGGTGGAGCTGTGAGCTAATCCAACCATTCTGGAGAACAATTTGGGACTATGTCCAATGGGCTATAAAAATGTGCATACCCTCTGACCCAGAAATATTGCTTTTAGGATTGTATCCCAAAAAGGTCATAAAAATGGGAAAGGGTCCCACATGTACAAAAATATTTTTAGTAGCTCTCTTTGTGGTAGCCAAAAACTAGAAATCAAGGGGATATTCATCAATTGGGGAATGGCTGAACAAGTTCTGGTCTATGAATGTAATTGAATGCTATTGTGCTGTAAGAAATGATGAACAGGAAGACTTCAGAGAAACCTGAAAAGACTTATATGAAATGATACTGAATGAAAGGAGCAGAATCAGGAGAACTTTGTACACAGCGATAACCATACTGTGGAGGAATTTTTCTGGTAGACTTAGTCCTTCATATCAATGCAAGAACCTAAAACATTCCCAATGAGCTCTTGAGGCAAAGTGCCTTCCACATCCAGAGAAAGAACTAAGGAATTGGATCACAGAATGAAGCAGACCATTTTCTGTTGTATCTTGTTTTGTTCTGTTTTATGGTTTCTCCCATTCATTTTAATTCTTCCATGCCACATGACTAAGATGAAAGTGTATTTAATAAAAATGTATGTGTAGAACCTATATAGGATTGCACATCATCTCAGAGAAGTAGTGGGGAGGGAAGGAGGAAAGAGAGGGAAGGAAGGGAAAAATCTCAGATATATGGAAGTAATTTTAGAACACTGAAAAAAAATAAAATAACCAGTAAAAAAATTTTGTTGTGGGTTTTTTCTTTTAAACTTTGTCAGCAGCAGCCACTCCAATTGTGTTCCTCTAAGCTATGGAAATTACAAGGGATATGTTTAGAGACAACTGAAAATATTGTTGATCTTTCACCTGTTTCCCTACAGCAATAAATTCCAACCTCATGTATCTCTATTTTTCTGTGCTGGTCTCTCTACAAAAGAAAGATAGTGACATCATAAGTGAGAATTTTTTTTATTTTGTTATTATTGCACAGAACTGAGCCCTCCTTTCTAATCATTCAGTTAAAGACCTTGTTCAGATCTTCATCATCAGTGCTTTTTCCTAAGATCCTCAACTTTTCCTGGGTCTCATCTCCACACATCAAAGAGAATCAAAAGTGATCTTCCTCAACTTCAAAATGTGGCCCCTAGTCTTCTGTGGCAGTGGTTTATTACAGAAAAGTTTTCATTTATTGAGACTTTGTCATAGATGTTTGGGATAAGATGTCATGAAGTGGCACTGTGGAAAGCCAGCCCCCATTTTCATAAAGGGAGGAGAATCCATTCATCAGCACTCTCATAGACTCTGCAGGGTGCACCTGCTCTCCTTGATTGTGAAGTCACCAGCTATCAGGTTTAATAAAGAGAGATGGAAAATACGAAAACATGCTATCTCTGGGACTGGTCTTTGATTCTATCTCAACAAAGTGCAGACACACACTAATTTTCTGTTGTGCTTATTAAAGAATTGAGGGATGTAAGAAGGCTGGGGATGATTATACAACCAAGGACCAAGAAAAGGGGCTGCATATGGCCATCAGGGAGAGTAATAAAAAGTTTGTATTCAAGACTTGTTTTCTTTCCTTTAGACCTGAACTAAAATGTTCTTTTTCTAAAATTTAACACAACAACCAGAACAAAAAAGACAGAAATAACATCACCTCAGACTGCACTAAGCAATCTAGTGTCAAGACTGAGAAAGTCAATAACTTTACCAAGAGTAAAAAGTCTTACATGGAGGGAAATGTTTATAACAACATTTGTTTTAAGAAAGAATTGAAAGCAGCACATGTCCATCAGTCATTCATTAAACAAATAGTTATTAAGCACATGCTGTATGCTAGTCATTGTGCTAGGCAGTGGGATATAATAAAGACCCACAAGGAGGTCACTTCCAAATGTAGGATGTAAGATGTATGTAATTAGGTACATAAAAGATATAGAGAGGAGGCGAAAAGTTAACTCTGAGGGAAAGTACAAGTAGTGAGTGCAGTGGGAGGGAGGCTGAGAATGCTTCATGTTGAAGTTAGAATGTAAGGAGGTAAGGCTTGAGGGGAGCCACTAAATTCTAGAGATTTGATGGGATGAAAGAGAGTATTCCAGGCATGAGAGCTGCCCAGCAACTATCTAAAACATGAATAGATGATCACAGATGAATGGAATTAAATATAATTGCCCTAAAAGAAATTATAAAGGGGAGATTTACTACAAACTAGGAAAACATATTAACCAATTCTAGTGAAATGAGAACAAACAACAATTTATACAATGACAAAAATTAGTGAGGAAGGAAGGAAGGAAGGAAGGAAGGAAGGAAGGAAGGAAGGAAGGAAGGAAGGAAGGAAGGAAGGAAGGAAGGAAGGAAGAAATGGGGAGATGAGAGGAGAGAAGACAAGAGGAGAGGAGAGAAGCGAGGAGAGAGAGAGAGGAACAAGGAAGTAAAAAAGAAAAGTAGGAAGAAAAAAATGCAAAGAAGAAAGGAGGGAGAGACAAAGAAAGGAAGGAAGTGAGGAAAGAAAGGAGAGAATGAAAAAGATAGGGAGGAAAAGAAAGGGCCATTCCTGAAATATATTTATAATGCATATAAGAAAGCAGAATGAATTTCAGAAAGTGGCACAAAAACAAGACTTTTTTTTTTACTACCATATTAAATTTAATATACAATTAAATAAGAGAAATGTACAATTACATATATAATTTTCTTCCCCATTCTTTCTATTCTAAAATAATGTCTGTTGATTTTTTTTAAAGTCATAATTAAAAAGAAGTTTTAAAAAATTCACTCTGCTATCTCTGGTCACTTTTTACCCTCAGTTCCTAGAGAACTGATGGTCTCCTTTTCCCCAAAGTACTGTGGTTATGCATCTTTTCTGAAGGGTGTTAGGTTCGTAAAAGTCAAATGTTGTGTCGAAGTCAGGATTTCTGACTCCAGATCACACTTACTCTCCACACACACACACACACACACACACACACACACACACACACACACACACACACCTCTTCACTTGCTTTCTGGACTATTTCAGGTTATGTCTAACTACAAGTCCAGAAATACCTTCAGAAAAGACTTTAATTCATGCCTTAAGGGGCTTGGGAAGTGAACCACAATTGTACACAGGGGCCTTGATCTTGTGCAAATTACTTTAGTTTGAGAAGGACATTTGCAAGGAGAGTTAGAGATTACACTATCTAACCAACTCTTCCAGGGTTAATGATGCCAATAGACCCATTTTTTTCCTCCTTATAAGCTAACCAGGACCCTGTTTTACCAGAAGCAGGTGAATAGACCATTTTTATTGAACTTGATACATTCAATTTCTTCTCCAAATAAAGCACAGCCAGTCAATTGCTGGGTAATATGGGTTATAAATTCTCTTCGATTCATTCTTATTAAAAATGTCTAACATTTTCTCTCACAGTCATAATAAAAAACCTACTGAATTTTCCAGTTATGTTTAGCCAATGGCATGGTGTGAACTATATTTTCTGCACCAAGCAGTTCCTGGCGACTTTCTCACAAATGGAAATGAGGAAGTCATGGGCAAGAGACATCAACAACGCCCAGTGTTTCTAAATAGAGCAATGAAACATGGAAAGTCAGATGACCTGGAATTTAGTCCTGGCTCTTCTAACTTACCAACTATGTGACCCTTGGTATCACTTCCACCCTCAGAACCTCTGTTTCTTCATCTAGAAAAGGAAGAAAATTTATTGTTGAATGGAATGTAGTAGGGGTAAGAGAAAGGGAGAAGTAGAATGTAGCAAATCATCTCACATACAAGAGGTAAGAAAGAGCTTCAGTGGAGGAGAAGAGGAGGGAGACAAAAGAAAATGATTGGCCCTTACTTTCATGGGATTTGGCTTAAGGAGGGAATAACACACGCTCAATTGGATATGAAAATCTATTTTACCCTGAAGGAAGGCAAGGGAGAATGGGATAGGAGAAGGGAGATAATAGAAGAGACAGCAAATTGGGGAAAGGGATAATCAGAAACAAACACTATTGTGGGAGGACAGGTCAAGGGAGAGAATCGAGTAAATGAAGGACAGAATGGAACAGAGGGAAATGTGGTTAGTCTTTTATAACATAACTACTATGGAAGTGCTTTGCATTGTTACACATATATGACCTATATCGAATTGCTTATTTTCTCAGTGAGGGTGGATGGGGAGGGAGGGAGAGAATATGGAACTCAAAGCTTTAAGAATGAATGTCAAAATTGTTTTAGCATGCAAAGGAAAATTAAGATATACAGGCAATGGAGTAAAGAAATCTCTTTTGCCTTACAGGAAAATATAAGGAAAGGGGGATGGGAGAAGGGTGGGTAATAGAGGGGAGGACAGACTGGAGGAAGGGGTGGATAGGGCACATGCTGTCCTGGGGTAGGAGTGGGGAGAGATGGGGAGAAAAGTTTGTATTCAAATTCTTGTAGAAGTGAATGTTAAGAACTGAAAAATAAATAAATTAAATATTAAAAAAAGAAAAAGGGGGAAATACTGTAATGATGTAGTGAAAAGAATGGTGAATTTGGGATCAGTGGGCACAGTTATCAATTCTAAACCTAAAGATAATAGATAGATAGATGATAGATAGATATTTAAGGTTTGCTAAATGTTTTACATATATTATCTCAATTGATCCTCCTAATAATTCTGCAGGTAGCATGCTATTATCTTCATTTTACATGTGAGGAAATTGAGTCTGAAAAACTTATGTGACTTGCCTAGGATCACATGGTTAGGAAGTATGAAAGTATGAAAGATTCAAATTCGTGTCTTCTTGATTTTATGTCAAGCAATGTACCATCTAATTGCTAGCCTTGGTTTTGTGGGCAAGTCATTTCTTCCCTATCTTGCACTGGATGTCCTCTAAGCATCTCAAACTGAACCTATCCAAAACCAAATTTACTATCTTTCCTTCACACTACCCCACCCAAAAAACCCATCTTTTCTTTCCAATTTTGACTTTTCAAGCCCTTCACAGTCCCTTATATATGTATTCTGTGATCGAGTGACACTGGCCTTGAACCTATTCTCCATCCTAGACTCATCTCCCAATCCATGATTTGGTACTGGCTGTACTCCATGCTTGCAACATTCCCCATCCTCATTTTCACCTCCTGGGTTCCCTCACTTCCTTGAACACTCACCCTAGATTCTGTCTTCTGAAAGAGGACTTTCCTGGTCTCTGTTGCTGCCAGTATCATCCCCCTAGGATTAGCTTCCACTTATATTATGCATGTAGTTAGCTTTTGCATATTGTCTCACTCATCAAATTGTAAACTTCTTTATCATAGGGACTACTTTTTTCTTCCCTTGTTTCTCCAATGCTTAACACAGTTCTTGGCACACAGTTAGTTCTTAATAAATGCTTGCTGATTGATTGACATATTGGATTTCAAGTTTGTCTTTAAAGTGAAACTCCAACTGAGACTCCACTGGTTAAAAATTTGTGAAATATTGCTCTAAATATGCAATGCCATCCCTATAGGGAGTCATTTCCTGTTCACAAGATGTGCTTCATCTACTGCACTTGGGCAACCACTGTCATTTAATACCATAGAGGATTCCCTGAGTTATTTCACTATCATTTGTCTGAGATCACAGAGCCAGTATACATGGCAGAACTTGAATCCAAGACTTCCTGACTCCAAAGCTGTCCTTCTATGTCAGAGAATTGAATGTGGACTCAGAATCCCCAGAGGCCTCATCACTTCCACTTAGGTCATATGTCAGTTTAGGCAAATGGTTTATTT
Source organism: Notamacropus eugenii (assembly GCF_028372415.1). NCBI lineage: Eukaryota > Metazoa > Chordata > Mammalia > Diprotodontia > Macropodidae > Notamacropus > Notamacropus eugenii. The sequence continues at coordinate 753,497,368 of NC_092872.1, forward strand.
GCTGTTGCTGAGTCTCCTCATCTACACAATGAGTGAGCTAGACTGTAAGTTCTAGACTTGTCCTTTGAAGCTACAGATCTATGATTTCATGATCATGTAGTTAATAAAAGTAAAAGCTCACAAAAACTATTGGTAAATAAGAGAAAGTTAATCTAAAGATGAAAATGGAATTTTCAAAGATGTTCAGAGAATTTTTACATGCATAATGCTAACTACAAATAATTATTTGTTCCTTGAAGTAAGTTCCCAAATAAATATATTAGAAAATACTGATTTAGCTTATTTCTGGACATTATATTTTCCCTGATAAAAAATCCTTCCAAAAATATTGTCTAATTGAATATTTTCCTAAGATAGACTGACTCCTCCTGCTTTAATACACTGGCCTTTCTGTCAACTCTGGCTGGTGCCATTGTTGTTGCTAGAACTTCAAGTTGAGTTTTGTTAGTATAATAGAACTAGAGCTCAAAAGGACCTCAGTAACTATTAATTGCAATCTCATTTTTGAAAGATGAGAATGTGAGGATCCATAAGGTTTGATGATTTTCCCAAGGTCACCAAGCAAGTAGAACTGGGAATTGAATTACTCCAAAACTGGTACAGTCTCCACTGTACCATGTTGACTCTCTGGTCAGCCATGAGCAATTCCATTACTTGGGTTGTTCACCCCTTTGGTAGAAGCCCTGTCTTAGTCCTTAATTTTTCACAAGTGCCATACCTCCCCTTAGACAAAACATACCCTCTGGGATTGGGAATTTTATCATAACCCTTCTTTCAAAGCTCTTACTTATCAGTAAGAGACCTAATTTTGTGATGGTTTGTTGAGCTAACTAAATACTGTCTGTCTTCTGGGTAGTGGATATATTTCTCAGCTTTGTTAGTCCTCAGGAAAAACTGTTTTTTTGAGGTTGTTACTAGGACAATTGCTATAAATTTTTCAGAGCTTTCAGTGATGGAGGATTTTCACTGAAAGACTTTGAAATGAATCTCTCTGACACTCATTAAACTTTGGGAAAAAGTTTATGTGAAATGATGTAATGACAAGGAGAAGAAGAAGAAAAAGAAGAAGAAGAAGAAGAAGAAGGAGGAGGAGGAGGAGGAGGAGGAGGAAGAGGAGGAGGAAGAGGAGGAGGAGGAGGAGAAGAAGGAGAAGAAGAAGAAGAAGAAGAAGAAGAAGAAGAAGAAGAAGAAGAAGGAGAAGAAGAAGAAGGAGAAGAAGGAGAAGAAAAAGAAGAAGGAGAAGAAGAAGAAGAAGAAGAAGAAGGAGAAGAAGAAGAAGGAGAAGAAGGAGAAGAAAAAGAAGAAGGAGAAGAAGAAGAAGAAGAAGGAGAAGAAAGAGGAGGAGAAGAAGGAGAAGAAAAAGAAGAAGGAGAAGAAGAAGAAGAAGAAGAAGGAGAAGAAAGAGGAGGAGGAGGAAGAGGAGGAGGAGGGGCTGGGCATTAGGAGCTTGGTTTTCTCTCCCTGCTTCATCTACTAACTCACTGTGCTGCCTCATATATTAATAACACCCTCTAGGACTTAATTTCTTCCTCTGAAAAACGGGAAGGGCAAACGAATTGATCTCTGAGTTCCATTTGGATAGCAATCTATCAATATGCATTGTCCCAAATAATATATTTTCTTTATTAGATAAGGAAGGCTACATGGTTCACCAAAAAGTCAAGAAATCTTGTGACAGCATCATGAGACTGGTCACCTTGTTATAGCACGATGCCTACAGAGTTAATACATCCCTATAACATTGTGCCCTTCATGGAAAGTTACCAAGAACCACATTAAGGATGTCCCAGGGATATGATTGCAAGCGTAAAAGTGTCCTAAGAATAACAGGAACAACAGCTACATTAATAATAGTAATGACAATAATAAGAGCTGATGTTTCTACAGAACTGTTCCAGAAGACATCTTTCATATGTCATCTCTTTTGCTCCTTGTAACAATTATGTGGGGGATAGGATATATTATCTCCATTTTAGAGGAAAGTTCAATGAGTTTCTAAGAGGATGCTTCTGAATCACCCAGCTTGTAAGTACTGGAAGTAGAGCTCAAACCACATGGGATTCTCAGGACAGTACAATAAACAAAGAATAGTAAGAAGACCAGAGGATCACAAGAAACTATGGTGTATAGTAGATAGAGTGCTGACCTTGGAATAGAATGCTGACATATACATATATATATATATATGTCCATGCAAAATATATGTACATATATGTTATATACTTGAACTGTATGTGCATATGCATACATATAGTATACAAATGCATATGTGAATATGTATGTGTGTATTTATATGTGCATATATATGTATGTATATACTCTGAGGTAAGGTTTTGTTTTGGGGTTTACTCATTGGAATTGTTTGGCCAGATTATACTCTGGATAGCCATTAAGGAGTCCCCTGGCTTTGAAAACCCAGATGTTGGTGCTTCTCTCTCCAGTAACTATGTATGTATGTAACGGTCAAACAGTTGGATCGGCCTTTTGATCTGTGATGTGTGTATTGCTTATGGTCAGGCAGTTGGATCTGTCCATTGATCTGTGATGTATGTATTCCTTCCTATCAGACAGTTGGATCTGTCCATTGATCTGTGATGTGTGTATTGCTTCCTGTCAGACAGTTGGATCTGTCTATTGATCGGTGATGTGTGTATTGCTTATGGTCAGGCAGTTGGATCTGTCCATTGATCTGTGATGTGTGTATTGCTTATGGTCAGACAGTTGGATCTCTCCATTGATCTGTGATGTGTGTATTGCTTCTTATCAGACAGTTGGATCTGCCTTTTGATCTGTGATATGTGTATTGCTTATGGTCAGGCAGTTGGATCTGTCCATTGATCTGTGATGTATGTATTGCTTCCTATCAGACAGTTGGATCTGTCCATTGATCTGTGATGTGTGTATTGCTTGTGGCCAGGCAGTTGAAGGCCCTGTCTGTTGGTCTTTTTTCTCTGCTTATATTTTCTCTCTTGGTGAATGAAATTAAAGAAGATTATTGATCCCTCAAGGCTGCTTTCCCTTTAGAAAATCAGATCAAAGATCCTATGCAGCAGGCCCTCACATGTATGCTGGGGTCCTTGCCTCCACAGGGGAAGGGGATAAGAAGGGGGGGATAGAAGGGAGGGCAAATGGGACAAGGTGGTAATCAGTTGAGGAGAGACAGGATCAAAGGAGAGAGTAGGATAAATGAGGAGGGTAGGATAAGGTGGAGGGAAATATAGCTAGTCTTTCACAGCATGGCTATTAGGGGAGTGTTTTATAAAAGCATGACTATACATATATAACCTATCCTGAATTGCTTACCTTCTCAACAAGAGTCGGTGGGGAGGGAGGAAGGGAGATAATTTGTAACTCAAGGTTTTGAAAAGGAAAGTTTAAAATTGTTTTTACATGCAGCTGGGAAATAAAATATACAGGCAATGGGGTATTAAAATCTATCTTGCCCTACAGGAAAATAGAAGGAAGGGGGGATAAGAGAAAGTAGGAGGTGATAGAAGGGAAGGCAGATTAGGGTAATCAGAATGCATACTGTCTTGGGGTGGAAGAATGGGCGAGATGGGGAGAAAGTTTGGAACTCAAAATCTTGTGGAAGTGAATGTCCAGAACTAAAAATAAATTAGTTACAAAAATTTAAACTCAAACTAGTCCTAAAAATGAAAAAAAAAAACCAAGGGGGGATGTATCAAATTGTATGTAATGTTAATTAGATCTTCCCTACCCATTAATAGGCCTCAAATACCTTTTTTTAATTTCTATTGAGGCATTGGGTCAAAGGGTCCTGGCCTCCAGCTCTGAAAAGCATATAAACACTCTGAAGTGAGGTTTTACTTTGGGGCTTACTCATTGGAAGTGTTTATTTGGCCAGAAGAGACTTTGGGAAGCTACTAAGGAGCCCCCCAGCTTTGAAAACCCAAGTGGTGGTGCTTCTCTCTCTGGTAACTATATATGGATACAATGATCAGACCGTTGAATCCCTCTGCTGATCTGTGATGTATGTATTGCTTATACTCAAATAGTTGGAAACCCTGTCTTTTGATTATTATTTCTTTGCATTTTCTCTGAAGGTCAGAGTGCTGACTTTTTCCCCTTAACTAAGTGAATGATATATGTGCTTGGTTAAAGTTGCTTTCCTTTTAGAAAAGCAGATCTAAGAACCCATATATCAGGTCCTCCAATGTATATAGGGGTTCTTGCTGATACAATATATAGAATTACCTTTTGTATTCTCCTATTTGTGTGGCAATTTTTCTCTCTCTTTCTCTCGTATGTGTGTGTGTGTGTGTTAATTTTGAAATTCAAAGCTAAAAATACAAAGTATTGATCCATAGGGACATCTGAGTTTAAGTGATCTCCAAAACTGGAAATAATGAAGTCAAAATCTCCCTGGACTTACAGCCAAGAAAGCCTGATCTCATGTCTGGCATGTATGATTATTAGTTGTTGGACCTTCAGAACAATATTTCAGATTTCAGTTTTCCCCATCCATAAAATGGCCCAGTATGTTCGCAATATATTGGCACCTGAATGTAGATTCCTCTCCCTAGGCCAGACTGGCTTTCCTCCCATCTTCCATACTATGTTGCCTTAATCTGTGTCTGGCACCCAGGAGGTCCTTAATAAATGTCTATTTGATTGAACTGCCAACAAAAATGATATTAAAAAATCTCCTCCTAATGATTCTGATTAGAAAAACCAGGAGACTAGCCATCTTATGAGTGTAAAGGATGTTCCTGGGTTATCTTGATATTCCCACAATGTTAGAAGACCTATCGAGATAGAGTTCTAAAGCATATTGAATGGATGGGCACATTATCAATCAATTAAAAAACCAAAAATTAAGCATTTTTGTTATAGCTTTGAAAGTGTAAAACTGTAAAATTCTGGGGAAACAAAAATCTCAAAACAAAAAAGACCTGCCTGAAGGAACTTATATTCTGAGAGAAAAGACAATATACACACATGTATTGGTGCCCACCAGATGCATACTGGGTTGATAGGAGGTAACAGTGGAGGGGGATGGCACTGTGGAAGCTGGAAGGACCAGGGATGCCTCCTTGCAGAAGGTAGGATTTGAGCTAAGTCTTAAAAAACAGAGAAGGCAGGAGGTAGAGGTGAGAGGACAACATCTCAGGCACTGAAGATGGCCAATACAAGGGCCCAGAGTTGGAAGATGGCATGCTGTATGGGAGGACTACCAAATTAACCTTTGTAGCTCAGCCTCATTAGTGGTGTAGCCTTGGGAAAATCACTTCACTTCATTGATCTTCAGTTTCCTTATCTCTTAAAGGGTCATGATATTGATCCAGGATCCAGAGTTGGGGAAGTGAACCTTAATTTCCAGTAGAAAGAGGAGTTATTGGGGAAGTAGTGTGGTGCAGTGGAAAGGTCATTGCATCTGGAGCCAGAGATCCTGAGTTCAGTCCTTGCCTCTGCGGCTCACTCTCTGAAACCTTGGACAAATCACTGATTCTCGTTTGACTCAATTGTAAAATAATGAAACTGATCTACATGGCCTCTGAGGTTTCTTTAAGCTCTGGATCTGTATTCACATTCTTATTGTGGGAGGTCTTTGCTTTGTCATCTTGCAGTTCTGGAGTAATTCTAGACATAAATGTCTCCTGCTCCCCTCTGCTGGAGAAGTCAGTGTGTTCTCCAAAACCAGCTTCTCTAAGGCACAACTGCTTCAGTCACCACTCGCACTAAATCCCATTCCCCTATACCTCCTTTCCCAATACACCCAAGCCCTACTTCCTTCCCCTCTTTCTGCTTAATATCCTTTAGTTCTACCTTTCCACCAGTTTTAGATTCACCTTCAATCCTAAAAGACAGATTTGTAAAAGAATCCAATTAGAAGCCAACTAATGAGCCCCCAATGGGCCCTTTGAATGGACAAATGGCTGTTGATTTCCATCTTCTAAATGAAGAAAAAGCCTGCAAGTCAAAGCAGACTATGGGAACAAGGGTACACTAATTGAATGAGACAAACACCTGGGCGATAAGATATGCATTTGTTTATGTATATAAATCCAACACCTTTTTAAAAGGGCAAAATGTCTGAAATGTGCTAATTGGTAAAGGAAAGGGATTCTCACTGGAGATGAACATGATGCATCATTAGCTATAAAATAAGTTGCCTCCTTCCCTGTATAGCTTCTCATGATTTTTATTTGAAATTTTTTGTATTTAGAGCTGGAAAAGGGCATAAATATCACCCACACACAGCAAGCATTGATTTTATGGAAGAACTAAGAAAAGAAAGAACTAAGGGTCAGGCAATGTATTTCCATAAATCCCAAGATGAATATTTACCAAGGACAAGAGAGGCTGTCATTAACATCACTTGAGGAAACATGCCCTGTAAGGAAACCAAGATATTTGAGCTGCAAAGTAACCTAGTGATGAGTTAGTTCAAGTGTAAAGGATACCAACATGGAATAAAGAAAAGAGTGCGGCTCTAGGGCTCCCAGAGTTTGAATTCTATCTCTATCACTTCCTACCCATGTCAATGGATGAGGCGCTTCACCACTCCAGAATATAAAAAATGAGAATGTTGGACTAGATATCTTCTGAGAAGTCTTCCAGCTCTAGAATTATGAAGCTATGAAACTGAAGTATGGAAAGAGTAAATAATATGCCCAGAATCATATTATTTAGAAGTGGCAGAAGCAGGTTCTGAACCTTGGTCCTCTGACTCCATGTTCAATATTCCTTCCACTTCCCCATGTTGGTACCACTCATCTACAATTTCCTTTAGAACAAGACTCATAAATCATGTGCTACGGGATTAGGAAAATGGATTCATGGAGTGTAAATTACATTTATTTGCATATCTAGGTTAAAAAACATTATATACACAGCAAAGGAGAGTCTCTGTACTGGCTTTGAAAAATAATCGGCTTGTCTCCAATTCCTGCAGAGCTCATCAGCCTCATTCTCCTTTGAAGCCCCTAGGAAAGGACTGGCAGCAACTGCATTTGAGACCAGAACATCTCTATGTCCAGCTGGGCTACCAGATATTGTGGTGCCTGATCCTTAAAGACACAGTAACTGCAAGAGCATCCTATGCTTGCTTTAAGGGTTGAATATTGCATATTTCAGAGTCAGAATCAAAAAAAATATATAGACTTAAATGTAGATTTAAAAATAACAGGATATGATTGAATTTAGGGAAATGGATGGTCATATTCGTTGGTCCTTCCCACAAAAATCTTCATTATTAAAAGCTGAGAGTGCTCTATACAAAAATAAAATTCTCTCCCCATACACACTTAGTAGTATTTTATTTTTCCCAATTACATGTAAAGATAGTTTTCAGCATTTATTTTTGTAAAATTTTGACTGCCAAAGTTTTCTCCCACTCTCCCCTGCTTTTTCCTCCCTCAGATAAGTAATCTGACATAGGCTACGCATGTTCAATCGTATTAAATACATTTCCAGATTAGTCATGTTGTGAAAGAAGAATCAGGAAAAGAGGGAAAAGATGAGAAAAAAAAAGAAAAAACCAATCTGCTTCAATGTGCGTTCAGACTACATAGTTCTTTCTCTGGATATGGATAGCATTCAGAAACCAGATTCTTCCAAAAGAGAACTGGGAATCTTAGAGAACTGCAAGGTCAATGGAAATTAACAGTGTGCCATGGCAACCCCAAATTTCTAATGTGATCTTAGGCTGCATCAAGAATGATGTCTAAATCTATGACCTTCCTAAATAGTTTCCTTTCTTCTCTTTTCCCCAGGCTACTACAAAAGATTTGAATATTTTCTGGGACTTTGAGTCATGAAACACTTAAAAATGGCAAATAGTTCTTCTAGAAAAGAAGATAAAGAAGTGGTTTCTGAGTCAATCTGGACAAATTCCTCACCTTCTCAGTACTTCAGACATCTCTAGAAATTATAAATTGTAGAAGGGATACTTAGCTGCTTGGTAGAGTTTACCTTACCTTACCTCACCTGGAATTAGTTAGGTTCCTTACATGGTAACTAGATTAAAGATTGGGGAGTGGAGAAGATCAGAGAAAAAACTAGATTCCCCCCCCCAAAAAAACTGAGGAAAATTGTGAAATTGTATAGGGCCCACACCCACATGGATGGAGTTCAAAGTTGCTGAGGTTTAAGGGTACTGGGACCCCAAAATAGTGACATGCCTCAAATGAATTCAACCCAAGACTTGTTTTAGCCTAAGACAAGGTTTATTAGAACATTAGTCACAGTTGAAATAATTCTAAAAATTCATCAGATTGGCCAGACTTGAGGCATCTAGCACTTTAATGGAGGCATGGCAAATCTTATATACAGATAGACTGTGGGAAGGATCTAGGAGTGGCCAAGTAGCCTACAGTGATTGAAAGATAACAGATATGGACCAGGTAACCTAAATGAATGCCAGGGGCCTAGACCGCATGGCCAAGAAATAATGGGGCCTAGAAGGGAACAAGGGTGGGAAATAGCCAGGGGCAATTTGAAGGTAGCAGAAAATGAAAGGCTGGACTAGATTAGGGGTAGCTGAGAATTGAGAGATTGGGCATAGGCCACAATGAAAAATCAATTGAGAAAATCACTGGGAAGGGTAGATGCGTCAGGCAAATGCCAGACTTGATCAAGTAAGAAAATTCAAGAAGAGCTTGGGAGGGTGTATTTTATAGGGCCCATATCCCATCATGGACAGGGTGGTTGCCAGGGTTGGTATCCCATCATTCCCTCTTCAAATAAATGGGAACCAAACTATTTTGGAGTAGAGGTAAAGGTCTTAACTTTGGCCCATACCCCATCAAAGTGACTGATGACATCCTAGATGGCAGAAGTTTGAGGACAAGGCATATTTCTATCTGTGGGGTCAAAGAGAATTAGAATTAATCAAAATACTTTAGAGCTGGCAATTGAGATTTTATTGGTAACTGAAGAAACTGTTTTCAAATGAGTAATGATACTAGAAGCATGATTATAAAGGGTTGGGAAGAGAGTGAGAAGAAAGGACACAGAATCAATCTCAATGACTTCTGGGTATCTTGTCAGGGCCATGGCTGGATTCAGACCGATTGATGGAGCCAAACCCAGCAGGGATCTTTTAAGTGGAAGGTCAACACCTTGGAACTTTTCACCATAAATTGTTCTCCTTTCTGACTTCTATGACATGCACACCTCTTTCAATCAGCAAATCAACATACTATGCATTATACATGTCAAATGAAGAGGAAAAATGGTGTTTTTGAAAAACAAAACAGAAAAAAAAAAACAAGAACAAAGCTGATCTGTGAATGGCATGACTGTTTCAGTCTCAGAGAAATAACTTCAAAAAAAAAACCTTGGGACTAAGAAGAATCCTGTCCTAGTTCATAATTCTCTAAGAGGAAGAGTCCCTGTATGGACATAGGAATTCTTACTAACTACAGAAAGGGAACATTCTTTTTCAGATCTGTCTTTGAGGGCAGACATCTTTCTTGGAAATTCTAACCTCCTAATGAACTCAGGTCCTCCTGACTCCTGCACTGGTGCTCTATCCACTGCACCACCTAGCTGGCCAAGATGACGTCTGTCTCCTCTCAGACACTTGACACTCACTAGCTGTGTGACCTTAGGCAAGTCACTTAACCCCAGTTGCCTCCTCCTGGGTCATCTACGGTCATCCTGATGAATATCTGGTCACTGGAATCAGATGGCTCTGGAGGAGAAATGAGGCTGGTGACCTGCACAGCCCTCCCTCACTCAAAACAAAATCAAGTGTAAGTCATGCCATTATTTCTCTCATGGCATGGTCTTCTTCAGCAACAAAGGACGAACACACACTCCTAATGAAGGCAGTACAGACCTCTTTACAGAGAGACCAGTTCTTCAAAACACAATCACTATGGATTCTATTTCTCCTCTCTCAACAATAGCTGAAACCATGTCATATTTCTCCATCCCACCTGGGTAAGAGAGATATAAAGTAGATAAGGGCTGTCGGTTTGGAATTCATTTAGAAATAAACTTCTGGAGAACAGAACCAAGGTAAATGTTTTCTATTCTCAGATTCAGGGATATTTTGATGAATCTATATAAAGTGGATGACTTTGTTCCATAAAAAAGGAGGGAAAATAGCTCCTAAATTTGAAGTGTCATTAAGCACATCAACTGATGAATATATAAAGCTTGAGAACAAAGGAGGGGAAAATTCTCTTGGTAACTGCATTCAAATTCTCAAAGATTCATTCATCACTTTGCTTAATCTGTCCTACTACCATAAGAATGACGATACCCACTCCACTCTATCGCTTTTCACTTCTTTCTCAGGAATTGATAATCAAATCAGCATTTATTTTACTACTGATAATGGTCTGACATTATTTTTTTTCTTTGACCCTCTTTAGTAGCCCACTGGCCTGGACCAAAAGCTTGTTTCCACTTTCAAGACCACCATACTTGACTTCCCCAATGCCATCCATAGTAGCCCCATCCCTTCACTGGTCTCTTTCATTTTGCTCTCTGAACCCCTTGTGCTATATTTAACCATTTCCCCTTCATATTATATCTTTCTCACTCTGTATCTCCAGAAATTGAAACAAGGATGGGATGGCAAGAAACCTGACCTATGATTTCACTGGTACAGTAAACTCCCATGAAGACAATCTGCTAATATTGATTGGCAACTTCTTTGAAATGCCCAGTCTTAGAAAATTGCTGAGGAGCACTGAGAAGTCATGACCGATTGCCCACGACCATATAAACAACAAGATTCAGAAACAGAACTTGCCAATCAATAGCCTCTACACCCCACTGCCTCTCCAGGATAATTACTTTAAAAATAATTCATACTCACAATATGTGCATTAATTTCTCTCTTGTAACATGTAAACTCCTGAATGGCAGGAAAGAACTATATTTTTCTGCTTTCTTTTTATAAAAAACAATAGCTAGTATTTATATAGCACTTTGAGCCTTACTAAGAACTTCACAAATCTTATCTCATTTGATCCCCACAACAACCCTGGAAGGTAGGTGCTGTTATCTCCACTCTACAGATGAGGAAACTAAGGCTAAGAAAACTTAGATAACTGGCCTCTATGACAAGCACTTATGAAGAGCTTACTTTGAATTCATCTATAGAACATTTGGGTGTTTGATGTATTTTTGTCTTGTGTCCTCCAAAGGCTTACTCAAAGCACCATTTCTCTACTTTCTCATCTTCATTCTTTCTCTAGCTGCCTGCAAACATGCTCAGGATTATTCCCCATTTAAAACAAACAGCAGCTTTTTGACACTGATATCCCCGCATCTATCATTCTGTCTCTCCTCACTAATGAAATCCCAGAAAATTATCTTCACTAGTTACCTCCGCACTCTCATCATCTACTCAACTCTCCATCCCTTAAAATATGGCTAAATTCCAACTCGATCTATCAAAATTGTTCTTGCCAAGTTTGGTAACAGTCTCTTAAATGCTAAATCCAATCCTTTTTTTCAAGTCTTTATCCTGCTTTACATCAGACCTTGTTATTATGCCATTCACAACATCCATCTCTGCCTAACCACTCTTCCCTCCCTAGATCTTACATCATTGCCAACTAGTCAGTTGCTCAATAAGCATTTAGTAATTGCTTGCTATGTGCTAGGTACAGTCCTCGATTCTGGGGAGACCAAGAAAGGCTATCTGAATATCTCTTCTCCTCATCTAAAGTCTTCAAAAAATACATCTCCACTCAGTTTGTCATTGCCTCCATGTCCTCCTCTCTCATTCTCTTCTAAACCCTCTTTATTCTGACTTCCAACATCATTCAATTGAACCTTTCTCTTTAAAGTTACCAGTAAAATCTTTGTTGTCAGATTGAAGAGATTTTTGCTTAATTCTGGTTTCTGACCTTCTTGCAATTGACAATTCCTAGATATTCTCTCATCTCTGAGTTGTCATGACTCAGACATGTTCTCTCTTAGATGTTGTTCTCTCTTATTCTCCTGCTATTTGTCCAACTCTTTCTTCTCAGTCCCTGCTTGAACCATATCCATCCCATCCCTCCTATCTATAGATGCCTCTCAAGGCTTTTCCTTGGGCTCTCTTGTCTTTCCCCCCTATACTTTCTTACTTGATGGCTTCATTAGCTATCACAACCCATTCTCTTTCCTCCCAAACCCATCCTTTTTATGATCTCCACTATTACTATTTTTAAAATTTTATTCTGGATTTAAGAAATAAAACAATCATTTCCATCTCATAGGAGAATAAAAATAGATGATTGTACATAAAAACCACAAATTATATACAACTGGCTATTCTCTTTTTAATGTATAATAAAGTTATTGTCCAACTACATTTTTTTCATCCCTCTCCCTCCCACCCCAGAGATGGTTATCACACTATTACTACTATGACTACTACTGCTACTACTACTACACACACACACATACATACACACACACACACATAAAACCATTCTATACATAATTCTATTTACTGAAAACCCCACCATGCTTCTAGCCACTGAGGTTCACAAGTTTGTGTCATCCTAAACTCCTCACACTTTTACAGCCAGTGTGTCCAACAAGTTGCGAGATCTTGCATTTTCTGTCTCCACATCTCTTTCATTTCTCTTCTCTCTACTTCCACAGCCTACTATCATTGTCCAAGCTTTCATTATTTCGCACTTTTAGCATTACAGATTCAGCATATAAACACACAATTCCTTTACAATCACTGGTCTCTCCATATTTTGATTTGGCATCCACCTGGGTTGTGTGGAAAGAAAACCCAGCCCTTGCCAACTTCAGCCTTTCATTCCAGGACATCTGCAACTGTCATTTTCTGCAGTTTGACACAGTTGGCTTCACAGGGCATTGGGATATTGAAAGGGAGTTAGCCTTTTCTGGCTGTGGAAAACTCATGTGGGCAGATGACAACCAGGGGCTCCTCCTGGGCCTTGACTGCTCCCTTCCCCCAGTTTTGAGACTTCCTCTGTCTTAGCTAAAATGAGAATAAACAAGGTTTTTGGCAATGGTGAATTGGCAGTGAATCCAGGAGACTTCATGATCCAGCTTCCAGCACTGACTTACAGAAACATCTTCCCAATGATCTAATAAGATAACAGATGTGAGGAGCAGAGGGAACTGATGTGTGTTGTCAACTGATTATGTTGGTACCAGGCCATTTTACACTCTATTTTAGTTCAACTCTGTGGGAAATCCCACTTCATATGTGACAATTTCAATGGTGAAATCATAGGGAAGGTGTAGAAATTTAAATATTTTGAATTATTTTATTTCTAAGATCCTGTGTAAAAGTTCAAATGATTCACAAGCACAATATTAACTTTAGTGATTCTTGAATATGTCAAGGATTTGTGATTGAATCCAAATAAACAGTTCTTTCACTGTTGTAGGGCAGAGTGTAGAGATTAGTGCTCTGGGGTCCAGAAGCACTTAGACTCTGACACTTACTAGTGTGTGACCATGGGTTGATTAATTTCCCTCTCTGAAGTTTGGTTGCAACATCATCATCGTCATCATCATCATCCCCATCATCACCACCACCATCATCCTCATTTCATCACCATCATCACTGTAACAAAACACTAAGAACCTCTATTATATATTAATATTTGCATATATGCATATACATGTGCATATATAATATTTGCGTATATGTGTGTATACATCTATGTATATATGGATACATACTAGAGATTTCCATTAATTTGATGTCATTATGCTATTGTATTATTTCTCCACATGAGTACTCATCTGACTTGTTTCATGTCAACATAAAGATGACCCTTGGATTTCAAATTCCACAATAAGAGAGAAAAGGTTGAGACAGACCCTGCAGTAAAGGCTTTGAGGCCAGATTGCTTCTCATCTTCCCCCGAAGATGTTTGGAAAGAAAGGCTCATCTTCAGAGGCCTGAAGTGAGGAAAGGGAGTAAATAAGCTTTTATTCAGCATCTGTTACAGGCACTGTACTAAGTGCTTTACAAATATTTTCCTATGTGGTCCTCACAATGGTGGGCTGTCCAATAAGTGATAAATTCTTCACATATAGCAATTCATTAAAAAAATTCATGCCTTTGATGAGATCATATCTGGAGTGCTATGTAAGGTTCCATGCAACACCTTATAGAAGGATCATGGACAAACTGGCTCCCTTCCAAACCAGTGTGCCTCTGTACAGAGGGGCACAGAGAACAAGATACATGTGCAGAGATTAAATGCTCAGCTCTGGTGATTTGTTGTCCAGACTAGGGAGGTGCCAGTCCCTTACGTTATGCTTTGCTCAGATGACATCTGCAGTGTGGTCTTCATTTATCACTATCACAATTTAGGAAAGACATTCTTGCCTTTTCCCTGGAAGAGCAACCACATGGGGAAAGGTCATGAAGTTTGCTAGAGAACTTGGGAATGTACTGCCTGCAAAAATGAAGACTTTGATTAGAGGAAGGCATAACAGTGTGTTTCTATTTTGTTGAAGGAATGGAGGACTGATTAGGCTCTATCTGGTTGGCCTTGGGAAAAAAGCCAGAAGTAAAGGAGGGAATTTGTAGTGAGGCCAATTAAAGTTTCTCATACAGAAGAACAGGATTGCTTCCTCTCAATTGGAGCTTTCTAGAAGTGAGACTGACATGGTTTGTGTTGGGGAAACAGTAAAATTCCCCTCACTGAAAGTCTTCAATAAAGATGAACAATTTTCAAGACCCTTTATATGTGATTCTTGTTCAGAGAAAGGTCTGATGCAATGTCCTTTCAGACTCTTCCAGCTCTGTGATTTCACAAGAGGCTTTGGAGAGTGTAATTGAGTAGGTAATGTTTATTTTTTAAATTGGGATATCATCATCATCATTAATCAAAGTTTGTCATGTTTATGATCCTTTACTCTCCTTGGGAGAAATAGAGGCATGTCTAAAGAAATAGGATTGTGTATTATAAGGCCCACCTTTCTTCCCAGAACAAAAGAAATTTCACGAAAATTATAAAGTTGGCATCGTAATGTTGACATTCAGTACTGGATCCTGAACGCTTCCCTCCTAACATACATGCCCATCTAATGAAAAGTTCTTCCCCTTGTCACTTAGGATATGTGCTGCCCTCCTGTCATCAAAGGATAGGTGACATCTTAGCACTTACTTCCATTTTAATATGTGAGTCTAAATGAAGATGTTTCTTCTTCTTCACAAGGTTGAAAGATAAGGCTGAATTTTTCCCTGGGGAATGGAAAGTGGTGCTCCTTATGGAAAACAAGCAACCAAAAAGAGTTATAGAATCTGATGAAGTTTAAGGACTTAAGATGTGAAACCTTGCCTAAATAAATATTTTCCCTATACTGAAGCCCTCCAAGGAGGGAGAACTTCCTGATTTCTGATACATCCCATATCATACTCAGATGGAGCTAATTATTAGAAAAGTCAACTATCCATCCATCCATCTATCCATCCGTCTGTTCATTCATCTATCTATCCATCTATCTATCTATCCATCCATCTATCTTTCTATCGTTCTATCTTACTATTCTGCCCTTGGAGGCTAAAAGTGGAAACAATGACAATTTAAGTTTATGCTTTATAGTTTACCAAGTGCAAATCATTTGATCCTCACAAAAATCCTGTGAGGTAGCTATTATTACTGCTAATTTACAGATGTAGAAACTGAGGCTAAAGTCAAGCAGATAAGGGTAAATCTTTCCCCATGTTTTACAGCAGGCCTTCCAAGATTTGAATAGCAAGTCCCTTTTAATCTCTTTCTTCCCTCTCCCACAGGGTTATACAATGCCAATTTCTTCATTTAACTGTCATGAGACCTGGTCTCCATTGGTCTCACCACCACAGTCATCCTCTTCTGGACTAGCTCTAGTGTATAAAATATCATGCTCATATGACATTCTCCATAAGAAGAGAATACTGAGATGATAACCACCTTCTGGTTCTGGATAGACTCTTTTTATTCCTTCATTTCTGTTTTCTTTTTTCCTCCCAAATCCCACTGATGATTCGTATCCAAGTCAAGTCTCAGCAAAGGGAAGGGGGAGGGTATTTGTTTACAGAGAGATTTAGGGAATAGTTTAGCATGGAAGGGGAGCCCCTACTGAGCTAATGTAGTAAGCTACAGTTTCGTGGAAAATCCTCAAGTATGTAGCAACTTACCCAAAGAGAGAGGTACTGAATGTGTGTATATGGATGGATGCAGCTATATTGTGCATACATACACATGTATGTATTATATATATATGCATACTCACAGATATATATATGTATTGTGTGTATGTATGTACACACACGTGCACATATAGTTTAATCACAACAACCACACAGAGTCTACCAAAATTAATTCCCACATTGGCCATAGCACTGTGAGAAAAAGTTATGTATGTATCATCTCTCTCCCACATATTTAGTTATATCATATATGTATGTGTATACATGTAAATATATATGCATGTACATACATATATACACATATTTGCTTTTGAACCAGGTTCATTGCTTAGGTCAGACAGAAATTATAGGTGCTGCTGCTGCCTGTCTAAAGTTATGAGGACAAATTCCAAGCTGTGAGCTATAGCCCCCTGTTCCCTTTGGTAAGAGCAAACAGTGGAGACCAAACACATAATTAATCCTGAAGACTGAATATATGAACATGGTGGAAGAAAATCATGTGTCATTTTGACTTCCATACCATTTTCACATTTCAATTGGGTTCTCATACAACTCACATTTTTATGAGAAATCAATAGAATCTGAAGATGTAGAGCTGGGTAGGACCTTTGGGATCAAACAGTCCAATTAACTTCCTTTGGATGGAGAGCTGAGGCACAGAGATGGTTAAGTGACAATAAGCAGCCAAGCTAGAATTCAATTCATTTCCATCAAAGTGAACAATTTATGAACAAAGCCCTTGCTCTGCACAAGTGGTGTGATGATGTACAAAGAGAAAGCCTCAGAGTCAGGAAGACCTGGGTTCAAATCCTGCCCCTGATACACTGGCCCTCCTATTATAATTAATGTATTAATATAATTAATATTAAGCTCCTATTATAATTATATTAATATTATATATGATGCAATATGGAATTAATTATATATTATATAATAATCCCTCCCTCTCTCTTTTTCTCCCTCTCTCTCTCTCTCTGTCTTCCTCTCTATTCACACTTACAGTGTGCGTGTGTGTGCGTATTTGTGTGTGTGTGACTGCAAGTCACACAACCTCTCTCTCACTCCTCTAGCCCAGTACTTCTTAAACTATGGACCACAACCCCCTGGGGCATGAAAAGTTTGGCAACAGAAAAAGGTGCATGAATGTGTAATGAATAAAATAACTGATTCAAAATCAAATGTGTAATGAAATTGAGGTGTTTCTGACAGCACTTGCCAATGTCGTGTCACATAACTTCACTGCAGCCTTGGTTCTGAAACACAATGCATGTGCACTTTGCACTGCACATGTCCCCAGGTCACACAATGCCAACCCTTGCTGAAATGGAAAAAAGGGTAGGCAGTGGGGAAAAAGTTTAAGAAGCCCTGCTACGCTACTCTCTTGTAGATTTTAAGTGACAGAAAATGTGGTAACCTATGTTGGCAAAGGGAGTTTCCTCACTTTTGAGTTCCTTATAGCAATAAAGTGGCTGTTGCCTATGCCTGCTGGGTTCCATTCTGCTCAGTGCTGGGGGAAAGACAAAATTTTCGTAAGTCACTAACCATGCCCCCAGGGAACTTCATACCAGGTAGGGATATATACTAGATAAATAAGGAACTGTAATAGATAACACTGAATGATAAGTGTTTGAAAGAGGCAGAAATGAAAAGTTATCTCACGTTGGTGGGAAGAAGATGGTTGCCAATGTACTAAGTGTGTGGTTGAGGAGAAGAGGGGGATCATGGGAAGCTTCCTGGGCGATAGCAAGAGTTACACTCTCTAAATAATTAGGTTTCTGTGGAAATAAGAATTCTGTCATTGTGACCATTTTCAGAAAAGAAGGAAAGTTCATTGAATTTAGGCAAGGATTTTAAAACTCACCTTAGCAATCAATCTATCCGAAAGAATTCATTAAGCATCTACTGTGTTCCAGGCAGTGGGATAGGCTCTGGAGTCCAACATATCATTGTGCAAATGAGAAATTTGAAGTCTAGAAAGGGAAAGTGATGGGACTGATCATTCAGGAAGCGAAACAGCAGAGCCAGTATTCAAATCCATATCTTCTAAGACAAAACCAGTGTTTTACACCCATTGTGATTTTATAGAAGCAGCTGATGAGGGGATTAGCTGATTGTGCCAACTTTTTCCCTAGTAGTGTTTAAGGGGTCTCTGAAGTACTACAGGATCTGGCATATTTGAAGTGTGAACATCATCCAACCATTTTTTGTGAGGTAGTGAAGATGAACAGAGAATATGTTACAGAGTGCAGAGAGAGCTCTGTGTCGGGCAGATGAGAGGAGATGGACACAACTGAGCCTCTAGTGTCTGACCTTCAAGGTAATGAGTCGACTGTGTGGGATGTTCATGGTCAATGACATTTCTCTGTGTTGGGTGTCTTGTTACCACAATGTTAATAACACATGACTGGGTAGAGATTTCCCTCTGTAATTGTCTCCCTTCATAGCAAGCAGCTTTCACTATCTTTTAACGCAGGGTTGGCTGAAGCTCACTCAGTAAACAAATTGATGAGAGAAACAGAGACAGAGAGAGACTGACAGAGACAGGGAGACAGAGGCAGACAGAGACACAGAGAGAGAGAGAAATAGAGAGAGAGAAAGATAGAGACAGACAGAAACATATCAAACACAGAAACAGACGCAGAAACAGAGACACAAAGAAGAAAGACACAGAGAGAGAGCAAGAGAGTCAGAGAGAGACAGAAAAAGAGAGAGAGAAAGACACAAGGGGGGAGACTTGCAAGCACATGGACTTCCAGAAGTTTCTAGCTCAGGGCAAACATGCAAATCCATTAAAAAGGGTACTCACATATTGAAAATATAATTCTTAATATCATCCCTAAAGACATAAATACATCAGCACTTCTGCAAAGAGAATACAATTAAATTGCAAATCAATATCTGTCCTGTGCCCAATTGGTCATCACTTGCCAAAAGGTCATATATTCTTCACACCTCAGACAGAAAGAAAAGGGAGAGGAGAAGCGGGTAGAGAATTGTTTTGCTTCTCAGCTGGGCAGTGATGGGGTCAGAGCTGTTTCCTCTAACAAGGATACCAGAGATGTGAGGAGGTAGAGGAAAGAAAGGAGGGAAGAAGGGAGAGAATGCAGAGAGATGAAATGAAAGGGAAGGGAAGGGCAGGGAAGGGAAGGGAAGGGAAAGAAAGGGAGAGGAGGGGAGGGGAGAGGAGAGGAGGGGATATTGCTAGTCTGGGTTTTTCACAGGATGGTGGTACCCTTGACAATTAAAGAGAAGTGCAACAACAGGATAGGAAATCCTACCTCTCTAGGGGTCACACACACTTGGCTTTCAGACCTCCAAGGAAGAGGGACCTGCCACTTCTCAAAGGTGGCCATACCAGATTGGGAGAGTTCTAGTTGTCAGGATTTTTTCTGACATACAGCCCAAATTGATCTCTGCAAAGTTGTACCCATTTTTGTCCAACTCTTTAGGCCAACATAAAACAACCCTAGGAGGTAGGTACTGTTATTACCCCACTTTACAGTTGAGGAAAATGAGGCAATCAGAGATTACATTTCTTGCCCAATGTCACATAGCTCTTCTTTCCCCTCCTATTTTACATGAGAAAGTTTTCCCCATTCTACGTCTCCCTTCCACCTTCTCCCACTGTAACCCTCTTTCTCACCACTTATTTTTTGTATGGGGGGAAGATGAATCCAACATAATCAACTCCCACTCATGCCCTCTATCTATGTAAACTCTTTTAAACTGCCTTAATAATCATAAAATTGTAAGGAGTTGCTTGTATGTTCTTTTCATGGAGGAATATAAACAGTTTCACTTTATTGAGTCCCTTATGATTGCTTTTTCAAATTTATTTTCTGATCTTTCCCATGAGTCTTTTGTTTGAAGGACAAATTTTCTATTCAGCCTATCTATTCATTGGAAATGTTTGAAAGTTCTCTATTTTATTACATCTCTAATTTTTCCCCTACAGGATTACACTCAGTTTTTCTGGGTAGGTTATTGTTGGTTTTAATCCACACTCCTTTGCTTTCTGGTATAGAAAATTCCAAGTCTTCCACTCCTTCAAGGTGGAAACTGGAAAAATCTTATATGATCCTAACTATGCCTCCATGACATTTGAATTGTTGTTGTTGGTATTTTGTTTTGTTTTTTTCATCTGAAGGCTTGCAATCTTTTCTCTTTGATTGGGAAGTCTGGAATTTGGTTGCAATATTCCTGGGAATCTTTATTATGGTATCTCTTTTCAAAAGGTGATCCATGGATTATTTAAATTTCTTTTTTATCCTCTGATTCTAGGATATCAAGGTAGTTTCCCTTGATTATTTCCTGATGAAATGTTTAGGCTCTTTCTTTGAAGATGACTTCCAGATTGTCCAATAATTATGCAATTATCTCTACTTAATCTACTTTCTATGTCAGTTGTTTTTCCAACAAGATGTTTTCCATTTTCTTTTTTTTTCATTCATTTTGCATTGTTTATTTTCTTGATGGCTCATAGAGCCACTAGTTTCCCCTTGACTAATTCTATTTTCTTGTTTTCTTTTTTGTAAGTTAATTAATTAATTTTTAGTTTTCAAAGTTCACTTCCATAAGTTTTAAATTTTCTCCCCCTACCTAATCCTCCATAAGACAACATACTATCTGGTATAGGCTGTACACATACATTCCAACTAAACACATTTTCGCATTAGTTGTGTTGCATAGAAGAATTATAACAAATGGGAGAAACATGAGAAAAAAAACAGAAAAGAAAATATTCTGCTTTACTCTACATCTAGACTCCACAGTTCCTTCTCGAGTGTGCATGGCATTTTTCATCATGAGTCCTTTGGAATTGTTTTAGGTCTTTGCATTGCTGAGAAGGTCTAAGTTTATCAAAATCAGTCATTGCACATTGTGGCTGTTATTGTGTTCAGCGTTATCCTGGTTTTGCTCACTTCAGGCAAAATCAGTTTATATGAGTTTTCAAGGTTTTTCTGAAGTCCACTTGTACATCATTTCTTACAACACAATAGTATTCCATTACATTCATATACCACAATTTGTTCAATTGATGTCATCCCTTGAATGTTCAGGTCTTGACAACCACAAAAAGAGTTGCTATAAATATTTTTGTACATGTGGGTCCTTTTCCCATTTTTATGATCTCTTTAGGATGCAGCCCTAGAAACAATACTGCTGGGTCAAAGAGTATGCACGTTTTTGTAGCCCTTTGGGCATAGTTACATATTTCTCTCCAGAATAGTGAGGTAAGCTCACAGCTGCACCAATAAGGAGTTAGTGTTCCAACTGTCACACATCTCCAGAATTTATCATTTTTCTATTTTGTCATGTAAGCCAATCTGATAGATGAAATCTGGCACCTCAGAGTTGGTTTGATTTGTATCTTAATCAATAGTGATTTAGAGCATTTTTATATGAAAGTAGATAGCTTTAATTTCTTCCTCTGAAAACTGTTCAAATCTTTGATCATTTGGAAATTGGGAAATGACTTGCATTCTTATAAATTTGACTCAGTTCTCTATACATTTTAGAAATGAGGGCTTTATCAGAGACACTAGTAGTAAAAATTCCCAGTTTTCTGCTTCTTTGCTAATCTTGGTTGCATTGGCTTTGTTTGTACAAAAACTTTTCAATTTAATGTAAACAAAATTATTCATTTTGCATTTCATAATGTGCTCTATCTGTTGCTTCATCATAAATTCCTCCATTCTCCATATATCTAACATAAACTATTCCTTCCTCTCCTAATTTGTTTATAATATGAGCCTTTATATCTAAATTGTGTACCCAATTTGACTTTATTTTGGTATATTGTGTAAGATTGTGGTGTATGCTCACTTTCTGCCATAGTATTTTTGAGTTTCCCAGCAGCTTTTTGTCAAATAATGAGTCCTTATCCCAGAGAATGGGGTCTTTGTATTTATCAAACAGTAGATTGTTATAATCATTGACTTCTGTGTCTTGTGCACCAAATCTATTCCACTGACCTATCTTTATATATCTTAGCTAGTACCACGTAGTTTTGATGATTGCTGGTTTATAATACAATTTAAGATCTGGTATGGCTATGCCACCTTCCCTAGTGTTTCTTTGCATTGATTTATTCCCTTGATACTCTGGACCTTTTGTTCTTCCAGATGTATTTTGATATTATTTTTCCTAGTTCAATAAAATAATTTTTGGAAGAGGCAGAACCAAGATGGCAGAGTAAAAGCAGGGATTTCCCTGAGCTCTACCTGAAATTCTTCCAAATACCTGTAAAAAATGACTCTAAACAAGTTCTAGAACTACAGAAGGGGCAAAATGAAAGAGTGAAACAAATCCACAGCACAAAACAACATGGAAAGTCAACAGGAAGACTCATTCACACCAAGCCAGGAGCACAGCACAGTCTGGCATGGGCTGCACCAGCACAAACAGACCAGGTAGGCTTCAGGGGACTGAATCATTGGCAGCTGTGGCAGTTTCCACACTTCTGAACACAAAAATGTCAAAAAAGGTCAGTGGGAAAGCTCTATGGGACCAGATTGAAAGAGGAGCACATGGTCTGGTCAAGTCCAGTCCCAGCCCTAGGGCATTGGGGTAGTGGGGGTAGTGGCAACAGAGGCTGGTACTGGTGGCCTCATCAGCAACAGCAGCAGCAGCAGCAGCAGCAGAGGCTCTTTTCAGAGCTCTAGGCCCATAAATGGTGAGAGATTTAGCAGCTGATATAAAGTCCCTGAAACCTGAGATCATACATCCAACACCACCTCCTCTTCCACTGGAAGCAGAATTCTACCTTGATAAAGACTAAGAAAGTCAAATGTTTGACTAAGAATATGAGTGAATATCATAAAAGAATTCAGACCATAGAAACTTACTTTGTGAGAAGGAAGATCAGGTCATATAACCAGAGGAGGACAACAGAGGCAAAGCTCTTACATTCAAACCTTCCAAGAGGAATATGAATTGGCCACAGTCCATGGAAGGGCTCAAAAAGGATTTTGAAAATCAAGTAAGAGCAGTAGAGCAAAAATTGAGAAACGAAATGAGAGTGATGCAAGAAAATCATGAAAATCGGGACAACAGCTTTCTAAAGGACACCCAAAATAATACTGAAGAAAATAACACCTTAAAAAATAGACACCCAAATGGCAAAATAAATCCAAAAAACCTATGAGGAAAAGAATGCCTGAAAAAAACAGAATTGGCCAAATCAAAAAGGGGGCCCAAAAGTTTACTGAAGAAAATAATTCCTTCAAAATTACAATGGAGCAAATGGAAGCTAATGACTTCATGAGAAATCAAGAAAATATAAAAATGAACAAAAGAATGAAAAAATAGAAGAAAATGTGAAATACCTCATTGTAAAAACCCTGATCTGGAAAACAGATCTAGTAGAAATAGTTTAAAAATTATTGGACTACCTGAAAGCCATGATAAAAAAAAGAGCCTAGACATCATCTTTCAAGAAATTATCAAGGAAAACTGCCCTGATAATCATTCTACAATGAGAGGGGAAAATATAAATTGAAAGAATCCACCAATTGCCTCTGGAAAGAGATCCTAAAATGAAAACTTCTAGGAATATTGTAGCAAAATTCCAGAATTCCCAGGTCAAGGAGAAAATATTGCAAGTAGCCAGAAAGAAATAATTCTAGTACTGTGGAAATACAATCAGGATAACACAAGATCTAGCAGCTCCTTCATTAAGGGACTAGAGGGCTTGGAATATGATATTCCAGAGGTCAAAGGAGATAGGATTAAAAACAAGAATCACCTACCCAGCAAAACTGAGTATAATCCTTCAGGGGAAAAAATGGACATTCAATAAAATAGAGGAGTTTCAAGAATTTTTGATGATAAGACCAGAGCTGAATAGAAAATTTGATTTTTAAAATCAAGAATCAAGAGAAGTATGAAAAGTTAAACAGGAGAGAGAAATAATAAGTGATTTATTAAAATTGAACTGTTTATATTCCTACATGGAAAGATGATATTTGTTACTCATGAGAGCTTTCTCAGTATTAGGGTAGTTTGAAGAGATAGATAGATAGAGAGAGAGAGAGAGAGAGAGAGAGAGAGAGAGAGAGAGAGAGAGAGAGAGAGAGAGATGGCACAGGGTGAGAGAACTGAATATGAAGGCTTTATATCTAAAAATTAAAATGAAGGGGTGAGAGAACAAAATATTGGGAGAAGGAGAAAAGGAGAGATGGAATGGGGTAAATTATCTTACATAAAAGAGGAAAGAAAGAGGCTTAACAATGGAGGAAATATGGGGGAGGTAAGAAAGAATGAATGAACCTTATTCTCATTGAATTTGGTTTAAGGAGGGAATAACATACACACCGAATTGCGTATCTTACCCTACAGGAACTTAGGGGGAGGGGGATAAAGAGGGAGGTGATAGAAGGGAGGGTAGATGGGGAAGGGAGTAGTCAGAAGTGAACTCTTTAGGAAAGAGATAGAGTCAAAGGAGAAAAAAGAAAATTGGGGAGATGGAATAGGATAGATGGAAGTATAGTTAGTCTTTCTCAACATGACTTTTATAGAGGTGTTTTGTAAAACTTCATATAAGTAATCTATATTGAATTTCTTGCCTTCTCAATGGGGGAGAGGGACTTGGGGAGGGAAGAAGAGAGAGAATTTGGAACTCAAAGTTTTAAAAAAAAGTATTAAAAATTGTTTTTGCATGCAATTGTGAAATAAGATATACAGGCAATGGGGTATAAAAAATCTATCTTGACTTACAAGAAAGCAAATGGGAAGGGGATAAACAGGGAAGATGGTAAAAGGGAGGACAGACTGGGGAAAGGAGTAATCAGAATGCAAGCCATCTCAGGTTGGGGGAGGGAAAAGATGGTGAAAATATTTGTAACTCAAAATCTTGTGGAAATAAATGTTAAAAATTAAAAATATATAAACAAATTTAAATAGTAAAAAATAAATTAAAATAATCTTGGAGAGTTTAGTATTGCACTGAATAAGCAAATGAATTTATATAGAATTGTTGTTTTTATTATATTAGCTCAGCCTATCCACATGCAACTGGTTTTTTTCAATTGTTTAGATCTAATCTTATTTGTGTGAAAGTGTTTTATAATTATGTTCACATTGTTTCTGGATTTGTTTTGGTAGGTAGACTCCCAAATATTTTACAATGTATACAATAACTTTAAATGGAATTTCTCTTTCTATCACTTACTGTTGGGCTTTGCTAGTAATATATAGAAATGTCAATGATTTATGTGGATTTATTTCATATCCTGGAATTTTGTGAAAGTTGTTTATTATTTCAAGTAGATTTTTACTTGATTCTCTAGAATTCTCTAAGTTTATGATCATACCATCTGCAAAGAGTGATAACTTAGTTTCTTCTTTGCATATTCAAATTTCTTTAATTTCTTTTTCTTTTCTTATCGCTAAACCATATTGAATTACAATGGTAATAATGGGTATCCTTGTTTCACCCCGATCTTATTGAAAATGCCTCTAACTTATCCCCATTACATATAATGCTTGCAGAAGGTTTTAGGTAGACAGTATTTATCATTTTAAGGAAAGCTCCATTTATTACTATGCTCTCTAGTGTTTTTAATGAGAATTGTCAAAAGCTCTTTCTGCCATCTTGAGATAATCATGTAGTTTCTGTTGGTTTTTTGTTGATATGATCAATTATGCTGATAGTTTTCCTAATACTGAACCAACCCTGCATTCCTAGTATAAATCTCACCTGATTAAAGTGTATTAATCTTGTGATAAATTACTGTAATCATTTTGCTAATATCTCAATTAAAATTTTGCATCCATATTCATAAGGGAAATTGCCTGTAATTTTCTTTCTCTATTTTGGCTCTTTCTGGTTTAGGCATCAGTACCATATATGTACGATAAAAGGATTTTGGTAGGAGTCCTTCTTTGCCAATTTTCCCGAATAGTGTATATACTATTGGAATTAATTGTTCTTCAAATGTTATGAAACATTTTCTTGTAAATCCATGTGGCCCTGGAGATATTTTCCTAGGTACTTCATGGATGGCTTGTTCAATGTCTTTGTCTGAGATGGAATTGCTTAAGTATTTTACTTCTATTAATCTGGGCAATTTATATGCTTGTAAATATTCATCAATTTTACTAATATTGTCAAATTTATGGTCATAAATTTGGGGAAAATAATTCCTAATTACTGTTTTAATTTCCTCTAAATTGGTAATGAATTCACCCTTTGTACTTTTGATAATAATTTGATTTTCTTCTTCAGTATTTTTAAATCAAATTAACAAAATGTTTGTCAATTTTATTTTTTATCATAAAACCAGACCTTAGTTTTATTTATTAGTTCAATAATTTTCTTAATATCAATTTTATTTATCTCTCCTTTGGTTTTCAGTATTTTTAATCTGGTGTTTATCTGAGGATTTTTAATTTGTTCTTCTTCTAGCTTTTTCAGTTCATACCCAACTCCTTGATCTGCTCTTTCTCTATTTTATTCTTGCAAGCATTCAGATATATAACACTTCTCCTAACAATTGCTTTTGCTGCATACCATAAGTTTTGGTGCACTGTTTCAGTATTGTCATTCTCTTGAATCAAGTTATTGATTGTTTCTGTGATTTCTTGTTTGATGCACTCCACTTGTTCTTTAGAATTAGATTATTTAGTTACCAATTTATTTTTAGTCTATCTTTCCATGACCCCTTATTACAAATAATTTTTATTGCATCATGATCTGAAAGTGATGCCTTCAATATCTCTTCTTTTCTGCACTGAAGTGCAAGGTTTTAATGTTGTAGCACATGATCATATTTTGTGTATGTGCCATGTACCATAGAGAAAAAGATATAATCCTTTCTGTCCGCATTCAACTTTCTCCAGAGGTCTACCATACCTAACTTTTCTAAAATTATATTTACCTCTTTAACTTCATTCTTGTTTATTTTGAGGTTAGATTTATCAAGTTCAGAGAGGGGAAAGTTGAGGTCCCCCACTAGTACAGTTTTACTGTCTATTTCTTCCTGTAACTCCCTTAACTTCTCATCTGAGAAATTGGATACTGTGCCAATTGGTGCATATATGTTTAGTAACACTATTACTTCATTGGCTGTAGTGCTTTTTAGAAGGATATAATTTCCTGTCTTATCTCTTCTGAGTAGATATACTTTTGCTTTTGCTTCAAGATTAGGATTGTTATCTATTTTTCTTTTCATGTTCAGCTGAAGCATAATATATTCTTCTCCAGTCTTTTATCTTTACCCTGTGATTTCCCCACTTCAAATCTGTTCCTTGTAAACAAGATATTTCAGAATTACGGCATTTAATCCATTCTGCTATCTGCCTCCTTTTTATGGGAGAGTTCATCCCATTCACATTCACAGTTATGATTAATATCTGTGTCTTTCTTTCCATCCTACCCCCTCATTTATGCTTTTATTTCTCCCTTCTCATTTAACCTTCTCAAAAGAGTTTTGCATTTGACCACCACCTCTCTCAATCTTCCCAACCTTTTATCAGTCACCATTCCTTTTCTTTCCTTTTTCCTTTACTACTGTTTCCCTCTCTTCTAACTACCCCCTTCCTTTTCTTCTCCCTTTCCCATCCTACTGCCTGTCTAGTAACTTAAATTTCTGTACTTTATTGAATATGTTATTCTATCCATGAACCAAATTCAATGAGAGTAAAGTTCAAACAGTGCTCATCTCCCTTCCTTCTTTTCCTCTAATATAATGTTTTTATGCCTCTTCATGTGATGCAATTTACCCTTTTGTGTCTTCTCCTTTCCTCTTGTCCCATTTAAATCCCTTTGCACCCCTTTATTAGACTTTTATCATCATGAGTGAACTTATACCCACACCTTCTGTCTATGTATATGCCTTTTAAATGTCATAATAAAGATACAGTTATTAAGATTTAAAAAATCATCCTCCTGTGAAAGGATGTAAATAATTTTCCTTGTGAAATAATTTTTTTTCTTTTTAGTATTTCCTTTCCTGTATACTTTTTCATGTCTCTCTTGAGTCTTGTAGTTGAAGATCAAATTTTCCATTGAGCTTTTCATCAGGAGAGTCTGGAATTTCCTTATTTCACTGAATGACCATCTCCTTGCCTGAATGATTATGCTCAGTTTTACTGGGTAGTTTCTTGGTTGTAGTTCAAACTCCTTTGCCTTAGAGAATATTATATTTCAATCCCTCCAATCTTTTAATATAGAAACTGTAAAGTCCTGTGTGGTATTGACTGTAATTCCTTGATACCTGAATTGTTTCTTCCTGGCTGCCTGAAGTATTTTCTCCTTTATCTGGTAATTCTGGAATTTTGCTACAATATTCCTTGAAGTGGTCAATTTAGAATTTCTTGCAGGAGATGATCAGTGGATTCTTTCAATGACCATTTTACCCCCTGGTTCTAGGACCACAGCACAGTTTTTCTGATAGTTTCTTGGAAGATATTGTCCAGGCTCTTTTATCATCATGGCTTTCCAGTAGACCAACAATTCTTAAATTATCTCTCCTGGATCTATTTTCCAGGTCAATTGTTTTTTCCAATGAGATATTTCATATTTTTTCATTCTTTTGATTTTGTTTGACCCATTTTGGAAGCCCCATATAGTCATTAGCTTCTACTGGATCATTTCTAATTTTTAACCAGTTATTTTCTCCAGTTTGCTTTTGTACCTCCTTTTACATTTGGCCAATTTTAGTTTTTGAGGAGTTGCTTTCTTCAGTTAGGTTTTGTACCTTCTTATCTATTTGGCCAATTGTAATTTTAAGTAGCTTCCTTCAGTGATTTTTTTCACATTTTGTCAATTGTATTTTTTTAAAAAATTTATCAGTTTTTCTTCTACCACTATAATTTGAATTTTAAAATCCTTTCTGAGTTCTTCCAAGAATTTTTTGGGTCTTGAAATCAGTTCATATTTCCTTTGGAGGTTTCAGAAGTGGTTATAGTATCACTGCTATCCTCCTCTGAATTCATATTTTGATCTTCCCTTTCCCCATAATAAGAATCTATGGTCTTTGCTTTCCTAAGTTGCTTTTTACTCATTGTGATTGTCTTTTTTGTGGCTTTAAAAATGGATCTCTGCTTCTGGGGCACAGGGGTGTCTGTGCTGAGGCCTAGCAGCCTGGTTATTGGCATGTTGTTCTGTGGCCTATGGTTCTGACACCTGGAAGCTTTATAATGCTATAGCTTACCTGGTGCTAAGCTGAAGCTGGCAGTTGTGTGCCGAAGCCAGGTGAGGCCTTTCTGCATTCGCTTTCAGTTACAATGAAGCTTGCAGCATGAGGTGTAGGGGAGGGGTGGTCTGGTCACTGGAAGTCTTTTCCTGCCCTAGGGCTGTGCTAGAGCATGCGTAAACTCAGCTGCAGGTAGACAACCATCCACTCTGGTGTCTGTCCATTCCCCTAGTATTTACTCCCCATCTTGGCTCCCTGAAGTTTAAATAGCTGACTTTCAAACATTTTTGTCTATGGACTGATAACCCCAGGGGTAGCTGCTGCCACTACCAATTCTACTTTCTAAAGCATTCTCTTCAGTGGATTGTTTTGTGGCTCTCTTACCATTTGGACAATTCTGGTTTTTAAGATATTATTTTCTTGAGAGTTTTTGTGCCTCTTTTACCAAACTGTTCATTCTCTTTTCATGATCTTATTGCATCATTTTCATTTTTTTTCAGAATTTTTCCTCTACTATTCATCTCTTTCTTGACCTCTTCCAGTAACTCTTTCTAGGTTTGGGTCCAACTGGATTTTTTGAGGCTTTTTTGTAGCTGTTTTCACACTGTTTTCTTCTTCTGAGTTCATGTATTGGTCTTCCCTGATGTCATGGTAGCTCTTTATGTCCAACTTCTGTTTTTGTTTGTTTGTTTATTTCCCAGCTTTTTTTTTTTTTTGCTTTCAACTTTGTGTTAAATGTGGGCTCTGCTCTAGATGTGGATGGCACTGTCCCCAGCTTCAGGACCATTGGTGTTGTTATTTTCAAAGTGAGTTCTGAAGTTTTGCAAGTTTTTGGTGATTCCAAGGTAGTTTGATCTGGGGAGAAGTGAGTCACTGAAGACTGAGTAATTAAGTGGTCATTGCTAATTTTGGAGAGAGCAGATTCAGCTGAAGGAGGAAACCATATTGCAAAAGTCTGAGGAGTAAATGAGAAGAAAAGACGTGGAGGCATATTTTTTTTTTTATCACAAAGGAAGAAAAATATAGGATAATCGCTTAAAGAAATGGTAGGCATTTCTGAAAGCTGTTTTTTTTTAAATTTAAGGATGAAAGTTACTTGAGCTTTTTGACAGGCAAAAGAGAAGGAACGTATAATTGGGGTGCTGTTGTCATATCATCATTACCATTAATTTAAATAATAATTAATGAAACTAATATCTGTATAGTAATTTGAGGTGTGCAGAGAACTTGAAATGCACTCATTTGATTTTTTCAGCTATGCTATGAGGTAGTGTTGTTGTCCCCATTTTACAAATGAGGAAGACTAAGACTATGTGCTTCGACCAGGGTCACATAGTTTTTAAATGTTAAAGACCAGACTTGGACTCAAGATTTTATATATGTATGTATGTATGTATATACATATATGTACATATATACATATATACACACATGGATATGTATATATATACACATATAAAGAAAATACTGTAGGAGACAGTCTACTGGGAAAGGATGAAGGAGATGGGTTAAAGGACAGATGTATCAATATTGGTCTTGTCAAGAAGAAGGCTCATGTCATCATAAAATGGGGAAATGATGAAGACAATTAAGAGTGATGTTAAGCAATCTTGAGATAATTCAAAAGTGATAAGATGAATCTTGCAAGGATGTTCTCAACTTTAAAGTGAGAGGTAAGATCTTCAGCTTAAAGAGTTGGAGGAAGGAGAAATATATGGAAGTTTGAGGAGAGAGGAGAAAGTTTGGAATAACTTATGAAAGGAGGGAGAGAAACATAAGAGAGAGAGCAATGGAGAAAGTGGGTAATGGGGGTCAACTAGAGCTGGAATTCTGACTCCAGGAATGATTGGCATAATGCAGGGAGGTGAAGGATTTGAGACCAGATGATGATGTAGCATTGAAGTGGTTTAGTACAGGACCAATTTTGAGAGGGGAATAAAATGAAGACAGAGTAATAGTAATGAACTGAGAAAATATTGCATTATAGAAGAATTGGGGGTACCCATGAACATGAAGGATAGCTTTAGTGAGGGTGAAGAATGGGAAGATATGACACGATTCAAAAGGTAGGCTAGGTAGAGAGGCTGTTAGAGTTCTTATTAGGGAAGGAAAAAAAAAAACTTGAGGGTAATGGTGATATCCAGATTGTGACAATTTTTGTCTGTGGACTAGAGAAGATAAAGAACTGTGAGAAGACTGAAGAACTAAGATTTCAAGGTTAATATTGAAGGGAGTCTCCATTCTTGCTGATTCTCTAACACATAGAACAATGCATTTAACCTCATGAATAGTGTTCTTCCCAGCACCAAACAGATTTATGCTCTGAACACCTAGTAGGCATTTCATAAATGTTCACTGAACAGCTAAAATTCAGGAAATTATTGCTTTTCCACAGCCTTAATTGCGATCTTAAATTAGCATATTTGTTACTGATTTGTTTTCCCCAGCTCTGTTCCACCAGTCAATCTCAATTTTATTTTGATTGACAAGAAGTTGCTGAAAGACCTGAATTTGCAAGCTCAGCTCCCATAAAGTCACTCAAACGTGACTGGATCTTTCATCTAAGAGGCGTTTTTGTGCTTTCATGGATGATGAAATTAGATTTGGGAAGTACTCTAGAAGTACCTCTAAATTCTGTATAACATGGAAAAGAGTGCCTCCAACTCTTGACTTCACTATTGCTGTTCGGGCCCTCTGAATTATGGAGTTCAAAACCACGGAAGAGCTTTGGCCCTTGCACTTTCTACTCCTATCATCTTTAATCAAATATAATGCCCAGCTCAAAAACCTACACTTCCAGAAATCTTCCTCAATAACCCCAGGAAGTAAAGATAGACCCCATCAGGTACATTTACACCTAAGGCCCTCAGCAAGTAATCAATGTCAAGAGAACCATCAATCTTCTAGCCAGTGAGATGCAGAACCTCATTGCCCTCTCATACCACAAAGCAGATCCTATCACTTTTACCTCCACAGAATCTCTCAAATACAACCTTTTCTCTCCTTTGTTAGTGCCACCACTCAGGTACAGGCTCTTCTCACCTCAAACCTGGATTATAGCAAGAGGTTCTTTTGACTTTACTACCTAATGTCTCGCTCCATTTGTAACAGCAAGAACAGCACACAGGAGGGCTGCTACCACAGGTTCACTCTTCATCTAGTTAGACAGTAAAGATACTAAGAAGGGGCTGATAATCTTACTTTATTCTACTTTTCTCTTTTCTCACAAGAGTTGCTGATAATGGGAGGACAAACTCCCATGGCACTCGCTAATCACCCTTCTCACAGGAGCTGGAGAGAAAGGGGAGGGGGGAGCAATTATCCCTATGTCTCAATTATGTCAATTGAGATAGGCACAACCTGTGCACTCCTCTACATTCCCTCAAGCCTCAACGGGGGAGGGGGGGGCGGGGGGGGGGGTGAGGGGGGAGGCTGGTTGAAGCAAACACAGATTTTTCCCCCCATGAGAGGTGAGAGGTCTCCTCTCTCTCTCCCTCTCTCTCTCTTTCTCTCTCTTTCCCTTTCCCTCTCTTAGTTCTTCTCTTTCAGAGATCTCCTCTCTCAATCAGAGCTCTTTCTCTCTCTCTCAGAGGTCTCCTCTTGCTCCAAGCCTTGATGTGGGCCACTCAAGGTACACGCAGCATTCCAGCTTTTGCATTCAACCTTACGTGTTTCCCACTCACTGACCAGTGACCATGTGTTTTATAGGGCCCTTGCAGTCCACACAAGGAGCACATGGCCTTTACAATCTACACAGGTGATACTTTTTAGGGTAACAAAAGATTAGTATGGCCATGGATCCTGGGAAATTGTAAGAACAAAAATCCTTTCCGCACTACACCATTCTAAACCATCTACCACTCAGCTTCATCAAATCACCTGTCAACTTAATAAACTCCACTTTTTCTTTATTTCTCAACCTCTAGGATCAAATATATATTCTCCTGTCATTTGAAGCTCTCTAGATTACATGACCCTCTTGCCTCTCCACTCTCCTTGCCCTCTCTCTCCTTTACGTATTCTAGAATCCAAACATACTGACCTACTTTTCTATATTTAGGATGCTTCATATCCTGTCACTGTCTGTTTACATTGACTGTCCCCCACACCTGGAACATTTTCTTCATCACCAGCTCTGGCTTCCTTCAAGCCTCAGCTCAAGAACCACCAAGCTGTACAAGGCCTCTCTTGGACCCCTTCTCACACTCACCGGCTACTAATTTTCCATCCAATATTTCTTTTGCCTGCTTTGTATATAACTTGCATGTCTCTATGTGTGTATGTACTGTCTTCTGTAGTAAAAGGTAAGCACCTCAAAGGCAGGAACTATTTCAGTTTTGTCTTTTTTTATCTCCAGTATTTGAATACAGTCCCTGGCACCTATTATCCCCTAACAAATGTTTATTGATTTATCCAGGAGCTGCTTGACTGATATTGTCCATTCAAGTTGTTCAAACTTACACCATTTATAAGTACTAGACATTGGGGTTCCTAAAGTCTGTGGGGTCCATATCTTGGCACACATTGGACTTCCAAGACAAGGTTCAGCACACAATGGGCACTTAGTAAATGTTTTCTGAATACAGGGATGAATGTGTTAAAATCAAGCTCGGAGTTCCCATAACTTATAATAAATGGTCCAATAACATCTGTGGTACCAGTCATAAGATTTCAGAAGAAGGTTATGCATTCATAAGCTCAATGAAAATGTCATGCTAATAAACTCTGACATCATTTTCAAGAGAAAAGAAGTGTAGAGTATGCTTAAACTTCTCTGTTCAATGAAGTGATTCATCTTCAGGAGACAGAGAGAAAGACAGCTTGGGAAACAGAACTGAGTTTGAATTTCAGATGCCTTGTGCTTGAGTCCCATCTGTTCAACTTTCTACTTCAAGGAAGCTGCCCAAGCCATATTCCTTGATATTTGGAGGTAACTGACCTATGGCGACTTGTTTTCTAAGTTTTAAAATGGGATCAGGGAGTGAAAACTTGTTCCTTTCTCGTTCAGTCACAGCCTCCAAAGCAGGACTCAAGCAGTGGATGGATTCAAAAGCCATATTTTTATTATGAAAAGGGAATGATCTTTAGATTTAAAAATTACTTGAACCTTGGATAACGACTGAGAATAATCATTGATCAAATCAATCTGGGACTGTAATGCAAGAGATAAGACATCACTTCTAACCTTCAGAAGAGAGGGGCAGTTTCTTGGTCCTAGCAACTGGTCTAATATTTCATGAAAAGAGTAAGTAAATTGGGATTCATGACGTTGTTGTTTTGGAGTCTTTTTATTTACTTTGCATTATCTGACACGCAGTGGATGGTTAGCAAATGCTTGTTTATGAATGGATTAAGTTTAGGATCCGAGTTTTATAGCTGAAAGAGATGTTAGAGATCATCTAATTTTAGAAAGAAATAAACTGAGTCAAACAGATATTAAATAGCATAATAAGGAAGAAGACATAGGTGCTCTGACTCCAAATCCTGTCCTCTTTTCCCTTTGCCTCAAATTTGAGCATGAAAAGAGCTGTTTGCCCTAAACTATTTTCAACATCTTATCTTGGAGGCTGAGAACTTTTGGTTCTACTTTCCTTTCGTTTTCAATTAACTCTAGGGGTTCCCTATTACTTCCAGAACCAAACATAACATTTTCCATTTAGTTCTTAAGACAAATCAAAAGCTGACCCTCCTCACCTTTCTAGTCCTCATTTTATTCCACTCTACACTTTCTACAATAAAGCAACACTGACTTCCCTGTCATTCCTCCTATGTGACACATCATCTATTGAACTCATGCCTTTTCACCTCATCTCTGTCTCCTGGTTTCTGTGGCTTCTTTTAAGGCCCAACTCTAATCCCATCTTCTACAGGGAGCCTTTCCCACTCCTTCTCTGCACTGCTAGATGCTTTTTTCTAAGATTAGCTCCCATTTTCATAGTATATATCTTGTGTACATAATTGTTTGTATCATGTCTTCCTCACTTCAACATCAGTTTTCTAAGGGCAAGGATTTCCCCCACCCCAGTATCCTCAAAAATCAGCACATACTAGAACATACTAAACATCAAATAGATTTTATTGATTGCCTCTTCCCTTTGGGTAGATTGGAAGAGCAGATTTCTCTGTCTATAATGGCAGATAAAATAGTATCTTTTGCAGTTTTTGTTTTAGTGTAATCCAAGAACTGTAATGCCTCTATTTGAATGTGATTGGGGAGGATCTTTCCCACCCAATGATGGACCTGTCCATTGTAGGAAGCTTGATTTGAGGAGTTGTTTTGTAGGAGTACCTTTTGTTTTTTCTACTGAGGCACTGGGACAGAGGGTTGTGCCCTCTGGCTCTAAAATGTTTATAAATACTCTGAGGGTGAGGTTTTACTTTGGGGCTTTCTGACAAGAAGTATTTGTTTGGACAGAAGAAGTGTCTAGGAAGCCACTAAGGAGATCCTGGGCTATGAGAAACCCAGATGTTCCCTCTCTGATAAAGATGTATGTATGTTAATGGTCAGGCATTTTGGAAACATATCTGTTGATTTTTGATTTTTCAGAAACTTTGGTTTTGATTTTCTCTGATACCTCTGCTTGATTAAAGTGACTGTTAACCCTTCAAGAGTTGCCTTTCCTTTTAGAGAAGCAGATCAAAGAACCTGTGTTAGTGGGCCCCCTGTGTATATTGGAGTGCTTACTGATATACTGTCCTACTGCTTTCTTTTCTTCTTGCTGGGGATAGAGTGGTATTCCTTATTTTTTCCACCCTTTGAAGAAACCATATTCACACCCACTCTCTCAGGAGTATTGGGAAGGATTTCATTTTCATTGTGTAGACTTGATGGGCTTGTGTACTGAGTTTAGGATGTGTCCTGATAGACCACAAGTTTTGTAGTACTCACCAAAAACCTTTTGCTTTCCTTCCCTGAGGAGACCTTAAGCTTATGTAATAAAGATCTGAGAAATCAGCAGATCCTATCAGCTTACACAAAGGGCATGTCTTCACAGGAGAATGGTCATGATGCAGAAAGTATGAGTCTTGGAGAGACAGGAGTATAAATGGACATTTTCTAATTTGTTTCAGTTGTTTAAACATGTGATTGAAAGAACTTTTTTCCACTTGGAAATATTGCCTGAGGTGTCAGCTCTGGCAACTCAATATTTGGCATCCTTTGTCCCATTTAATTCAGTTATTCTCCAGAGATGTGGCAGCCTTCAGTGAAAGACAAGGGGCAATGGCCCCTTCTCTACCCCACCCTCCACCCAGGCCACATTACCTGCCCAGAAACTAAGCTTCTTTTGGTGTTTTCTTTAATTCTGTTCCATTCTAGAGGAGGGAAGGGGATCTTCGCACCTTGGTCAAGAATGAGATGAACAGAAGTCTAAAAGTCAGAATTCAGGTGATGTTTGGCAGCCAGAATAGATATCACTGAGGAGTGAGAAGGAAGGAGCCATCTTTGGAGGCATCTTTCAGGACCCCAGGCTGGGGGTAAAGAGTCATTCCAGCTGCTGTGTGCATATGAACACAGACTTGGTGGGATGACTGCTGCTGTATAGCAACCAAACAGAATCAACAGCCTAATCCCTCTTCAGAGCTCCACACTCCTATGTTGGGGAAAATGCTCATGAATTTATTCTTGCTATATTTTTGAAGTAAATATCGTTGTGTAAAAGCTAATTAAAGTTAAATGATGAAATGGAACACCAACCTTTTAAAATGGGATGAAAGGGGAGAATTGTGCACATCTGGTGGGGATAAAGCTAGCAATAATAGAGAAAAAAAGCAGCTCTCAGGGCTGTACCCTGGCTTCCAGAGGAGCAAAGGAAGAAGGCTGATCCTGAGAAAATGGGGCCATTCTAGTTAGAATTCAGCCTTTCCACCCAACTCAAGGATGTCCCCTCATGAAAATATGAGGACCAGAGCCAATACGGTAGAGTACATGTGGCAACTCAGTTGAACTCTCCCAAATTTCCCCTCAATACAACTTTAAAATAATGCTTCAAAATGAATTGTGGAGTGACAGAGGCAATAAAAGGTTGCGGTGAGATATTTTTCAGCCCAAGACAACTTTGGAGATAGGCAACAGGGGTCTGCAAGGCAGGGATGGAAATTGGCCCAGAGCATAGTGCACAAAATGTCAGTCCTGTAGGCCTCAGAGGCAGCTGGGATAGCAACAGCAGCAACTTCAGGAGCTTTCAGCCCAGAGATGGTAAAGGCATCAGAGTTGTTCATTAAAAAAAAACAAAAACGGAATCCTTTGTGGTCACTGAGTACATAAATCTGTTGCAATGCCTATAAGCAGTTCCAGGTCACAGTTCTAGGGCAAAGAAGAGCATTAGCATTGCAGCTGCAGAGAAATAGGGGCCCTCACTGCAGTTCTAGGAACAAGAGGAAGGCTAGCATTTATGGCTGCAGGGATGCAAGGTTCCTTTCAGTGAAATGATTGTAGCACAGACCAGGAGAGCAATACCTCTCCTTAGATCATACCACATCAGGAACACTGAAAAATTATAGATGCCTAAAACTAGCTTTGAAAACAGCAGCATGAAAAACCTGAAGTTTGGAAGAGTGCTCCCTCCTCCCTAAAATAGAGCCCAACTTTAACAAGTCAAAAGACCAGAAATACACTGGGAAGGTAAAGAAGGAACAAATAAAAAGAACCTAACCATAAAATATATACAACAGTGGCACCAAAGATCAAGATACAAACTCAAAAAAAATTAATGTCAAGACAGCTATAAGTAAAGCTTTAATGAAAAAAGTTAATTGGACACAAGCTTAATGAGAATTCTTAGAAGAGCACAAAAAGAATTTTAAAAATCAAATGAAAGAGGTAAAGAAACAATTAAGAAAAGAAATTAAAATAATGCAAGAAAACTATGGAAAGATGACTAACTAGATAAAAGAGGCACAAAAATAATGAAAAAATTAGCACCATAAAAAACAGAATAGAACAAATGGGAAAAGAAATACAAAAGCTCAGTAAAGAAAACATTTTTTAAAAAATCAGAATGGGTCAAGGGGAAGCTAATAACTCCATGAGACACCAAGAAATAATAAAATCAAATCAAAAGAATGAAAAAATAAAAGAAAATGTGAAATATTTCATTCAAAAAAGCAAATGACATGAAAAATAGATTAAAAAGAGATAATTTAAGTATTATTGGACTACTTGAAAACCATTAACAAAAAAATGAGCCTAGATATCATATTCTAGAAATTTTCAAGGAAAATTATACTGATGTCCTGGAACCATAGGGTAAAATAGGAATTATCTACTGATCACCTTTTGAAAGAGATCCTATAATGAAAACTCCCAGGAATATTATAGTTAAATTCCAGACCAACCAGGTCAAGGAGAAAATATTGTAAGCAGTCAAAAAGAAGCAATTCAAATATTATGGAGTCATAGTTATCATCACACAAAATTTAACATCCATGTTACAGGAGCTGAGGGCTTAGAATACAATGTTTCGGAAGGTAGAGGCACAAAAATTACAACCAAGAATCATGTATCTAAGAAAGCTGAGTATAATCCTTTGAGGGTGGTGGATATTTAATGAAATAAAGGAATTTCAAGCATTCCTGTTGAAAAGATAAGAATTGAATAGAAATTTTTCCTTTCAAATAGAAGACTCAAAAGAAGCATAAAAAGGTAATCAGGAAAACGAAAACATAAGGGACTCAATAAGGTTAAGTTGTTTTCATTCCTATATGGGAAGGTGATTTTTATAACTCCTAAGAATTGTATCATTTTTAGAGCAATTAGAAGGAATATACACAGATAGAAGGCACAGGTGTGAGTTGACTATACTAAGATGATCTCAAAAATATTAAGAATGAGAGCTGCACAGGGAAAAAGAGGAAAGGAGATGAGAAATGAAGAAAAATACCTCACATAAAAGAAACATGTAAGAAGGATTTTTACACCCCAACCCCAGTGGTACATGTTATCTTCACCAAAATTGACTATTAAGGCAGAAAAACCTCACAACCAAATTCACAAAAGCAGAAATAATCAACATGTCCTTTTTTACACTGTGATGCAATAAAAATTACCTCCAAAAAAAGCCTTGGAAACAGAATAAAATTAATTGGAAACTAAATAGTCTAATCCTAAAGAATGAATGGGTCAAAGAACAAATCAGAGAAACAACAAATAATTTCACTAAAGAGAATGAAAACAATGAGACAACATTCCAAAACTTGTGAGATGCAGTCAAAGCGGAACTTAGTCCAAAATGTATGTTTCTAAATGTTTACATCAATAAAATAAAGAAAGAACAAATGAATAGGGCATATAATTAAAAAGAAACCTAGAAAACAAACAAATTGAAAATGTTCAATTCAAAATCAAATTGGAAATCTAGAAAATCAAAGGAGGGGTTAATAAAACTGAAAGTAAATATATGTGTTTATGTGTGTATGCACACA
This sequence comes from Notamacropus eugenii, assembly GCF_028372415.1. NCBI lineage: Eukaryota > Metazoa > Chordata > Mammalia > Diprotodontia > Macropodidae > Notamacropus > Notamacropus eugenii. The sequence goes on from NC_092872.1 coordinate 753,537,037, forward strand.
TGTATATATTCACATATACATATAAATATATATGGAATTAATAAATAAAACTAACAGCTGGTTTTATGAAGAAATATAACATAATAATCTATTCATTAAATGACTTAAACAAATAAAGGAAGTCATTAAAAAATTTTTAAAAAATCAATTTACCACTATTAAAAATGAGAAGGGAAAATATGCTTTCAATGAAGATGAAATTAAATAAATTATTTTATTGTATTCGATTTATTTTATTATTATTTATTTAATATTAAATTTACTAAATTTATTAAATTAACATTTGAAATTCTGTAAATATTGCATTTTAATTGTATTTTATAGGTATTTATAATATTTTATATTATATTTGCAATAACACCTACAAAAAATGGGTGCTATTTTGCCAATTATATGCCAATAAATCTGACAGCCTAAGTTAAATGCATGAATAGCTACAAAAATATAAATTGTCCAGATTAAGAGAAGGGGAAATAGAATGCTTAAATAAGCTTGTTATAGAAAAAAATAGATTGAATAAGGTATAACTTTGTTCCCTAAGAAAATAATCCCCACAACTGAATGGATTCACAAATTAATACTACCAAATACTTTTTTAAAATGAATTACAGGCTCATATTCTATGTAGCTTAAATCGAATCTGACTCAGATTCAATCTGGCTCACTTGTTAATACGAGAGTCACAAATGGTGAGGCTTCTTAAGAGTCAACCCAATATGGTTGATAATAATAATAATAATAAACTTTATTTAAAAATTGAATTGCAGTACTATATAAACTGTTTGGGAAAAAATAGGTAAAGAAGGAGTCTTAGTCTTAACAAATTCCTTTCTGGTACAAATATGGTTTTGATAAGTAAACCAGGGAAAGCAAAAAGAGAAAAATGAACACTGTTACAAAATGGTTAATTAAAATAATAGCAAAGAGAATATACCAACATGTCACAAAAGATAATATTGTGCTAGAAATACTAACTACTACAATAAGAGAAGAAAAAGAAATTGATGAAATGAGCAGACAATGAGAAAACAAAAAAAAAATCCCTCTTTGCAAGTAATTGTAATACTAATGAGAGGTAAAGATATTTCCCACCCATTGGCATGCCCATTAAGGGAAGCTTGATTAGGGGAGGCACACACTTTTGTTTATTTCTAATGCACTGGTTCTCAAAGGTTGCAATGCCCTCTGGCTCTGAAAAGTGTATAAATACTCTGAGGTGAGGTTTTGCTTTGGGGCTTACTCATTGTAAGTGTTTGTTTGGATAGAACAAACATTTATAAAACACTCTGTGTCAAGCGCCTATATGTAGGTAAAGGGTCAATGGCCTCAGCGTTGATTGATGATGGTTTGATGAGAACACTATGGAAGTGTTCAGTTCATCTCTCTAGGATCATGCCCTTATCACTAATCAATGTGACTTCATCATCACTGAGTAGTTATAATGCACCATAGGTTTTTGGTCCATAAATAGCCTTCAGGGAATCGTAAAAGTGTTTGGATTGTTAATATCAGCATAAAACTGAATTTCATCTGCTTCTTACTGAACCAGGAATCCTGCATCTCTCTAAGTTTTGCTTGTTCTTTACTTTTGATGAAATTAAATACTCCCTTCTTAGAGATGGATGAACTATCCTGCTGGTAAATCCTGTGGAGTTCTCATTTTTTCATTTAGCAGCTTCTGAATTTCCTGTCATTTTCATCAAACCAGTCTTGGTGTTTGTGAATGTACTGACCCAGATAAGCAAATTCAGTGCTTTACAACAAATCCCTGAAAGTTGTCCACTTCTTTTCTGCTCCATTGTTGTCAACTGTATGTTGGCTCAACTTTCCCTCCAAGTTTGCAACAAACTGTTCACACTCAGAGAAGGGCTCTAATTTGTTGACATTAATTCTTTTAGTAGTCATTTTGCCTTGGAGGTGCCACTTTTGATGAATGCAAATATTTAGCTTGGAAAGGATAAGTCTATGATCAGTCCAGCACTCTGCACCACACATTGCCTTTGTCACTCTCATCTTGTCTGTCTCTTCTCCTTACAATTACATAGTCTCTTAGATGCCAATGTTTGCTGTGATGGTGCATCCATGAAGTTTTATTGCACTTAGGTAAATGGAAGACAGTGTTGGTGATGAGAAGGTCATGTGATACACAAGTGTTCAGAAGTAAATGACCATTGCTGTTGCTGTTTCCAACTCCATTCCTCCCTAGGACTCCCTGTCAAATCTGGTAGTCTGAGCCTATTCGAACACTGAAGTCACCCAGAATTATTAGCTTGTTCTCTTTTGGCACATTGATGATGAGGGTCTCCAGTTCTTCATAAAATTTTTCTTTGACCTCATCAGGGTTCATCATGGTGGGAGCATAAGTTCTGATGATGGTGCCATGGTGTTTTCCAGTGAGTGGCCATTACATTGTCATGAGCCTGTCATTCACTCCTTTTGGCAGGCATACCAGCTTGTTGACTGGATTACTTTTGTTTGCAAAACCCACGCCAGCTTCACGATGCTCCCCTTCACTGTGGCCACTCCAGAAAAATATGTATACAGCTCCAACTTCAGTAAGCTGGCCTTCATTTTCCAGCCCTGTTTCACTCAGGGCTGATATTTGGATGTGATATCTGTTGAGTTCTCTTGCAACAAGAGCTGTTCATCTTTCAGGTCTACTGGATTTTCTGTTGTCTCTAAGTGTGCACACATTCATTGTGCCAAATGTGAATGGAATTATCTTTGCAGATGTTTTTGTACATTTTGTACATTTTTTTTTGTGTTTTGATGACAGAGCAGGATTCCCTGCTTACCATGGTAATGAGGCTAGGGCTGGGTAAGCAGACAATTTTAAGGGCATCTTTTCTCGCCCCCTTCCTCACACAGGATGTGATCAATGTGATCCTTTAAAGGCTGCTCAGACACCAAGGGGTCTACCAAATCCCACTGCTGCTTCCAGTAAGAAACGACCCTATGACCTGTGTGTAGCATTGTGACTACAGCTCCTATTGTATCCCCACCTGCTGCTTCATCACTTGCCTGTTGTCACAGGACTTTAAGATAGGTATAATAGTAAAATGCTATGGTTGATGTCTTTTGATTCATGGGTAAATTGGATTTAAGTGAGGCAGAGTTGCACAAAGTTGTCAGCCTCACTCTCTCCTCCAGAGTCATCATAATCCACTTGCAGGACAGAGTCAAGATGACTGGTGATGGCTCAGGATGCAGCGGATTACCTTGGCTCTCTTCAGTGTCTAACCAAGCTCTAAGTGCTCCACATTGCCTGCTTCAGCTGCCTTCATGGCCATTGGAACAAATTGTTCTCATCCTCCCATTCCACTAGGGGAAATCTTCACATGCTTGGGGTAGACATTCCCCTAACTCATCAATGAATTTGAGACCCCTTGGTTACCTTCAACCTGGTTTGACCCATCTGCCAAAATGGTTTACTGGGGTGTAGCCATTATGCATTCTGCAGCTTCTTGGAGTCACAGGTGAGAGCTGGGTGGAACAGGTAGACATGGAAGGTGGAAAGCAGCCCTGAAAAGTGCTGGGCAGTCATTACAACAAAGGCAATGGTTCTCTCTGAACACACCTTACACCTTTATATGTGTGTGCATGTCTGTGTGTGTTTCTGTTTGTGTACTTAATTTTGAAGGAGAGGGTCAACTAATAACTAACAAGGGCTGTGGCTTCTAGAAACACCTCATGCATAAAGTGGTACTTGCCCTGAGCTATGTGGGTAAGTTTCAGCACAAACAATGAGTGATAAAGATGGCCATGGTAAAGGTTTCTAAATGCCAGTCATAAAGGTCTTAATCTGATTCCAGAGGCAATAGGGAACCAGTGAAGTTTGTTGATCATGGAAGTACCATGGATAGACCTATGCTCGAAGTATTATAATAAATATTGTTGTTGGTAGTAGGACCCCTTTTAATTCTTCTAGCTTAGTAACTTCTGAATGAAAGGCACTAAGAACTCACTCTAAAATGGGTGCATCAGACAATGTGGCAAAGTAATGAAACAAAGAGGAGTTGGAGGGGACAAATGGATAACTTGGACTTTGACTCCACCATTACCTGCCCCCACCATCCCTTCCAGGAATAATGTATCAACAGGAAATTCATCATCCCAGTACTCGTTTAAGCTTTGGTGCTCATACCTCCTTGGTACCCTACTTGTGGTGATTCCTATTGTCACTAGAAACGATTACAAAATGTTTGGCATTTAAAACTCTTCACAACCTATCTTTCTCTTACCTTTCCAGTCTTCTTACACCTTACCCTCCAACAGGTACTGTTCAATCCAGTGATACTGGCTTCCTGGCTGTTCCAACAAGAAAATTATCTTTCTCTCAACTCCAGCCATTCACTCTGACCATCCCTCATGCCTGGAATGCTCTTCCTCCTCCATTCAAATTAGTGACCACCCTGATTTCCTGTAAGTCCCAACTAAAGTCCCACCTTCTAAGGAAGCCTTCCTCAACCCCTTTCTAATATTTTCCCTTTATTAATTATTTCATATTTATGCTGGATGTAATTTGCTTTGAATATATTTGTTAGCATATTATCTCCCCCACTAAACTGTAACCTCTCTGAGGCCAGAGACAGTCTTTTCTTCCTTTTGTATCCCCAGTGCTTAACACAGTGCCTGACACATGGTAGTTTCTTAATAAATGTTGGTTGATTGTCTTTGCCCCTCTAATTGAAAGATTGGAGGGAAGAACAACAAACTCCTCTCATAGTTGGCCTTCAAAGAGAGTTAAGGGTCATTGTGATCTTCATTTCCTACCAGCTGATCTGCTTAGTTTTGACTCCACTATCATCCTCCATCTCTACAATCTGATTTTCAGTTTCTTTTTTTTTTTTTTGGTCAATGTGTTTCCCTACCCCATTAGACTATATAAGCTTCTTGAGGGCAAGGATGTAGTTCTTTTTCTTACTTTTATACCCATTGATTAGTACAATTCATGGCAAATATTAGATGCTTAATAAATGTTGATTTAATTGTATCATATTATAATTAACACTTCTCTTTCTCTGTTTCTGTCTCTGTCTTTCTCTCTCTCTTTCCTTCCCTTTCCCTCTTCATCTGTCTCAGTCTTAGTTTGTCTATTTCTGTATCTTCTTCTCTTACTCTCTCTCCATCTCTATCTCTATCTCTATCTCTCTGCCTCTGTCTGTCAGTCTCTGTCTCTCTCTCTCTCTGTATGTGTGTGTCTATCTCTCTCTGTCTCCCTTTTTCCCCATCTTTCTCTTCTCTCTCTTACAAATGGTTCCTTTTTTACAAGGACAACTAATCACCATAACTAGATATCCTGGCACTATTTTACAAAACATGGCTATCACCACTGATGTCATATCCCTCAATATTGGAGGGCTTATTCCATGGCCCATAAAATGTAGCATGAATCTGGCTGTCATAACAGCCTCATCAATGCAAAAGCACCAAGCACTCGGGATTCCTTTATGGCCATTCTAATGCATAAACAAGACCAAAACACAGGCTGACACCCAAGAGCCATAATCCTTTGCTGACAAATCATTTTTGTAAGAGATTTGGCATTAGATCTATTTGCCTTTTCCAAATGTTTCCCCTTCCTAACTCAAATTAGTGTTCTACATTTTAAAAAATTTCTTTCTATCAAATTTGTGTAATCAGTTCATTTCTAAAAGCTATTTTGACAAAACTTTTTTGTTCTACTTCGTCTTTAGCCTAGCATCCAAGACTTTCCCCAGTATGATTCTGGCATACCTCCCCAGTTTTATCCCTCCATATTTCCCCTTCCCCTTCTCCCTAGCCTATCCACATCCCATTCTCCCTTCCCTAGCCACATCACCATTCTGGATGAGGCAGCCAAGGAGAGAGCCAGCTTGCTCTTGTTGATCAGATGTAAGACTTATAATTAGGAAGTCTTGAGTTCAAATTCTACCTCCAATACATACTAGTCATGTGAGTCTAAGCAAGCTACTGCACTTTTAGTGCCTTGGTTTCCTCATCAGTAAAATAAGAGACTTGGATTGAATGTTCTCTAAATTTATGCCACCATGCCTCAATTTTATCCTTTGCAAAGTGTGGCAATAATCCCTGTCCTACCTGCCATTCAATGTTGCGTAAGGAAAATGAATGGTAAATCTTGCCCTATTATAGAAATAGTGATGATTAATGACTGAGTTGGACTGGATGACTTCCAAGGTCCCTCCATTTCAAGATTCTAGCATCCTATTTACACGATTGTTAACTATGTTGTGGATTTGTGAAGGCAATAAACAGCTAGGAGGTCTATTGGACAGAGCACTGGTCCTGGAGTCAGGACGACCTGAGTTCAAATCTGTCCTCAGACTCACTGGCTGTATGACTCTGGGTAAATTACTTAACCTTGTTTGCCTAATCCACTAGAGAAGGAAATGACAAACCCCTCTAGTATTGTGTCAAGAAAATCCCATATGGGCTCCCGAAGAGTTAGAGATAACTAAATAACATAGACACAAACACCAAGAACCATGAGTTTAAGTCTAGAAATGACCCCAGAGATCATATTAAGCACAAGAGCACCCATTGTACAGATAAAGCAACTGAGGTCTATCAAAGTTAGGTGAATCTAACAATATCATCTAATGAACAGGCAGAAGAACCATGTTTTTTGCATCCAGCAAATGTAAAGAATTTGGACACTAAACCCAGCAGGCTCCTTACTGCAGATAGAGCATAACTTTCTAATGATGAGAGCTATCTGATAAAGAAAGGGTTATCTCAGATGGTAGATTGTTCAAGGTCTTCTGTAACTGGGGAGTGGAGAGGCTGGTGGACCACCAAAGAAGGGGAAGGAGACTCAAGCTTCAAGTAGGAGTCTTACTTAATCAATGGGTGGAGCAGCAGCCATTGAGTCCAGAGGAGCAGAGTTCAAATTCAGCCTCAGGTACTAACTAGCTATATGACCCTGGGCAAGTCACTTAATCCTAATTGCCTAAAAAAGAAAGAGAGAGAGAAAAAAAATTACTTAATCAGCTGCCAGATCCCTTCCAAGTATATACTTGAAATTTGTACTTGTCTTTGATGGACATACATTCTCTAGATTCACCTCATTCCTATCTTCCCAGAAAGCCTGAGTGAAAATAAAGATCCAGTGGAAGTTAAGCTCAGTCTGTTTAACAACAACAAAATATTTCCTGCAAAATTTCTTTAAACATCTTCTCCTCCCTCGAATGTGCAGCTCAAGAAGGGATGAGTGATACCTATGTTCTTATGCTGCAAATTCATAATCAAGTAAGAGTCTTTTCATACAAATTGATTGTAGTATCCACCCATCCCACCCTTTTGAAATATCACCAAAGTTTTTAGTTAGTCACTCCTATGTTGCTCAGGAATTCAGAGAAGTGATTGAAGGAGGTATGGTATAACCAGAAGGCTTGGAGATTTAGATTCAGAGGACTTGTGTTTGAAGCTTGTCTCTGACTTAATATCTGTGTAACCTTGGACAAGACAGTCAACCTCTCTGGGACTCTCCATTCCTTCATCTTGAAAATGAAGGGGGTGGATGAGGTAGCCTTTATAATCCCTTTCAGCACCAGCACCCATAAGTTGTATTTGCATCACTCACTCAATGTAAGATAAGTAGTTGTTCTTATTTAACTGCTCTACCCCTACTTCGAAGAAGCACTTGTTATAAGCAAAACACTATTCTGGGCACTAGGGAATCAATATGAAGTTTAGATGAGAAAGTCTTTGCCCTCATAGAATCTATGGTGAATATATGCATGAAGGTGAAGGGGAGGGGAAAGACAATACAATCAATCCTTAACTTTCATGGCGCAAAGTTCCTACAAAAAATGGAAAAGCCAAAACATTGAACTTATGGAAAATGGAGTGTTAGGGTTCTCTGACTACCAAAAACTAATCTTTCACTAGAGATTGCTGAAAATTCACTTTTCTGCAGATAATTCTTTATAGGAAAACAAATTCTGATAATACATACTTTTCCTAACACAGTAACCATGAAACAATCTATAAAGCGCAAAAGAGAGAAGAAGCAATGTTTGATGGGATTGGAAGGGGCAGGGATGCCAGAAGAACCCAAATTTAAAAAAAAATTAAAAAGGCCAAAGGGGAACCTGCCATCCTCACTAATCACTCTTTCATCTCATTGGTTAAGGTGTTTCCCAGTGAAAGTTACATGCCTTGAAGTGATTCCTTCACATCCCTCTAGGCTACATGCCCTGCTCCCTGCCCAGTCTAAACAAGGCAGAGAACACTTCATTTACCCAGAAACTTAGCAGCTTTTCCATTTTTTTCAATTCCCTCATCAAGTACTTGAAAGGTTACTTAGCACTTTCTGGAGAAGATTGCTGAACACTTTTACCAATACTTTCCCCTTTTTGTGACTCTATACCCACATTAGGCCTCTCTCTTATTGTCCTCTACTGTGCATAGTGGTAAATGTTTGAGGTTGCCAACAGAAAAATGAGAATCAGCTTACTAATAAGATTACGGGAATATTAGAGACCACAATGTGGAGAGGCCATTTGGCAGAGGGGATAAACTGTCAGATATGATACTAGGGAAGAAGTGATTTTGTATCTGGCTCCTGGAAATTATTAGCTGTTTGAGCTTGAATTTGTGGGGGCTCATTTCCTCCTCTGTAAAATGGGGAAAATAATACCTTACTTCATAAAAGCTGCTGTGAGAATCAAAGGAGATAATTTCTGTGTAATACTTTACAGACCCTACAAACTCTCTGTAAATGCCATAATTATTTTTTTCTCCAGGATCATATAAGCTTCTTCAATTCAGGGATGCCTCCCCTCTCCCTATTCTCTGTTTGTTGTCTCTAATGCATAGGAGGGCCTGAATATAGTAGGTGCTTAATATATGCATTGAATTTTAAAAGGAATACTAGAGTAGAATGGGCATAGGGGTGGGAATAAGGTTCTGAAGACAGATTAACTGGCCACCTAAACCCTTTACTTCTTGGGGATGACGCTTATATTTCTATGCCTCGGTGTTCTGACCTTCACAAAAGAAAAGGCTGCACTTGAGGCTCTCAGAAGTTCCTTTCATCTCTCCATCGTTGGTCCTGTAAGTTGAATGGAATTCCAATTGGACTAGATATCACAAGGACTGATTTGGTCAAGCCTTGTCTCTGGTGTTTACTAGTTGAGTGATTCTGGGCCTTTTCTGTAGTATGGACCTGATATCATTTGCCCAACAAAACCTCACAGGACCACGAGGAAAGAGTTTTTGTCAGTCATAGAGTTATGTAACAAAATGAGCTGTTATATAAATTCCGTGTCTGAGATTGAGATGAGGACAAGGGAAGGATACAGAAATTCTCAGAGAATTCAAAGAATTCTAGGCAGGATTCTAGGAAACTAGGTAGGCTTCTGAGAGGAGAGAACACTTGAGCTGAGTCTTAAAAGAGGAGGTAGAAAACGTTCTGACTACTTATGGAGAAAACAAGAAATCTGGGAAATTGAAGGCCTCCCCTTTCCCACTTTTGGAGGTCACAGAAAAGACATTCGGAAGGCAGGCCAGATGGCAGCTGCTTCCTGGCAGAGCTCTTACTCTTGGAGAAGGCTCACTGTTTTAATGTTGCCACCTTTGGGCCTCATTAAAGAATTCAGGCAAAAACTCAGAACATTAAGGCACCTTTATTGTGAGCTGGGGTGTTCATCTGTGAGGCACTCTGAGTCTATGGTTCGTATTGTCAGCTGTCATTTATAGAGAATTTACCTGCCTTGACAATACGTCAAAAGGAACTTTTCATGGAAAAGCTTTCAAGTGCAGGGTATGAAATTTTGCCTTTTAAAACATTATTTTGGGATTTTAAAAGTTCTACTAATTATATAATCACTCCCAATTTTTAAAATAAAATGAATAGAAACAGCCTTTCCTTCAGTCTGTGTAGGCTGCAGAGATTTGCCCAAACAGCTGAAGGTCTGGAGAGTATTGAGAAGGAAACAAGCAAGGTGTGTTGTCATTTAGTGTTTAGGAAATAGGGCAATGTTTTCATGGCCATGAAAATTGTGGTCTTGACCAAGAACCATATTTGAGTCGTTCTCTTTGGCCAAGCCAATGACCCCTCTCTCAGCCTCTGTTTCTTCTCTCAGCCATAAGAAAATGCAGTGTTTGGATTTGGGATGTTTTATCCATCTCTGATATTCTATATTCCATAAGGTCCTTCTCAGCTCTGACATTCCCACCCCCAATGCCACTCCCTGACTCTGGAGTCCTTTGCTTTCTCTCTTATGTTCCTCTCAGTTCTGACGTTCTATTTTCAAAAGTCTTTCCCAATTTTGATATGTTTTTGTGCAAAGCTCCCTTCTCGCTCTGGTAGTTTCTTTTATTAGGGTCCTTCCAGCTGTGATATTTTTCCTTTCTGTGTCTTAAGACTCTTCCATTATAGTTATGACACTCTGTGTTCTGACATCTCTCTCAGCTTTGACACTCTCTGTTCTATGGTCCTTCCCAGCTCGGATATTCTGAGATTTTCTGAACACCCAAACATTTTGCAAATAGACCTAGGTTAGCTGTAAGATCCCTCCCTGCTCCACATTCTCTGATTTTCTGATTCTAAATAGCCAAATAAATCAGACTAGAGAGTGACACAAACATGTATTGCAGGAGAAGAGGCAAGGGGGCATTGTGATATCATGCTCATGTTTCACTTCATCCCTGTGTGCTTTGCTCCAGTTTGCTCACCTGAAAATGTCAAAAAGACTATTTCCTTCCAGGAATCTGAGAAGTGTTTTATAATTCCTGAGTAAAACAGTTGTCAGTGCCTCCTAAGGCTAATTTTTGGGGCAAAGCTTTGCTGTGTTATAAACAAAGACAAAATAGTCACTGCTCTGCTTAAACTGATAGACGGGCATGCCAACCCACCAACATCAAGTCCATGTCCAAAGCAATGGTCCCAGTTAGAAATGCATCATTGTTGCCCTTTGGCTGGATGAACATAGTTAGAAATAGCGGGCTCTCCCCTCAAATCCAGATGGAGCAGGGTTAAATTTTATAACACAATAAAGAGTACCTTTCCCAAAAAACAGTATCACAGTAGATGCTCATATCCCCAATGTCATAATACTGCCAGTCTACATTTTACTAGTTTTTTTCTGTTACCAAGCCCTGGGCATTCTCTCCCTCATTTCTCCTTACTAAAACCCATTGGTTTTCATCTGCACACAGATTCCTTTGGCTTATTTCACTGGTTAAAAACAACAACAACAAAATAAAACCAAAAACTATGTCCTAGTGGGAGAACAGGGCATGACTGAGGTCTCACAGGTTAGTGAAATGTCAAAATATTAATTTATTTCCAGTGCCACTCTAAGATTAAATACTTCATACCATACAGGAGGAAAGTACCTGACCCTAGGTCATACTGAGATTTACTAGAAGACTTGGACCTGGCATTCCTGACTTTGGGTCCCCATTAACAAAACTATGGCCAACCCCTCTCTGATTTCTTTCTTCTATCATCTATTATTTCTTATTGTAGATCAGTTCTTAACCTTTAAAAACATGTTCTTAATATTTTGGTTACTTGATTTCAATATAACTTTTTTTTTCCCTTTGGGATCTTATGTGTATTTTTCTACACTTTGAAAAACATCCTTCTGAAAAGAGGTTCATAGGCTTCACAAGACTGTGAAAGGGGTCTGTAATAGACACACATACACACAGACATACACACACATATGCAGAGACACAGACACACACACAAAGACACAGACATACGCACACACAGACACAGACATATACAGAGACACACATACAGAGACACAGACCCACATGCACACACACACACGCACACATACACACACACACACAGACCCACATGCACACACACACACGCACACATACACACACACACACACACAAAGGTGAAGACCCTCTGTTTTAGAATAACAAAAACTACATTGATTCTTGAGTGTATCTATTGATAGCACCCTTGTTGGCATATGCTAGTAAATGGGGGAGCAGTGGATAGAGCCCTGGGCCTGGAATGAGGAAGAATGAGGATAAACTCCAGCCTCAGACACTTACTAGCCATGTGACCCTACAAATTGCTTAACCTCTATTTGCCTCAGTTTCCTCATCTATAAAATAAGGATAATCATAGTATCTTCCTCTCAGGTTTGCTGTGATGACCAAATGAGATCATATATATTTGTAAAATATTGAGCACAGTGCTTGACACAAAGCTCTCTCTCTGTCTCTCTCTGTCTCTCTGTCTCTCTCTCTCTCTCTCTCTCTCTCTCTCTCTCTCTCTCTCACTCTCTCTCTCTCTCTCTCTCTCTCTCTCTCTCTCTCTATATATATATATATATATATATATATATATATACATATATATATATATATATGTGTGTGTGTGTGTGTGAGTGTGTGTGTGTCAGCTGTCATCACCATCACCACTGCTGTTATTCAAGGTTACAAATTTTGACCATCCTCAGTAAAAATTCTGGATTAAATATTATAATCTGATTCTCACTGTACTTCTGTTCAATGAGGGTTCTTTGAGGGCAGAGTCTCCTCCACTTTTAGCCCTCAAGTTTGCACTCCTAGCTCCTAGTACAGTGCCCAGCATGAAGTAGGTGCTTAATTGATAGTTATTCAGTTGAATTGAATTAGGTAGCTCAATTGCCCAATCAGCAAACATTTTTTTTAAAGCACCTACTCTGTTCCAGGTACCATGTTAGGTACTGGGAATGCAAAAACAAAGACTCCATTTATGAATTCAGAAACTGATGCTTTGAAAGGTAAGATGTTCCCTTCATAATGAATCCAAGAGAAAGGAAAGGGAGAGTTAATTTCTAATAAAAAATTGTGTCGGGAAACTCTAACTGAATTTCCATCAAGGTACCTGGACTGAATACTGATACACTTGGAGTTGGCACATCTGCTCTGCTGTGTCTAGCAGGAGAATTAAGTCTTCAATGACAGGAAAATAGGCTAATACCCTCGATTTCCCCTGGCTCGTCTTAACCTTATTTGAGAGCATATTTGCATCTTCTTTTTATAGCAACACTAGAATAGACTTACCTGGAGGAAGGAAGGTAGAGAAGGCAATTTTAGGGTAAAAAAATGCAAGTCACATAGTCCCCGACTGGGAAGAGGCAGAAGGGTTGATGTACGTGGCAAGGTTGAGGCATAGCCTGGCTTAGGAGATAAACTTCATCTTCTGCTCTGGGTCCAGATTCAGCCGCTTTTATACAAAAGCCAAACAGACAGAACCCTGAGATTTGATGATCTTATGTGCTTTTTGACTGCAGATTTTCCAATTCCCCTCTCCCTGTAAAGAAACACTAAATTTAAGAGGGGAGGAAGTCATGGCACACTTCTCCAAATGCTACACCAAGAACCAGGTGACTTGGGTTCTAGTCTTGACTCTTAGAGTAATGCCAAGAATGATGGTATTATAAGTGAAGGATCTGTCTCTTCAATATTTATGAAATACTAGTTATATAGCTTTAGTATGCAGTTTCACCACTCTTTGTTTTAGTGTCTGCATTTGTGAAATGGACAGTGATGATTCCTGTTTTGCAAAGTTACTTAAAAGTTAAATTCATTCATGCATTCATGTATTCATTCATCACTTTAGTAAATGTTTTTAAGGTTGGGGGGGAAAGAACTATTAATATATTGTCAATGGAAAGGGACAATGTTGATTAGTGTGAGGGATGATTACAAAGATAACAATAATGATGAAGACTGAAACCATAAAATCAGTTATCATGGTGAATTCCCAGTGTGGAAAATCCTCTACTAATGAAGACCAGTATGGTACCTCTGAGTAGCCATCTCAAAGAGATGACTGGGGGACCTAAAAATTAAGTGACTTAGACTTGGTCACATAAATGTAAATGTAGAGTCAGGACTTGACAATAGTATCACATAACTTGATGACTGGCATCTGTTTAGTCCAACCCATATCTGAAAGAGATCTTCTTTACAATAGTGGAACTTGGACCCTAGTATTCCCAACAACTGATCCAGCATTCTGTCTAACACTAACTCTCAAGTTGTTATTATTAGTTCTAAATATCTAGGGTTGGAAGAGGAGATTAGGAGGCTTCAAACATGCAATTCAAGAACTGTGTTGGATCTTAGAATCTAGAACGGTAGAGCTGAAACGAACTTTAGAAGATAAAATACCAGGACCAGAAAACAGAACAGAGTGTCAGCACTGAAAGAGATCTTCGAAAGTAGAACGTGAGAACAGTGAGAATAGCCAGTGTTGAAAATGGAAGAACTTTATGCCAAAAAAAAAAAAAAAGAATGAAAATGTCAGGACTAGAAAAGATCTTAGGGCATAGAATGTCAAAACTGGAAGGACCCTTAGGCCCATTTCATATGGAAGTTCAGAGCTTGGAGTGACTAAGGTAATTAATTCATTTGATTTCTTTTTAATGTGTCCTTCTGACACATATCTTGGGAAGCAGCTAAGATTTATGCAGTCACACTTGATGATGTGATTTGGATTCTCACAAATCTTAATTATAATATTTTTCATTGTGCCTTCAGATATAAAACCTCATGTAGGTCAGACAGAAGCTTTCCCAAGTCAAGTATTCTCTTATGGAAACCCTCGTGGAGCTGGAAGCCACTGCTTCTTTCTCAGAAACACTTCTAAAGAGACCCCCTTATTTTATACAGTGCTTTAAGGTGAATTTTGCCTGGTTCAGACAATGTAATCTATACCTTCAGGTGAGGAAGAGGCCTTGGTCCTTGGAAGGAGTTCATGGGTCTGTCGTTGCTATCAAGGTGATAATGGCAAATGCCCCAACACATTCCCATCAGTGTGCATAAATAGCATAGATGGTAGAGGAAGGACCCTGGGTCACAAGGGCAATGGGTGACTAGAGCTTCCTGATACTGTACCTAGCCTACCAGCTACTGAGAACATAGGGCCATGTAGTGACAATGCTTTGATTCCCTTCACTTTGAGTTCTGTTTGTTTATTTTTTGTGTGTTTCAGGAAATGAGGGAAATGGTCTGAAAGGAATTAGAAATTAGAATTAGCCTGGATCCAGAGGAAGGACACTGCTACAATGTCTTAGAAATCCTGGTTCGTATTCTATGATCCCTGGTCTCAAGATCTAAACAGAGAAGTGACCTCAAGAAGTCAATTATTTACAACTCTTTATATGTAAATGAGAAGCTGAGACTCAGAAAGAGGAAATCACATATCCAAGATTTTATCTTTTATTTGTCTTCTTTATTTACATTTATAAGCAATGGGGTAGAATTTGACCCTGACTTCTCTGACTCCAAAGCCCATATTCTTTCCCTTATGTTATGCTATTTCTGATTCATTTGGATCGATTCATTTCTATTAGTCAATAAGCAATGATTACATGTATTCCATGTCCTGGGAGGAGGGGCATGGAATGTGGGAGGAACCAGGAAGAAGCAGAAACAGAAGGAAAACTTATGCCTATCCTCAGAGAGTGGACATTTTACTAGATAGACCATACCATGTATTAACTGGTTGATGTAGACATGACCATTTGGGTGGGAAGAGAACAGAGCTTTCAAACCTAAAAAGGCCTAAGTCTTGGTACTATCCAACAATGTTTAAAGCATTGAATTTAGATCAGGATACCATATTTGGGGTGACAAGCTAGAGGGCATCTAACAAAAGGCAATAAGTATTGTAAAGAATCATGAATCTATGCCAAGTGAGAATCAGTTGACACAACTCCAAGTATTTATCCTGAGGAAGAAGAATTCAAGGAGGTATGAGAGTAGTTTCCCAATCTTTGAAGTGCTGTCATTTGGAAGAGGAAAAGAAAGGGCATGGGATCATATTTAAGCACCAACTGTATGCCACACACTTTTATTATATTATTTCATTTGATCCTTACAATAATCTTGGGAGGTAGGTACTATTATTACTCCCATTTTATGGTACATGAAATTGAGGCAGACAGAAATTAAGTGACTTGTCCAGGGTCACATTAGGAAGTGTCTGAAGCTGGCACAAATGTTCTCTCCTCTATTCCACCTAGTTGCCTACTCAGAAGGACAAGGATTATTGCATTTGTGCCCAGAGACAGAGCCAAAAACAGTGACAGATATTTCAAAAAGACAAATTTATGTTCAATGTAAGGAGGGAAATGTCTTAACTATCAAATTTTTCTAAAAGTGGAATAGAGATGGTAAGTGGCCTTCCTCCAAGGTCATGAAGCAGAGAAAGGTTTCATGGACAGGACTTGATTCATGGGTTGTAGAATGTGTCCTTTGGAAGTTATGACCAGAATGAGGGAGATGCTGAGTTCTTTTGAAATTTGGAAATGGTAGGATTATGGATGTGATAGGGGTAGGTGGGCTAACAGGGCCACTTTGTGGAGGGTGAGGATATTCCTTTCCTGATTTATGATACCAGTAACCACATGGGATTTTTGGGGAAGCCTGTTTCCAACTTGAAATGACTCAAGATTTTGTAATGTATCATAATGAAGAATTCAGTGATTGACCATGGACATGGAAGGAATCACTAACAGCTACAATAGCTAACATTTCTACTATGCCTACTACCTGCCAGGGACTAGTATGAGTATGATGTATTATGACTTGAACTTTACTAAGCTGGAATTCAACGGGTTGTAAAATGCATGCTTGTTTTTTCAACTCCCTTTGTTATGTTCTTTTCTCTCACAACTGTAAGGAGGCAGGAATACTTTGTAATCCCCCAAGAGCCAGGTGAACAGAAGGCAAGCAACCTTGTCTCTCACCCACTTTCAGCCACTATAAATATATGCGTGCTCCTAAACCACTGTGGTTGTCCTTTGCTGATCTTAGGCAATTGGCAAGTGAGTATTCCAAGATGATAGTGCCCGACCAACCTTGTAAGTTTAAGACATTCACTGGACCTGTCAAAGGACTCATCAGTGGTTACTATGGTGGTGGAAGACAGTAGTAACTGAAATGAGTGTGTTTCCACCATTATCATTTTACTCAAATCTTACGTCCACTCTGAAGTGACCCATGAATTCCATGGGAACTTGTGGATGAAAGTGCTCCATTTTCATTGCTGTTTCTTTTTCTTTTCCTTTATGGGGGAGGGGTGGTACATTGAACTAACATATTTACTATAATACTGTAAAAAATACCTTTCCTAAAAGTAATGTGTTTGGATGGACAGCATACCAGTGGGACTCAGGGAACAATAGGACTTGAATTGCAACCTCTCAGGATTTACCTGGATTTACCTGAGAGTAAGTGACACCTTCTGTTTTGGGGCTGCCAAACCACAAAGGCTAAGTGGGAAATAGGGCTGTTAGCCTTCTGCCCACCTGGGTCTTGGAGGAAGTGCAAATTATTCCTGCCTCCTCATACTCTGAGAGAAAAAGAAAATAAATGGACTTGGAGGAAGACACATCCATTTAAAACCTCACTGGGTTATAGCTTAGTTACCTTGAGTCATAACTGAAAGTGCTTAGCCCAGCACCTGGCTCATAAGCACTATAAAAATATTAGCTACTATTAATTCCTTCCAGTTGCAGAGCCAAATAGTGAGTCCTTCAGCATGATGCAGTACAAAACCTGAGTCACTGAGTGTGAGGGTGAGTTAGAGGGAAGGCCCCAGAGGAGGTTCCGGATTTGAATCTTGGCTAATTAATTGTTGCCTGTGTGAGGCTGGGCAATTTATTTCACATTTCTCCATCTTAGTTTTCATATTCATAAAATGAGAGAACTGAACCAGATGACTTTTATGGTCCCTTCTTACCCTTTCTATGTATGGAGTTAAGATCAGATTAATTCAATATACATTTCCCAAACTCCTTATACATGTAGTACATTGTCTCCAGCTCTGAGATCCAAATTTAATTCATGGAATCATAGATTTAGAGGTGGAAGGGATATATGTGGCCATGAAATCAAATCTTTTCTTTTAAAATGTAGGAAACTAGGGGGCAGAACCAAGATGGTGGAGTAGAAGGACAGACCTGTAGCAGTTTCCCCCCATAGCCCATAAAATACCTGTAAAAATTACTCTAAACAAATTCTAGAGCAGCAGAAGCCTAAAAACAATAGAGTGAAAGAGATTTCCAGCCCAAGATCTATCGTGCTGGGCTTGGAGCTGAGTGCAACCCAGCCTTGGCCCCACAGCAGGGACAGGACTGGAGCAGGACTCAGGACACATGGTATTTCTGGCAACAGCTGCAGTTCCCAGATCCCTCAACCCACAAACACCAGAGGCAACTTCAAATGTCAGTGAGAAAGCTCTTTCACCTGCATGAGAAGGGAATGTATTATGGACACTGTGGCCCCAGGGTGGCAACAGTTGCTGCAGCATCCATTTTAGGAGTCCTCCTAAAACCCCTGGGGGAATCACACAGCTGACCTAGATTTCAGCCCTGAGTGGGGGCCCTGGGGTAAGTAGGAGCTCTGTCTGGCCTGGTGGAGCTGGTGTAGGTATGGAGAGGATCCTGGCAGAAAAGAGAGCCTGTGGTTGCTCCCAGACAAGAAAGCAGGCTGGGAGAAGTGTAACTCCTCTCCTTGATTGTGCCACCTTGGAGGAACTGAGAACTTACAAGTCCCCAGAATATGCCCTCCTCTTGACCAAGGACTCAAAAGTCAAGTAATTGGCTGGGAAAATGTGCAAAAGAGGGAAAAAAGAATAAAACTATAGAAGGCTACTTTCTTGGTGAATTGGTATTTTCTTTCATCCTTTTGGATGAGGAAGAACAATGCATACCATCAGAGGAAGACATAAGAGTCAAGGCTTGTGCATCCAAAGCCCCCAAAATAAATATGCAATGATCTCAGGCCATGGAAGAGCTTAAAAAGGATTTTGAAAATCAAATAAGAGAGGTAGAAGAAAAATTGAGAGGGAAATGACAGCAATGCAAGAAAATCATGAAAAGTGAGTCAACAGCTTGCTAATGGAGAGCCAAAAAATGCTGAAGAAAATAACACTTTTAGAAATAGGCTGACTCAATGGGAAAAAGAGGTCCAAAAAACCAGTGATGAGAAGAATGCTTTAAAAAGCAGAATTAGCCAAATGAAAAAGGAGGTTCAAAAGTTCACTGAAGAAAATAGTTCTTTAAAAATTAGAATGGAGCAAATGGAAGGTAATGACATTATGAGAAAACAAGAAATTACAAAACAAAACCAAAAGAATGAACAAATAGAAGACAATGTCAAATATCTCATTGGAAAAACAACTCACCTGGAAAATAGATCCAGTAAAGGAAATTTTAAAATGATGGGATTATCTGAAAGCCATGATCAAAAAAAGAGCCTAGACATCATCTTTCATGAAATTATCAAGGAAAATTGCCCTGATATTCTAGAACCCATGGGTAAAACAAACATTGAAAGAATCCACCAATCACCTCCTGAAAGAGATTCAAAAGGAGAAACTTCTAGGGGTATTGTAGCCAAATTTCAAAGTTCTCAGGTCAAGGAGAAAATATTGCAAGCATCTAGAAAAAAATAATTCGAGTATTATGGAAATAAAATCAGGTTAATACAAAACCTAGCAGCTTCTACATTAAGGGATCAAAGGGTTGGAATACAATATTTCAGAAGTCAAAGGAACTAGGATTAAAACCAAGAATCACCTATCCAGTAAAAGTGAGTATAATATTTCAGAGGGAAGAAATGGTCATTCAACGAAATAGAGGATTTTCAAGCATTCTTGATGAAAAGACCAGAGCTGAGTAGAAATTTTGACTTTCCAACAAAAGAATCAAAACAAGTATGAAAAGATAAACAAGAAAAAGAAAAAATAAGGGATTTACTAAAGTTGAACTGTTTGCATTCCTACATGGAAAGATAATATTTGTAACTCTTGAAACTTTTCTCAGTATTTGGGTAGTTGGAAGGATTATGAACATGTATATATAGAAGGAGAGTACAAGGTGAGATGAATAGGAAGATATGATATCTAAAAAAATTAAAATTTAGGGATGAGAGAGGAATATATTGGAAGGAGAAAAGGAAAAATGGAATGGGGCAAATTATCTCTCATAAAAAAGGCAAGAAAAAGCTTTTTTTTAATTTTATTTTTCATTTTTAACACAGTTTGTAACAGATAAAACAATTAAAACTTTTGGTCAGGTGATACTTCTTTTTAAAGCATTTACAATATGGACTACAAAAGAAGTTTTTTAAACATTAACCAACTGAGACACAAATAATATTTATATTGCTAACTTCACAAGCTCTTGGCCTAATTGTCTCCACAATATTACTAAGAATTAAAAGACCCTAACTTATTGTTGTTGGTCTAAAGTCCTAAGCCTAATAGCTTAATTTTAGACTTAACCTCGGATGTTCCCCTACCAATAATCTATAATTTAACAGAGCTGGAATTAAGCTTACAAACCTTTTGGCTATAGGAAATTGCCACTAAGAGTAGGGACATTACAGGGAAACAATATCTCCCCAACTTCATGTCAATTCCAGGCAGGAGTAGATTGCCAACTTGTGTTCAGTCGGGCTTAAAGTCTAACAGGTGTCAGTGGGGAAATTGAGTTAAGAGAATCCTACCTCAGCCCAGGCTGAATAGCTGCTCTCCCACCCTTCCCATGAGATTACCTTTTGCAGTTCACACCAGCATCTCACAGGCTTACTGGCATCATGGATTGGAGGCTCAGACCGCCTTTCTTGATATCCATATTTGGAGTTAGATTCAGAAGAATAGTCACTTAATAGTCCCATAGCATCTAAAAATGACAAGTTCCAATAACCAGGTTTCAAATATGGTTATAATTTCATATTGGCTAAGGAATATCTTTCGAGGCAAGTCTTAAGTGGCTTACATGCCTTTCTACACATGTTCTAGTTCCTGAATAAATTGATCATAAAATCAAATTTACCACTAAAACCTTAACTTTTCCATCAGTGCCAAATTTTACCTTAGGTTACCTTCTTCTAGGAAATTTAGACTAAAATTCTTTCCCCCAAACTAAAGATGTCATTGATTTATTCTCAGTAATTAATTCAGTCATTTGTTTCAATACTAATTGCTTTTACCTCACTTTGTAACATGTTCAATTTTTCTCCCCATCACTCCCCTCCCCTCCCACAGCTTCCTAATACCTTGCATTCTGATTACTCCATCCCTCAATGTACCCTCCCTTCTACCACACCACATCCTTCGCTTATCCCTATCATCTCTCTTTTCTTGTAGGACAAGATAAATTTCTATACCTCATTCCCTGTATTTCTTATTTCCCAATTATATGCAATAATAATTCCCAACATTCGTTGTTAATACTTTGAATTCCAACTTCTCTCCCTCCCCTTCCTCCATCTCCAGCCCCACTGAGAAGGCAACCAATTCAATACAGACTAAATATGGATTGTTTTGCAAAAGACTTCCATAATAATCATGCTGTGTATTACTAATTTTATTGCCCTCTGTCCTACTCTACCTCCCCTTATTTTTTCCCCTACAATTGACCTTGTCCCTTCTCGAAGGTGTTTATTTCTAGTGACTCCCTTCTCCCATTTGCCCTCCCTTCTAAAATTCCCCTCACCCCACTTGTTGCCTCCTCTCCTACTTTCCTGTGGTGTGATATAAATTTTCATATCAAATTGAGTGAGCCTGTTATTCCCTCCTTCAGCCACATGTGGAGAGAGTAGCTTCATTTTTCCCCTCTCCCCTTCTCCCTTTTCTCCTCCATTGAACAAGATTTTTCTAATCTCTTTTATGCGTTATAGCCTGCCCTGTTCCATTTCTCCCTTTCTCTTCCCGGTATTTTCCTCCTTCACCCCTTAATTTTTATTTTATTTTTGTGTGTATGTGTGTGTGGATATCATCTCTTCTGATTCAACACACCCTGTACTCTCTATCTATATATGTGTATGTGTGTGTGTGTGTGTGTGTGTGTGTGTACAATCTCTCCATCTACCCAAATATTGAGAAACAATTCAAGAGTTAATAAGTATTTTCTTTCCATGTAGTAATGTAAGCAGTTCAGTTTTAGAGAGTCTTTTATGATTTTTCTTTCCTGTTTACCTTTTCATGCTTCTCTTGATTATTGTTCTGAGAAGTCAAATTTTCTATACAGATCTGGTCTTTTCCTCAATATGAATGATTGAAAGTCCTCTATATCATTGAATGACCATTTATTCCCTTGAAGTATTATACTCAGATCTGCTGGGTAGGTGATTCTTGGTTTCAATCCCAGTTCCTTTGACCTATGAAATATCCCATTCCAGGCCCTTTGATTCATTAATGTTGAAGCTGCCAGATCCTGTGTTATCCTGATTGTATTTCCACAATACTCAAACTGTTTCTTTCTATCTGCTTGCAGTATTTTCTCCTTGATCTGGGAACTCTGAAATTTGGCCATAATATTCCTAGGAGTTTCTCTGTTTGGGTCTCTGTCAGGAGGTGATTGGTGGATTTTTTCAACATTTATTTTGTGGTTTGATTCTAGAACATCAGGGCAGTATTCCTTGATAATTTCATGGAAGATAATGTCTAGGCTCTTTTTTTGATCGTGGCTTTCAGAAAGTCCCATAATTTTTAAATTGTTTCTCCTGGATCTATTTTTCAGGTCAGTTGTTTCTCCAACGAGATGTTTCACATTATCTTCTATTTTTTCAATTTTTGTTTTTTGTTTACTAACTGCTTGATTTAACTTATAGTCATTCATTTTCCTGAACTCAGTTCTTTCTTTCAACAAATTATTTTGTTCAGTGAGCTTTTGAACCTTCTCCTCCATTTGGCTAATTCTGCTTTTCAAAACTTTCTTCTCCTTATTGACTTTTTGAACCTCTTTTTCCAATTGAGTTAGCCTCTTTTTAAAGCTGTTATTTTCCTCAGCATTTTTTTGGTTCTCCTTTAGTAAGCTACTAAGTTGTTTTTTAAGGCCTTCTGTTGCCTGAGCTCAGTTTAAGTTCCCTTTGGAGGCCCTGGAGGCAGAGGCCTTGACTTTTCTGAGAGTATGCCTTCTTCTTCCTCATCTGAAAGGATGGGGGGAGACACCTGTTCCCCTTCTATGGTCTTATTTTTTTCCCTTTTTTGGTCATTTTCCCAGCCAGTTACTTGACTTCTGAGTTTCCTCTCCATACCCACCTCACCTCCAGTTCCACCAAGCCAGCACTGGGGGCTGAGATTTAGATGAGCTGCTCCAAAGCCTCAGGGGCTTTAGACAGGGGCAGGGCTGTTATTCAGTGTGAGATTAAGGGCTGCTGTTCAGGAAGGGGCAGGACCACCACACGGCTCAGTTCCTTCAGAGAGTTTACAAGGAGACCTTCACCAATGGATGTGGGCTACTGCCTGCTTTAGGAGCTCCTGTCTGCTGCTCCCTTTACTGCTGCCACCTGAGGAGGCCTGAGTTATGGGGACATCCAGCTCCCTTCTCAGCCAGGCACAAAGACCCTCTCACTGACTTTTGGCACCTGTGGGTTAAGGGATCTGTGCTGCTGCTGGAGATTCTGTCCCTGAAGCCTGCTGGGATCTGTTCCTTTTGGTGCTGTGTGGCCAAGGCAGGGCTGGGCTCTGCTCTGCATCTGGTGTGGGACAGACTTTTCTCATCAGTCTTTCAGGTCACTCTAGGCTAGAAATCTCCTCCACTCCATTGTTCTATGGCTTCTGCTGCTCTAGAATTTGTTGAGAGCTCTTCTTTGTAGGTATTTTATGGGCTGTGGGGTACAAGCTAAGCGTATGTGCATCTTTCTACTCTGCTATCTTGGCTCTGCACTAAAAAAGCTTTTTCAATGGAGGGGGAAAGGGAGGAGGGAAAAGGGAAAAAGTGACACTTACTCTCATCACATTTGACTTAAGGAGGGAATAACATGCATGCTCAATTTGGTATGAAATCTATTTTACACTAAAGAATGGTAGGGGAGAAGGGGATAAGTTTGATGTGGGGGATGATAGAAGGGAGGGCAAATGGGAGGAGGGAGTAATTAGAAGTAAACACTTTTGGGGAGGGACAAGGTCAAAAGAGAGAATAGAATAAATGGGGGGCAGGATAGAATGGAGGGAAATATAGTTAGTCTTGTACAACATGACTATCATGGAAGTCTTTTGCAAAACTACACACACAATACATATAGCCTATATTGAATTGCTTGTCTTCTTAGTGGGGATGGGTGGGGAGGGAGGAAGGGAAAGAAACTGGAATCCAAAGCTTTAGGAATGAATGTCGAGAATTGCTTTTACATGCAGCTGGGAAACAAGAAATACAGGTATACAAATCTATCTTGGCCTATAAGAAAAGAGAGAAGATGGGAGTAAGGGAAGGGAGGGGTGTGTTAGAAGGGAGGGCAGATTGGGGGAATGGGTAATACATGGTGTTTTGGGGTGGGGGACAGGAGACATGGGGAGAAAATTTGGAACTCAAAATTTTGTGGAAATGAATGTTGAAAACTAAAAATAAATAAATAAATAAACATTAAAAATAAAATAAAATTTAAGAAACTGAGCCTGAGAGAAGTCTGATAATTTGCCCAGGGTCATGCAACTAATTGATGTCCAAGGTTGGATTGTATCCAAGTCTTCCTTATGCCATGAAGAATCATGGTCCTTCTACAAAATTGCATATTGGACCAGTAGGCTTTATTCTGTGATATCCTTGAGCTCTTTTTCCTTGAGTGCCAGGCCTAGAGGCCTGTATTGGGCTACCCGAGTCTTTCTTACCTGTCCCAGGTCTTCGCTTGGCCAAACCGGATAAACGTATGAGAGAAAGGACTTTCCAGAGTTGAACAAGGGTTGAGCTTTATTTCAGGGTCTGGGTTACAAGTGCAGGGGAGTCTTCCTTAGGAGGAAGAGGGAGAGATTTCCTAAGGAGGCTAAGCTTAAGGGATTGGAAGTAGAAGTACAAGCGGGGAGAGAGGGGGAGGGGAGAGAGGAAAGAAAAGAAGCGGAGCCCTACTGTCCTCTTGGCTCCTCACGTGCTAAGAGAGGGCTTTCTGGCTTCCTCAATCCTACTTAATCTTCAGCCACACAGTTTGCATCTCAATACCGTGCTGTTAGGTAACTAGGTGTGCTCCAATCCGGGATGACCTCGAGGGCAGGGAGACTCCACCCATCACGTATCTCCAGGGGAGAGGCGGAAATACCCGAGCTAGCCGAGCTAGCTCAGTCTGACCTTCTCGAACCCCCTCTGTTCATGGAGGGCCTCGTAAGACTCTAAGATTTAGAAGTCCCACTTTTACCCGCCTGAGACTGTCCACACGGAATTGAGCTTCCAATCCCAACATATCCCCTTCTTTGTTATGCGCGGAGCGCACCTGGCTCTAGAGCAAACAGTGGCTGGAGGCTGAGTGGATTAAGGAAGGCCTTTAGCATATGAGTACCTTACAACAAGACTTCATTCACACAGAAATCTGCAGCTAGCACAACTGACAAAGGGAGGCATCAAATAAAACAAAGATGAAACTAAATGGCTGAGTTACAACAGGGGAAGTGCAATCAACTAATCCCAAAGCATATTTTAAGAGGAGCAGCTGGTGTAGGCGCCTTACATCACCACTCCCTTAATCTTGCAAATGGATCTATACAGGTGGAAAATTGGTCACCTCCTCCCCACCCAAGTGTCCTGGGTTTGTGATATCAAAGTCCTCATTCAGCTGGCGAAAAAAGGATGCCTAGATTGAAGCTGTCAGCAGCAGTGTCTGCGGTTGTGATGAGTGCTGCTTCCTCTCTGGGCAGCAAGGTTAAAGCTGTCAGCAGTAGGCTCAGGTGGTGTATGATCCTTCTCCGGGGTCTCTGGGCTCTCCGCCGTCTCCGACCTCGGTTCCCACCTACGGATCCTTCTAATGGGAATCCACGCATGACCTTTCCCTATGGAGACACAAACATACCCTCGACCCCCTATTAGTATCTTAAAATGTCTAATAGCTGGAGTAGTATGTGAGCCTTTTGAGACAGCTGTATCAAGCTCTGATTGTATTAGGCCTCTTGATCTTAGCTCTGATTGTATTAGGCAATCTCTATCCCTCGAATCCCCGCTGTTCATGGAGGGCCTCGTAAGACTCTAAGATTTAGAAGTCCCACTTTTACCCGCCCGAGACCGTCCACACGGAATTGAGCTTCCAATCCCAACACTTGAGTAGTTCATAATCTCATAGGGAGATAAGAGATAGGAACATAATAATTCATAAGATTTTGTGAAAATTGTTGTGTTTGTCCTCCCTTGCTGAAGATCATGCCATCAGAAAAATGATGATGTGACTTGCACTTGACGTTGCTTTGAGTGAGGGAGGGCTGTGCAGGTCACCAGCCTCACTTCTCCTCCAGAGTCATGTGAGTCCAGTTGCCAGATATTCATCAGGATGACTGGAGATGACCCAAGATGCAATGGGAGACCTTGACCCCTTTAGGCCAAGGTCTATTCAGGAACTCACTTAAGGTGAGGTAATGCCCATTCGGTGAATATGCCTTAGCTGCTTCTTCTTAATGAAAATTTTATTGGAGAAGGAAAAGCAGAAAGTTCCAGAATATGAAGCAGAGTGAGATAGTAGCTCCTGGGTACATCCTGGCATCAGCAGAGGCTTTCTCTGCAAAAGGATATTTGTTTATTGTTATTTCTAGCAGTCATCTTAGGAAATGTATGGAGGGGACAATTCTTGCCAAAGATCTCACAAACAACAGAAAGAGTTGTTTTCTTTTTCTCTCAAATGTAGGGAGATAAGTAGTGAGTTATTATGTCTTTTTGGCAGATAATAGTCTCAGAATGATCAGAGATTGAAGGAACCTTAGAGATTGTCTACTCTATTTATTGCATTTGCCAGACATGAGAACTGAGGCCTAGAGGGGGCACAATTGAGTCAGGTGTTGGGATCTCAAAGAACAGCAATAAAATGTTATAATAAATGAACTTAACAATAGGGTTGTCAATGGTGATACAAAGCCCTAGTAAAGTATTTGACAAAGTATGTGCATCCTCTGCTTTCTACCTAGGCTGGGTCATCCTATGTTTCTGTGTTGGACAATGCAATGCTGCACAACTGGGTCATTGAGTCCCAGGGGGACAGCTTCACGTATTCAAACAAGGGATCCTATTATCATCTTTTTTTTTCTTCTAAATGACCTGAAAATCTAAGAATTTTAGGAATTTTATGCAGAGGGCTCCGAAGAAAAGCAGATGTTCCAGTCTAAAGTGAATAACGTCCAACATCTAGTCATAAGCACCAATCATAGATAAGACAAAATGTACATTTGGGAGGCTTTGTTTGGAATCATGGCCTGTTTTCCTTCATGGGGAGCTGATGCCAGAGATATTTAGTCCAAGGTCTCTTACCATTGGTGTTCATCAGGTACCCCTTTAGCCTTCTGGTAAAATCTGCTGACTCTCAGAATCAGCCTTTTAAATGTTTAAAATAAAATACACAAATGAAAAGTATTTCAAAAAGTCAATCAATCAACAGGCATTTATCCATCTCCTACTAAGTACTGAATAAAATATTTAAAAAAAAAAAAGTTCCTCAACCCCAGCTTAAGAGCCACTGATCTAGCCTCATCTCTTTATTTGTTAGATGAAGACATGGAGAAGGAATAGGGACTTGTACAAGATCACACAGTTTGTGGAATCACAGAATTATGGAGCAGGGAATCATCTTTAGTAGTCATCTGTCCAGTTCAATTCAAACAATAAAAGAACTCCTACTATAATATTCTAGACAAGTTATCTAGCTCCTAGTTGAAGACCTCTAAGAATGGGGAACCTATCTTCTTTCTGGGCAGCCCCAATTCTAGTTATTTTTTCCCAGTTTTGGGAGTAGAGGCAGCTAAGTTGCTCAGTGGGCAGAGCACCAGATTAGAGTCAGGAAGACTTCTCTTCTTTAATTCAAATCTGACCTCAGACACTTATCAGCTGTGTGACTCTAGGCAAGTCACTTAAGTATGTTTGCCTCAGTTCCCTCATCTGTAAAGTGAACTGGAGAAGGAAATAGAAAACCACTGTACTATCTCTGCCAAGAAAACCTGAAATGGGGTCACAGAGTCAGATATGACTGAAGGAATTGAACAACAGTTCCAATTTTGGTTCACCATAATTATTCAGATTATTTTTCCTGGAAAACAAAATTAAATTTGCATTTTTGCAACTTCCACACATTGCTGCTGGTTCTGCCTTACAGGGCAAAAAAAAAAAAAACAACAAAAAAGAAAAACAAAACCCATTAACATCTGCCAAATGGTAGTCCTTCAAATATGTGGACATAAACAGCATGTCTTCCCAGGAATCTTCTTTGTCGAGGGTAAATACTCCCAAGTCCTTCAACCTGGCCAAATGTAATGTGAGCTCTAATGTCTTTCTTATCACAATTGTCATCCTCTGAACACTCTCCAGTCTATCAATGTCCTTCTGAAACTACAGTGTCATTAACCGAGTTCAGGTATTCTCTGACCAGGGCAGAGGATGGAAATAGAAAACAAAGTCAGGAATCACACTGAAGTCACCAGACCCCAGTTCCAATGTCTTTTCTTCTCTGTCTTTCCTTTCTTCTCTGTTCTTGGATAACTTCTGGCATAGCACATCTCATTATGATCTTTTTATGTGTGCAGCAGTTTACACATGCTTTGATACAGCTAGAAACATTTGAGAGAGCTATCTGAGAAAAAGGTGAGTCTAAACCTTGGGAATCCAAATTAGCTGAACTCACTTTTTATGGGCCCACACCATCCAAATGTGCACCATTAGACTCCATTAGAGTTGATCATTGATAAGCCACTGAGGTCTTGATGAGTAATCAGGAATTCCAAAGAACTGCCAGGCAGACTCTCTGAGCATTAATTTATTTACAACATGAATAATTTAATATCCGTCTCAGATTTAATTACAAGCCATGGTCAATTAACTAATTTAGTAACAATGTGTAAATAATGGGTAATTTCAATGCACTTGAAATTGTAAATGTCCCTGTAATCCCAAAAGGAATTTTAAATAACAGGGTCACTTGGATGAGGGGGCCTGGAGCCAAAAGAGGGCTAGGGGGGTTGTAAAACAAGGACAAAAAGGAAGAAACCAAATGTAGAGAGGCATTGGCAGAGTCCCTTGGTCCCAGAGATGGCAGCTGCAGGGAAAGGAACAATGTGCCAATGTGGTCCAAGTCATTGAACCCTGGCCTTCTAGCAAAATAGTGAAATTTCCAGAAGTCTATGCTTAAATAACAAGGACAAGGGAAATTTAATAAGGATTTGGGGTTGATGATGAAGGGTATTCTATCACTTGTTTCTCTGCATTTTTATAGTGTCACTCCAACCTAGAATGAACACCATTATCACATCTCCCATTCCCTAAAATCCCTCTATTGCTCCAATGAGCAATTAAAGGGTCCTTTTCTCCAGGAGTTCCTTCCTGAGCCTTCAAGTTACCATATATCAATTAAGTAATCCATCAATAAACATTTAAATGCCTATAATGTGCCACTGGACTAAGTGCTGAGAATATGAAAAGAGAACCCCTACCTTGGAGAAGCTTACAGTCTAATGGGGGAGACAACATGGAAACAAATACGTACAAAGCAAGTTATCTGCAGGATGAATACGAAATGTTTGACAGGGGATGTGGAACAGTTGAATGAAGCTCTGTGCAGGCAGCTGGAGCTCTTCACTTTGCTTTGTATTCTCAGCGCAAGTGGTGGTAACAATGACTAGGGAGTCAGAAGATGGTCACTCTTGGAGTCAAGAGGAAGTAGGTTCTAATCCTTCTTCAGAGATTCTCTAGCTACATGGAACCATTAAAGTCACAGCCTCCTTTTCCTCATCTATAAAATGCAAATAGGGCAGCTAGGAGGCACAGTGGATAAACGGAGATTTAGGGGTGCTGGGACCCTGAAATAGTGATACCCAGGTCCTGCCACAAATGAATTTGACCCCAGCCAAAGATAAGTTTTATTAAAACACCACCAAAAATCTATCATATTGACCAGACTTAAAGAATAAAGATTGATTTTATGTACAAGTAGCCTGGGCAATTGGAAGGTAACAGAAAAGGAAGGGCTGGGAATTGGGAGATTCAGTTTAGGTTATAATGAAGGGGCAGTTGAGAGGATTACTGGAGGGTAGATGCCTCAGGTGAATACCAGACTTGACTACTTGGGAAAATCCAAGGAGAGTTCAGGGGAAAGTTGGGGGAAGGAAAGGTTTCTAAGGCCTATACCCCATCATCTGGATGTTCCAGTCCTAGATACAGGAAGACCCCAGAGCAAATCTGTCCTCAGACAGTTATAAGCTATGTAGCCCTAACCAAATCCCTTAATCCTGTTTGCCTCACCTATAAAGTGATCTGGAGAAGTAAATGGCAAATCACTCTACTTTCTCTGCCAAGAAAACCCCAAAAAGAAATCACAAAGAAACAGACATGACTAAAACGACTGAACAACCAACAAAAGTGCAAAGAATGGCATCTACTTCATGGTATGGTTGTGAGAATCAAGTAAGATAGTATTGAGAAAGAGGAAAAAGGAAAAAGCATTTATAAACACCTGCTATTGAACTCTATATAGATATTATCTCAATTGATCCTCACAAAAATATGAGTTGGGTGTTATGATCATCATTTTACTGCTGAATAAATAAAATTAAAGCAAAGTGACTAGCCCCTGGTCAGAAAATTATTAACTGGATTTGAGGCTGGATTCAAACTCAGGTCTTCTTGACTCCAGGAGCAGTTTTCTGTCCTGAACCACCTCACAGTTAAAGAACTTTGTAAACCTTAAAACACTATATAAATGAGAATTATCATTATTACTTATATACATATTTCTTTCTATCTCTTTATATGTTATTGCTTAGCCGTTTTTCAGTGCAGTTTGACTCTTTGTGGCCCCATTTAAGGTTTTTTTTTGGCAAAGATACTGGAGTGGTTTGTCATTCCCTTCTCCAGCTCCTTTTACAGATGAGGAAACTGAAGCAAAAAGGGTTATGTGTCTCTCCCAGGATGACAAAGCTAGTAAGTTTCTGAGGTCAGATTTGAACTCATGAAGATGAGTCTTCCTGATTCCAAGTCCAGTGCTCTAACTGCGATGCCACCTAGCTGAATTCACACACATACACACATAGTAGTATTAGAGTTACCCAAAGACAGTGAGAGTGGTAACATAATAACCAACCTTTATATAACTGCTCTGTAATAAAGAACATATTTTACATATAATATCTACTTGATTTTCACAATAAGCTGTGAAGTAAATGTCATTGTTACTATCCCCATTTTAGAGATGATGAAACTGAGATACATGTAGGTGATGTGAATTGCCCAAGGTCACAGCTAGTGTCAGCAGTAGGCTTGAATTTAGCTCTTCTAAGTCCAAATCCACCATACCATACCCTGAAGGCTCCTAGCTGCTTTCTCAAAGACACATAGCCAGCACATGGGAGAGGCAGGAGCTGAATCTGCATCTTTATAACTCAGAGGCCAATTTCAGATCCATCATGCCGTGTTGCTGTGCACATAGTAGGTCCTCTTTTCTTTTGTCATTCATAGCAGCTCTGCTTGGTTTCATGCCCCTCCCAGAACACTTCTAATCTCAACACTACCCTGCTAACTCAAACCTTGACTGACATCACATTCCTCAGCCTCCTGTCATGTTAGATAAGGAGGGTTGGAGGGCAGAGTACCAAATGTCTCCCAAAGTCTTCATAAAGGGTAGAAATTGAATTTCCAGTTCATTCCACTTTGCATCTGCAGTTCTGTCTGGTTTCATCTCCGAAGAACAAGATGGCTTCCTGTTGGGTATCACCTCCTATGTCCCCCCTCCCCCAAACCCAGCCCTACCCTTTCCAGCCTCTTTTGTTTGTAGGCTTCCCTCATTAGAGTGTAAAGTTCTTGAGGGCATGGACTTCTTTCTATCCGCATCCCCTCCACCACAACCCCAGCCAATTTAGAACATAATGGATACTTCACAAATGTTTGATGAATTGAATTGTTGGAATGGGCATGACTATCTGGCCTGGCTCTGGCTCTGAATAGGACAATTCCCCATCAGATTACAGGTACAGGGACACACACACACACACACACACACATACACACACACACACACACACACACACACACACACACACACACACACATCTTTTATCACCCAGGATAGATGGTACTGTCGGAGCTATTATCTAGCAAACTGCTCAATGCCTCTGAAAACTCATGTTCTGGGGGGAAGGCTAAGTGGGGGGGGGGGGGGAGGAAGCTTTACACAATGATCAGCAGATGGGTAAAATTGACAATGGGTAATTACTGTAACAGATAATTATTCCTTTAATGGAAAACTAAAACTGTCAATTTGGCAGTTCTGGTAATCCCCCAAAGGAGCTGAGGTCTTTCTTTGGGAAAACGCCTCTGTTAAATTGTGGATCAGAGCCTGCCTTCTCCCCAGCCCAGCTGCCAATGCCAAATCTCTGTCTCTCTCTCTCTGTCTCTCTCTGCCTCTCTGCATCTGTCTCTCTCTCTGCATCTGTCTGTATCTCTGCATCTGTCTCTCTCTCTCTGTCTCTCTCTCTCTCTCTCTCTGTCTCTCTCTCTCTCTCTCTCTCTGTCTCTCTCTCTGTCTCTCTCTCTCTCTCTCTCTCTCTCTCTCTCTCTCTCTCTCTCTCTCTCTTTCTCTCTCTCCCCGCTATAATATGTATGCTTATCTTTGGCAAGAAGGTGATAGAGTCGGTATGATTTGGTATATCCCCCTACACATCCAGGTAGCTGATTCTCAAATCTTATCCTAACAAGTGATTGGGCCAACACTATTCATTTACATTCAAGAAACATAAAGCACCTACTGTGTTCCAAGCATTGCACATATGAACACAAAAATATAAATGATCCCTTCTCTTAAAGTGCCACAGTCAGTGCCAAGCAGTCAGAGGGGGATATCGTGGAAAAGATCCTTGGAGAGCAGCCTTTGATTTGTAAAATGAAGAAGTCCTAGCAGTCAGCTTTTATTACATAGTGTGTGCCTTTCGCCCACTCTCTATTGGAGTCAATCCACCCCCTAGATATTCTCAGTGTCCTATATACGATCTCCCACCTCAGTTCTTTCGGATCACTGTCCCTCTGACTCCAGTGTCCTCCTGCTCTTTTCCTCATGATCTCTAGCTTCCTTCAAAACCTTTCCCATGAAGAAGAGGAAGATGAAATTGTCTCCTGGCACAGACTCTGTCTGTGAAGTTGGCACTGACTTTATACGATATCACCAGCACACCTTTGATTACCATGTTCTTAAAGGTGAAGCATAACACATCTATGTGTCCTAAAAATAGAATGGGAGGAAGGAAAGGGTTGGAGAAAAAGGAAAAGAAAGGAAAGGGAGGCCTTAATTTTCCTAATCTAGTATTTGAAAAGTGAAAACAGGCATGTTAAACACTGATTTGTCTTAGTGTTTTGTATCAGAAATGCAGACTTTTTTCCCAAAAAAACCTTACCATTTATTTAAGTCAATCTAACTCTCACAAGTGTTGGCCTGTTTTGCTAATTCCTCATGACCTTGACCTCCTCCCTTCACTCCTATTCCAAGCTGTTCTCAGTCTGAGGTCTCCCTGTATTCTGACTCTATTGTACCTAGAAGTGATGGTTTCATACGATTCCTTTGCTCAAAGTTCTGAGGCAGAGGTGGGGAACCTGTGGCCTAAAATTTGGATTCATTCGAAAGGCCATACTTAAGGATCTAATGGGCCACATGTGACCTCAAGGCCACAGGTCCCCCACAACTGCCTGGGGGGTCTGAGGATAGATTTCAGAAGTATCCATAAAACTGGGTGGGGAAACTTACATCTTTATTTTCATCCCTCTTGAAAGGAAACATGCCATTTCCCTTAATTATGATTGTACCCAACCAAACATCATCCTGAGAAGTGGTATACATGAAGGCTTCACAAGTCTACTAATGGGGTCCATGTCAAAATGAAAAAAAAGCTCTGAACCCCTGGGTTCAAAGGAAAATAACCAATCACACAATAAAAAAATCTCAAGATACTTTTAAAAAATAGCTCAAAGGATGCTATTTAAAAATAATCTATGTAAATGATCAAGAGATTGGTGAGATGTGAATCCCTTTTTAGGGAGGACTAAAACATTAACTCAAAGATAAGACTAACAGAATTTGGTGACTGCCTTCCTAAATGCTTTGCCCTAACATCACTGTAGAAAAATTGAGGTCAGATATTTCATTATCATTGAATTTATTTATTCATTGTTACTGTCAGGTCATGTAGTTCAGTTCATTTTGAAAGTAATTAATTAGACTTTTTCATAATACAATGCATTCCAAAAAGAAAATGCTGTCATTAAAAAAAAAAACTGGAATTCTCCCATAACCAATCCAAAAGAAATGTTATTTTACCCATGTAGATAAAAGGGCAAAATGTTTGGGGAGGATGATAAACTGCTTACCTATTGCATATTCATGAAGAAAATTTCAATCATTGCTTTGTCCAAGAGAAATAAATTCTTCATTTGAAGGTAGGGGGAGTAATAGGTAGATAAAGAGCTTCTGAATATAGGGCTACAGTAATAGACGTATCTAGCAGCCAATGAGACTGATGGATCACTATTCAACTGAAAAGCTCTAAAATCCCATCAATATCAAACATCGTGCATTCTAACACCCATCCCTATCACCATCCCTCTGTTCTAAGGATCTCCCAGCTATACTGTTCCATG
The DNA here is from genome assembly GCF_028372415.1 of Notamacropus eugenii. Classification (NCBI taxonomy): domain Eukaryota; kingdom Metazoa; phylum Chordata; class Mammalia; order Diprotodontia; family Macropodidae; genus Notamacropus; species Notamacropus eugenii. The sequence goes on from NC_092872.1 coordinate 753,571,587, forward strand.
TTCTTGGGTCACTTCGATCTTTGGCATCCTAAAGTCCATATTTCCTCAGCTCTGACATTTTATGTTCGTAGTTTTTAGGTTCAGTAATATTCTGAAGTTCTATGGTATTCTCTACCATTCCATGTTCTTATATTCCTTTCAAAGCCCCTCCCATGTCACATATTCTATGAATCTAAGGTGTAGGAAGTTCTCTCAAATGCCACTAAAATATTCTTTTGGGTATGGAAGTAATCTGAATTGATTGACTTTAGGGCTGGTTATTATACCCATTGGGATTGACAAAATGAGGGTGGAGGAGGGAACAAGAATTTTTTAAGTGCCTACTATGTGCCAGATACTGTGCCAAGTTATCTAAAATATCTCATTCAATCCCCATAACAACCCTATGAGGTAGATGCAATAGCAGACAGAAGTTAAATGACTTACCCAGGATCACGTAACAAGTAAGGATCTAGAAAAAGTAACGTGGAGCTAACCACCCCAACCCTTATCTCTGCCTTTCTGGGAGAAGCTGGAAAGATAGGGAGAAAAACAGGTAATTTTCCACATTAGTAACCAATGAATCAATGAAAACCATATCAGTTCCTACTGTCTGCCAGTAAGATGCAGTGTAAGTACACTTGGTGGCTAGAGAGCTGGTTGTTTGCTTGTGGTCCTTCATTCTCAAAAAGGACCAAAATGCCATCACTATGTTGGGGTCAAGTTACAGTGTGACCAAATGTCCAAGCTCATTTTAATCTAATCCCCCATAGTTGGTTGGAGAGCTAGGCTCTGAGTGGAGAAGGCCTGGATTCAAGGCCACTCTCTGACGTAGTCTGGCTGTGTGACTTGGGTTGAATCAGTTAACCTCTCAGTGCCCCCAGTAACTCCAGAAGACTATCAATTACCAAGAAATTTCAGAACTGTATTGTTGAGGGATTTTCCTCATCAAGATAGAGGAAAACTATGGAATTTCTATAGAAATGGGATCAGAAATCTGGTCATTTTTTTTAATGTTCTAGGCACTGTGCTAGGTTCTAGCACAATGGATATGGATATGGAGATATGGATATGGGGGGTATGAATATGGAGATTAAAATAATATGACTAGTCCCTGCCTCAAGGAGTTTACATACTACCTAAGGACATATGTATAAATATAAGTATATAGAAAATAAATTGTTTGTTGGGTGGAAGGGTTAGTTCCTTCAGCCAATACTCTTAAGATCTGTTTTCTCTTTCTGTGACCATCTAGGCCAGGAGTGGGGAACCTGTAGCTTTGAGTCCAATAGCCTTGTAGTCCCTCAAGTGTGGCCCTTTGACTGAATCCAAACTTCACAGAACAAATCCCCTTAGTGAAAGGGACTTGGACTCCAAAGGTTACACCCAAGGACCTAGAAGGCTACATGTGGCCTCTAGGCTGCAGATTCTCTACCCCTGAGAGGGCATGCTCTTCTAAACACACTATTTTTCTAAGTCCTGGATAAAATATGCCACCTAGAAACTGAGCACCACACTTCATATGTGGTCAGTCCAGGCAAGTATCCAAAGGGACGATGACTTCATGCCTAGGCAAAAGCCCTTTCTGAATATAACCAAAAACTATGTGTTTCTTCATATCTCTGAGGATTTGGCTTCAAATCCTGGCTCTGTCACTTCATCCCTAGGAGCTTTTGGTCCCATCCCCTCTCTCAGGTCTTCACTTGTGAAATGAGAAGGACAGGCGTACCTGACTTCTAAGATTCTTTCCAGCCTAGGGCCTGAGAACCTTTGGGCTCATGGACTCATGGAATGTCCAAGAGCCACAGGATGGAAGCAGCTAAGTCTTTAAGGTATAGACTATCAGAGTGTGGAAAACTCCTGGTTCATAGAAACTAAACCTGGTGGGTGAAAAAGACCTCAGAAAACCTTTTGTCCTGCCTTCTGAGGAAAATCAGTATTATGCTGTATCATTTGATATATCATTTGATAATTAATAATCCATCCTTTTCCCATTTTGGTAAATCCCTTTCTCTTAGTCTAACTCAAAAGGAGACTTCTCCCAGTCTGGACTAAGACTGACTGAGTAACGTAATCACTTCCAGCCCCCAGGATATTTCCTCAGTAATCAGTTTAAAGAGAGATCCCTGCTCTTCACCCTGTAAACAGAGAACCAGCTTAGTCTAAGCCCTCCCTGGGGATGGATCTATTATCCTTGCTTTTCCTCACCAAAATTGAGAGTTACTTGGTCTCCAAGGGAAAGACCAAATTGTGGGTGGGAGGCGTGATAGGAGGGGAGGACCCCACAGAGATGGCTTTTGTTTTTCTAGCCATGATTTTCAGAGGCAGCTAGGTCAGAGAAGAGTAAAATGAGAAATGTCTTTTCCCAGCTGTAGACTGGGATTATGCCCACCTCCAGTGGATTAATAAGGGGAGGAGCTGAGGTAACTCTCAACCCACCTCATTAAGATGCCTACCAATCAGGATTGTCTCCCCTTACCGAGGGTACTCCAGATGATGTACTGTTAGGCCAATCAGGAGAAGTACGTCTGTGTTTAGAAGGTCCTGTTGTCCCTCTCTCCCCATCTTTGGTCATCAGGAGGCCAGTGGCCTAATGTATTGATCATTACTAGCCTCACTAAGCAATCCATCATGCATAGGTCTCTTACTGAGATGCCGGACTGACTGTGGTACTAACATAGGTGTCACTGTTATTTAAATGATATTTTGTCTTGGAGAAGACTGGACTACAACATCAACACATTCCCAATTTTATAGAATAGACTGCTGGGCTCTGAAAGTCCATGGCGGAGAGTGAGTAGAAGGAAAAAGTGTTATCTCTGGAGTCAACAATGAGCTGGGTTTGATGCTGATTAATTCTGTCGCCTTGACCAAGTTGCTCAATAGCTTTAGGTCTCTGTTTCCTCTTCTGTAAAATGGGGATAATCTTCTTTCTGTAGCTACCTCAGGAGGCTTTTGTGAAAGTCAAATAAAAATGTGTGTATGTATTTATGTACATATATATGTATATATATACATATATATGCACACACGCATACATATGCATGTATATAGGTGTATATCTATAATGTGTGTGTATATATATTTACATTTGTGTATGTATATGTTTGTGTGTGAATGTGTGTGTATGAAAAAATGCTTTGCAAATGTTAAGATGTGGTATTGAGTAGCACCTATTGCTTGCCTTATAAAAGTGAGAGAGGTGTGAAATGGACAGCTATCTTACCTAAGGTCACCCAGTGAATTAGCAGCTAAAACATGTTTTATTAGCAGTATAAAGTACAATAAGAATTATTGGCAGTCAGAATGTATCCCCTTCCCAGTTCTCAGTTCTCTCCTGAGTCACCCAGTGAGAAGCTGGGGAAAACATTGACACCATTTTCAAACTTCAAGACAAGACTTACAAGTCAGCTCTAGGCTGAATAGATCCCGTCTGGGAGGGGGAAAGCATCTCACACATTTCTGAGATTGTCTCTGCAGCAAGTCTGAGGGGATGGGTAATTCCCTCAGTTGTAATAAAAGATTCAGTCTTGAGAGAGACTGAACCTCCTTTGAGGATGAAAGGAGACATTTCTGAAGCCTTTGTTAAAAATCCTAAGAGCCCATTCATTGTTTCCCCCAGTGACCTGGAATGACCAGCCAGGCAGTAATCACACAATTGGTCCTGTGCCTGGCTCTGCTGCTGCTTTGACTCAGAGCAAGTAACCTAAGCTCCCTGTGCCTCTGTTTGTACACATGTGCAAGCCAAGGCTCTCAGCAGCTGCTTGGTAAGCTAGAGACACTAGAGAGGAGAGCTTCTTGGTGTCATTATTAAGGATTCCATTGTCTATGATTGTTCTTGGCAACATATTGCCCATGATATTCTGTATTCATGACTTACTTTCCTCTCCTCTCTCTAACCATAACCTTCCTTTTCTCTATATCTCCCCTAACTTCTCCCATCATCCTCATGTCTTCATTCTCCCTTTTTTTCTTTTGTCCTGCTCTTTCTTTTCTCAGTCCCACATATATTTGCTGTACCATTGCCCTCTAGGCACACTATTGGCTTTGACTGCAAAAAGATTTTGGAAGGAGAAGCATCTTAGTCCTTCAAAGATTGAAAGTGGTTGATAAAGGGGTGTCCCAATCTTGTTGCCAATCAGCAGTGGAAGGAAGTCGGCTGACTCAGATGTTATAGAAATTACATTTCCATCATGTGTAATGGATTTCTTGGAGGGGAGAGTGGGAAGACATGAGCAACTTCTCCCCAAAGGTAGGTGTATTCAATGGCACTTAACAGAAAATTGAGAGAAGACAGCTGCCTGTGAAAGCTCTTCTCTCCCAAAAAGGCTTTAAAAGTCCTCTTCCAGAAAATTCTAGAGAGGATCATCAGAGGCTAAACCTGGCAGTACAGGGGGCTCTGAAATGCTAGGTTGATGAGATGCAAGTCACGGTAGACCCTCTCAAAACAAAAAACCTTCCACTAGAGACATTGAGAAGGTCTCCTAGGATTTTGCTTTAGCAACAGCTGAACCAAGTTCATTAAAATCCAAGATTTTCACTCTGCTGTGCAAGACAACTCTAATTCAGTTGTAGAGAAGGTGTTAACTATTATTAAAGGAGTCCTCACTTCCAAAAATTCTACCAATGAATCGTTGATCGGATCTCTACCTCTAGCCTAACCACAGTGCCTATTATAGTCTTTGACATACAAGGGATTTTAACTAAATAGTCTTTGGATTGAATTGGACTATGTCCTAACTCACAGGGAGGTGGGGACCTATTAGAAAGGAATAAGTGCCTGTGTAGATATAATTTTCGATTCTTGAAATAATGAATTACAAGGTCACTATGTATGTATGTATGTATGTATGTATGTATGTATATATGTATGTGTATGTACACACACATACACACATGCCTCTATGAAAATCTTACTTGAGGAGTTATGTTGTATTTGGGGGTATAATATTATTGTACCAACAGGATAAGGAGGTTGGTAGGCAGGCAGTGATGGGCAAAGTCAAAACAGGTGTCCTGTCAGTTCATTGGCCCAAGAATGTATTATCATCATCTATCAAAAAAATTTAAAATTCACTAGATTCATATTCTTTAATAGATGAAGGCAACTGTGAATATGGAATCATCTGGAGCAATGAGGAGAGTAATCTTATTCTCTTGCACCACAGGAAATTCACTTAGCAAGTCATACTGCTACGTGTAACTTTCATCAAGATATTTGTATTGTGTGAAAGCATAGGAAGAGGAGAGGGAATAAATAAAACATAGCACAGAAACTCCTGAATTTCAAACAAATGTTCTACAAAGGAGACAAAATAATTCTGAGAAAACTTATTCATGCTCTACTCCCCACCCGCACCCTCTAGAATTGGGGGAAAAAGCACCTACCACATACCTTGGCATTTGTTTCCTTATTCCGGAATGTCATTGGTTAGAATTTATATGAGTCTCATTCAAGAGAAGGGAGGGAGGCCCCCAAACATGTGAAGTCAAACTCTTGTGGTAGCACTAGGAGAGGCATGACCAGAAATCCAATAGGATGGACCAAAAGAGATGTGTCGTGATCTGTATTACTAGGGAGAAAGGAAATTCCATGCTTCTGAGATTGCAGACCTATGGGAAGACAAAGGTTTTCAGTTTGTGCATGACTCATGGACAGTGATGGAAATCTAAATACAGAATCTTCTGGATTGAATTAATGTCATCTATCATCTTCAGTTTGGGAAACTTTGGAAGTGAATTCCAGCTATGGCTTGATTTACTTCTACCGCCACCACTTCCACCACCACCTCCTCCTTTTCCTCCTCCATAATCATCATCACCTCCATCACCATCATCATCACCACCACCATCATCATCATCACCACCACCATCATCATCATCACCACCACCACCATCATGAGAGCAGGGGCAATAAAAGTTGTCATTGGAGATAGGAAATCTTGGGATTAAGTCCTGTCTGTGTTTCATGCTGGCAATTTATCCATGATCAAGTCACTTAACCTCTCAATCCCCATTCCCCCACCCCCAAGCAATTCACTTCATATATGTTATGGTGAGTTTCTGATCTGAATTAATAAAGGAGTTTTTAACACCAGGAGTTCTTCCAATGGATTAAAGAGCAAATTTAGACCAACAAAAGCCTACAATTGGTATTCCCCTTTATATAGCGTCTTAAAATTTACAAATCCCTATCCTTAAAAGAGCCTAAAATGATATAGTATATAATATAATAACCTCACTTCAGAAATGAAAAAATATGAGACTCAGAAAGCTGAAAAGCATGACAGAGGCAGAATTCATGCATATCTTCTGAAGTCAAGGCCTCTGTTCTTTCCACTGAATTTCACTATCCTAAGGTGGGATGTATATATGCCAGAATTGCCAGAATTTTCCCTTCACTGACACAAGTCCTATTTTCTATTTTATTCACTTGCTTGATTGCTACAATATAATATGATGCCCCAAAATATTGATTAAACATATACTATGTTCAAGATATACTGCTAGGTATTTGGCATCAAAAGACAATAATAAAGCAAATATCTGCTCTCAAAGAGGTGGCTATGTTACTGATGTCCTTGGTCTCATAATGACTTTTTCCCAAGCTAGAAACAATGAATGCAGGCAGGAGCTGTCCACAGCTGAAGTACACTTAGAAAAGCAAGGAGGGTGAAGATAGGTCCAGCCATTTTACTTGTTGAGTGAAATCAATCAACAAGTATTGCTTAAGTACCATTGATTATGTGTCAGGCAAAGTACTAAACTCTGAGGAAGGAAAGAAAGGCTGTAGGAAATCAGATCATACATTTCTCTGCATGTAGTGCTTCGTTTCCCACCTCAGTGCTTTTGCACAACCTGTATAACCATGCTGAGAATGCTATCCTTCCTCACCTTTTCTTCTTACAATTCCAAGATCTTTCAAGATTAAATTCAACTACCAAATGCCCTTTTCTGAGCCTGAAAATGGGAGTGGTTTGGACACTCCAAAGTTGCAATTGCTTTTACTTTTGTTGTATATATATATTTTTTCTGTATTGATCTCAATACATCTTCCCTTCTTGCCAGTGTAGTATAGATTTTAATCTTCTTGGGGGTAGAGATTTTCTTTTGGTCTTTGTTTTCTGAAGCACATAGCACAGGACTTGATACATAAGTAGAAGCTTAATAAATGCTACTGAAACAGAATTGAATTCAAGTTATCCATGACATTATTGTAAAGCAGTCTTGGTCAGTGGAAGTGATTAGGAACATGCCAGTCCACAGGTAAAAGAAGTTTCTTGTCACAAGCTTCAGAGATTACCATCACAACACTTGAGAAATCAAACAGTGACACAAAATTGATAGTTTCTTTGAAAAGTGACTTCCAATAGGTCCTTCAAAGCATCTGCTTCCCATCATGATAAGACTTTTAAATCTGCAGCATGTTGTATAGTGACTTTATTTTATTCATAGACTATCTGCATTCTCCACAGTTCAAAGAGATTGTTGAATTGCAGAATGGTAGGGGACTTTGGGAAATCATTTAATTCTTCCTGCCGCCTTCACAAAGGACCACCAAAGGCTATGTCTCCACACACAACTAGGTTGACTATTTTGACAGCACTTACTAAAGTTAGGGAACTGCAAATAGTAGGACAGACATTCGATTCAATAAGTATTGATACCAATCTACTATATGTCCTATTATATGCAGTACCTTGAGGTCAGCTTTTTATAAGAAAGCTATATATATACATATATATATATGCATATATTTGTATACACCACACATATATATGTATGTGTGTATATATGTGTGTGTGCATGTGTGCACGTATGTGTGTATATGTATGTACACATATATTGTATGTATAAAAGTGTATATATGCGTATGTACACATATATTACATATATGTAATATATGTGCATGTGTTTACATATTTACAGGAGGTATTCAAGCAGGACTTATATTTCCTAGGGGTCTTTTTCTTCTCCCTATCCATTTCTAAGTCCAACCTTTCCTCTTTCTTTAGGGTTTCTCTGAGACTTAACATTATACTCATCTTCATGATCCTATGATTTGCTTGAGGCCAGGAACTCTCAGTGAGGAAAATGCCCCCAACCAGTAAAGATATTATGGATGATCACTCTAGCGCTAATATTCTTAGTGAGTATTTTGGGGCACTGAGTGGGGGAATAACTTTCTTATCCAAGGTCACACAGAAGGGTATATATGTATATATTATTAGAAGTGGGATGTGAACCCAGAAACTCATATCAGTACTGAGGCTTCCTAGACATGCTACCAGTCTGACTTATGTTTCTATACCTCCAGATGAGGAACTGGATATAAAATAAAGCTGCTGAAGGATGGATTTAAAGGAAATTAACACCAGAATCTGGAATTTCTTTGCTTCTTTAAGTTATCTTCAGGCTATCTCAAAAGCAGGAAAAACTACTTCCCTTGTTAGTCCTAAAGGTAGAAGATGCTACCTTCCTAAGCCTACACCTCAACCATGCTGCTTCCCTGACCCTATAATGGCCTTCTAAAATTCCATCTAGCTCCAGGCAATTTCTCTGGTTATTCGTATTGGAACATTTATCAGGTATTGACTAGACATGATAAAACTCATGATCCAATCATTCCATTTTCTGTCATTTTTAAGCAAATAATAAACCTGCTTCCCAAGGGTTCATTGATTGCCTGAGTGAAAAATACAGATCATTCCAGTGCCAGGGAGAAAGCTTGACATTTTTCCAACAGCTGTTTGGCAATGCTTGCATGTCTGCCACATCTCTCAGTTACTTTGGGAAACTAGTCCCCTTTTCTCAGATTTAACTTCCTCATGGCAAATGCATAACCGCATTACCACTACATGAATAAAAATACAATAGCTCAATTTTTTTATAGATCAACAATAATCTATTAAGCACTTAATGTTTGCCAGGGACCACACTACTTAATGGAAATACAAGAGAAAAAAACAAAAAGAAACAAAACCAAGAAAAATCCCAGTTGTTTCCTCCTTCAGTGATTTCATATGCAGAAGTCTAAGCATATACAGAATGCAGACAAAATGAATCTAAATGAGTTTGAGGGAAGAAGCCACTAGCAAGTGGGAGGTTTAGAAAAGGATTCATGGAGAAGTTGAGGTATTAGGTGATTCTTGAAGAAAGCCAAGGATTCTAAGAGGTGGAGATGAGAGAGTGAACTTTAAAGCAAAGAGGACCAGACAAATGAAGGGGAACCAAAAAAAAAGCTAGAACTAGAAGGGTTAATAGAGATCATTTAATTCTACCCCTCACATACACTTTTTAAAAAAAAGACATTAGCAATCTGAAGGCCAGAGAGGGTTGTGACAGGCCTAAGATCACACACAGTGATCAAGTCTTCAGACTCCAAAGCCAGTATTTATTACACTGTCTCTAAAATTCAGCTTTTTGTTTCAACCACACTGATTTAGGTAACATGGAGGAGAGATTAATCTTGTTCCATGGAGCCTCAAGGCAGAACCAGGAGCAATAACAGATGAACATTGCAAAAGAGAATAATTTAGTCTTGATGTCAAGAAACACTCTGAAAATGAGAGCTGTTCCACAAGGCAAAGGTCTTTCTTGAGAGATAGCCTCACCAGGGAGTTTCTCCAGCTGCTAAGACCTTCCTACTTCACCCTCACTGTCTTCCCTGCATATAGTTTCTAAGGATCCAGTTATGTACAGAGGGGCTCCTCTTTCATGCTATGAACACCTTGAGGGCTGGAATTCCCTCACTGAAAGTCTTCAAGCAGGAATTGGTTGACCATATAGCAGGTATATAATAGTGGTGATTATTTTTCAGGTATGGGCTGGGTTGTATCACACTTGAGGTTCCCTTTAATCCTTGTTTTTCTAATGGAATGAAGATTCATGAGAAATGGAGAAGGAATTCCATGTGAAGCACAAGACATAGAATGAAAAAACTTGGATTCAATTCATAGCTCTGTTGGCACAGAGGGGTAATGACCACCATTTTTGAAGAGCTTAGTACTCCAAATTTTAGTGCTCTGTGAATGGGGCCAAACTGCCCATGAGAGGCCAACCAAAGAAGCCTTTGTTCATGAATCTGGCTAAGCACCACCTTCTGCAGTAGGCATTTGCTGGTCCCTCTAGCAAAATATTCACTTCCATGTAAGATTTCCTTCCAACTACTCTGTATCCATTGTGTATCTATCTAGTTATTTACACATTGTCTCCCCAAATAGAATGGAAACTCCTTAAGATCAGCAGTAGTGTTTCACTGCTTTGTATCCCCAGTGCTTGGCAAATGACCTGGCACAGAGTAAGTAGCCATTGACTGACTGACATCAAACTTAAATCTGCCTCTTTGCAACCTAGAACCATTTTTCTTCCTTTCAGACTCTGGGACAAACAGATCAAGTGTTTGTGAAAAGTGTTATGACCTGGAAGTTGAAAGACTTGAGAAAGAGTCCACAAAATCATTGTGTGGCCATTATCAGGTCATTTTTACTAGTCTGTGCCTCTGTTCCTTCATTTATAAGATGGGGGTTTAACTACTTTCACTCTCATCACACAAGGATGTTAGGAAGAAGTCAACTTGTACAAAGGAAAATATCATTGAAATTGAGCAAGCAAATGGGGGAGGGTTTGAAGTGAAAGGCTCAGAACCTTGGACAGTGTTCAATGAACAACACCATTAGCATTTGATGTTAATAAAAGGAGGTTCACAGGATAATCCATCACAACTATTATGAGGAAGTTATTGACAGCCTAAACAGCAATATTGGGAAGTCCAACATTTCATCATTGTTTCAAAGGTCAGGGCAAGCCTCCCGCTGCATCCAAATTCCCCACTGACTTTGTCAGGTTCATCTGCAAAGGGAGGGAGGGACTGCTCTGACAGAGTGTCTCCCATTTACTCTGTCTATATCTTGTTCATGTAGAGCTATTTGTGTGTTGTGTACTCCATTAGACTCTAAGCTCCTTGAGGACACTATCTTTGTCTACCCTCTGTTTAATTCAGTGCCTGGTACCTCATAGGTACCTAATAAATGTGTGTAATTTGAATGCCTGATTTATGGCATCAAAGGAGGAGGAGGAAGAGGAAATGAGCCTTGTATATCAATCTGTCATGCAGATTGTCCTCTGGAGGACTGAGCCTAGTATCAAGAGAAACTGAGGGGGGCCCTCCTGAAGCTGCTCCCTCCCTCTGATGCCAAAGTTTTCCAGGTTGTACCTCTGAGTATAATCTCAAAATCCTTTCTGGTAGCTCTTGGTGGTCACAAAGGTTTTTTTTTAGTGATGAGCCCATGCGATCCTCCTAACAAACTTATGATACACTAGAGGTAGAGTAAGTATTCCTATAGCTATTTGGGTGTATATGGTATGTTTGGGGAAGACAAGCACATCTGGTGAGGGAGGGCTGCTTATCCACCTTTAGTATTCACCTGTCAACTTTCACTTTTGACTTCAAAATGTTGGAGCAAGCTCAGTGGCCACAGCTCAGGAAAACTCTCATGGCAAAGAAGCCAGAGTCAAGGGTAAATGAAGGGCCATAAACTCATCAGTGAGTTGGGAGGTTGTCCAGCAAGGCATATGAAGAGTTCCCCTGGCAGAATGGGCAGATGAGAACAATATGTTCCAGTGGCCATGAAGGCGTCTAAGACAAGTACTGTGGAATGCTAAGAGCTTGGTCAGATATCAAAGACAACAAGGTCATCCTCTGCATCCAGAGCCATTGTCAGTCATTTTGACTTTTGTCTAATCACTGGGCTTCAATGATTCTGGAAGAGAGAATGAGGCTGAGATTTTGTGTAAATCTGCCTCACTTAAATGCAATTCACATGCAAGTCACATCACTCCATGATGTCATTGGTCCCCTCTAAAACCAGACAAGCAACTATACTCATTTTATACAATGAACGACATTTCATCTCCCATTTCTCTGTCTTTCACCAGGCTGATCCCTCTCTGTCAGGAATGTGCTCATTTCTAATATAGTCAGACAATGAGGACAATGTATAGAATGCTGGTCTTAGAGCTGGAAAGAACTATGAGCTCCATTACTGCCTCTGATACCTACAATGCCCAGGACCCTGGACACATCATACTGAATGTCTTAATTTCATTTTCCTCATCTGTAAAAACTGGACTTAATACTAGCACCTTCTTTACATGTTTTTTATAAGAATCAAATGAGGCAACAAGGTGTCACAGTGGACAGAGATTTGGGTCTGGAGTCAAGAAAACCTGAGTTCATATTCAGCCTCAAAAACTAACTGTGCAGCCTTAAGCAAGTCATTTAGCCTTACCAGCTTACCCTAATTTCCTCAATTGTAAAATGGGGATTATAAAACATCCACTTTCCAGTGTTGTTGGGAGGATAAAATGAAATACTTATACTGTATTTTGCACAGTGTCTGGCATACAGTAAGTGCTAAATAATGATTTGGATAGCTAGGTGGCACAGTGGATAGAGTGCTGGTCCTGGAGTAAAAAAAGATGTCTTCCTGAGTTCAGATCTGCCCTCAGATACTAGCTACAGAACCCTGGACAAGTCATTTAACCCTTTTTGCCTCAGTTTCCTCATTTGTAAAATAACTTGGAGAAGGAAGTGGCAAACTACTCCAGTATCTCTGCAAAGAAAACCCCATATGGGATGACAAGTTGTTGGACAGTACTGAACAGCCACATATAATGCTAGCTATTATTATCACTATTAAATGAGAATATATATGTATATATATTCATATATATATATACATGTGTGTGCATGTGTGTATGTATATATATGTATGTATACATATATACACACATAAACACATATAGTGCCTTGCAAATATTAAAGTGCTATAGAAATGCAAGTGATGAGGACAGCGATGGTGATGACAGTGATATTCCCATCTCAGAGAAAGAAACAATCAAATATAAAAGTAACTGCTGGAATCAGGATGGTAACCTAGGCCTTCTGGCTTCACTTTCATGTGAGGAGCTGTTGCCAATACAGTTAGAGGAATTCTTACTACGGTATGAGCTTTGACATAGACATTGGCATTTGTGAGGAAGGCTACTACTTTGCCAAGGTGACCCACCTCCTTTTCAGGAAGAATCATCACCATGGAAATCATCAAGTCTTCTATCAGTTTACATACTCCACCATTACCACCCCCCTGCCAAAACTGGCTCCAAGTCCTGACTATCCTCCCACCTTGACCCTGGGTTTCTCATTATTTGATTCTTCCTCTTTCTCCCCTTCCAGGATCCTCATGCTGTTCCTCCATTAAACTCTTTCTGTGACTCTTATTCATGGTGGGATGATTGGAAAGAACCTCTACAGCTGGCTGGTTCAATTCATACCTGAAAAGAATCCTGTCTGCAGCATGCCTGAAGGTGGTCCTCCAGCGTCTTCTAAAAGCTCTTCACTGAGAGGGGATGGGGGAACCCAGGAGCCCAAAGGTAGCATATTCTGTTGGTAAGCTCTTTCAATTTTTAGGACATTTTTTTCACACCAAGTCTAAATTTTCCCTGCTATATGTTCTCTTTTTTTTCTTTTGGTTTTGCAATTTCCACCCAGTGATCCTGCTTCTGCCCTCAGGGTCAAGTAGAACAAATTGAATTTGTCTTCAGCATGATAGACCTACAAATACTTGAAGCCAGACAACGTCCTGGCTTTGACACTGCTTAATTGTTTGACCCAAAGCAATTTGTTTCATATTTCTGAGCCTCAGTTTCCACAGTGAAAAAAAAAATAAGACTATGTAGCACAATGAAAGGAACACTGAATTTGAATTCAGAAAATCGGTGCTCTCATATCAGTCCTTCCATTTCCAGCAAAGGGGCATCAGTCATGAGCTCAGCCTCTCTACTGAAAGTGGAAACATGACTTGGCATTCCTCTGAGCACAAGGGAAATGAACTTTGAGCTACCCTGGGAAGATGATGCATGCAGAACAGAGCAGGTCAACAAGAATGCTCTCCAGAAAATCAAAAGTAAATGAATTCAGTTACTGAAGAGTTACCTATGTATGTACCTCAAGTTGGCCTAGCTATGCATATTTGTCTCTCTCTCTCTCTCTCTCTCTCTCTCTCTCTCTCTCTCTCTCTTTCTCTCTCTCTTTCTCTGTCCATCTATCTTTTCATCTGTCCACCTACCTAGCTATTTAGTTCTGTCAGTCTATTGTCTATCAAACATTCAATTGATAAACAATGATTTATTGAACACCTACTATGTGACAGACACTGTGCTATGATGTGCTAGGGATACAAAGATAAAAGTGACACAAAACCCACCTATAAAATGTTTATGTTGTTTTAGCAAAAATGACATATATACATATAAGTATTTGGGAAACAATCATGTTATACAAAATATATGTTGTGTCGTTGTTTTGTTGACAGTTAGAGGGTGCAGTGGATAGACCTGAGTTCCACCAGCCTCAGACACTTACTAGCCATGTGACCCTGACCAAATCATTTAAATTTTTCTCCATTTCTATCTGTAAAATGAGAATAATAACACAACCTTCCTCCCAGGCTTACTGTAAGGTTTAAATGAGGTAATATTGAAAAGCTACTTTTCAATAAGATGCTTTGCTATAAAAATACTAGATATAATAATAATAGTTACACTTATGTATAGACAAACACAAGCAAGGCAAAGAGGGATAAGTGACTTGCCCAGAGTCACACAGTTAGTACATATCTAAGGCCACATTTGAACTCAGGAAAATGAGTCTTCCTGATTCTAAGCCCAGTGCTCTATATGCCAGCTAGCAGTCCTTTCTATTATTTAGACATTACATAAAATCTTAAAGTACTGAAGTCTATCTTTTTATCTAAGAGAGATAGAGATAACAGATAAATGGTAGAGAGAAAAAGAAAGAGGGCTAGAGATAAATGATAGAAAAAGGGATGAAAGATAGACAAATAGAGGTAAAGAGAGAGAGACACACACACAGAGAGACAGACACCAAGAGAGAGAGACAGAGACAGAGACAGAGAGACAGAGAAACAGAGAAAGAGAGAGAGAGAGATCGATCATCAGTTTCAAAAACTAAGGCAAGTTCTATCACTACCAGATCTCAAATTGTATTATAAAGCAGTAATTATCAAAACCATTTGGGACTGGATAAGAAACAGAGGGGTACACCAGTGGAATAGGTTAGGTACTCAAGACACAGGAGTCAATAACAGTCTACTGTTTGATAAGCTCAAGGACCCCAGTTTCTGGGATAAGAATTCACTGTTTTACAAAAATTTCTGGGAAAACTGGATAACAGTGTGGCAGAAAGTGGGCAAAGACCAATGCCTGACATGGAACACAAGAATAAAGTCCAAATGGGTACATGATCTAGGTATAAAGATTGATACTATAAACAAATTAGTGGAACAAAGAATAGTATATTTATCAGATTTATAGAGAATGGAGAAATTTTTGACTAAATAAGAGATAGAAAACATTATGAAGTGCAAAATGAATAATTTTGATTACATTAAATTGAAAAGCTTTTGCACAAGCAAACCCAATGCAACCAAGATTAGGAGGGAAGCAGAAAACCAGGAAAGAATTTTTCCAACTAGTGTCTGTGATAGAGGCCTCATTTTTAAAATATATGGAGAACTGAGTCAAATGTACAAGAATACAAGTCATTCCCTAATTGATAAATGGTCAAAGGATATGAACAGGCAGTTTTCAGAAGAAGAAATTAAAACTATAGCCATATGAAAAATGCTCTAAATCACTATTGATTAGAGAGATGCAAATCAAAACAACTCTGAGGTACCACATTATACCTATCAGATTGGCTTACATGACAAACAGGAAGATGATAAATGTTGGAGATGTGGGGGAGTCGGAACACTAATTCATTGTTGGTGGAGGTGTGAACTGATCCAACCACTCTGGAGAGCAATTTGTATCCCAAAGGGCTGCTAAAATGTGCAAACCCTTTGACCCAGCAATATTGCTTCTAGGACTGTATCCCCAAGAGATCATAAAAATGGGAAAGGGTCCCACATGTACAAAAGTATTTATAGCAGCTCTCTTTGTAGTTGCCAAAAACTGGAAATCAAGGGGATGTCCATCAGTTGGGGAATGGCTGAATAAATTGTGGTGTATGAATGTAATGGAATACTATTGTGCTATAAGAAATGATGAACAGGAAGACTTCAGAGAGGCCTGCAAAGACTTACATGAACTGATGCTGAGTGAAAGGAGAAGAACCAGGAGAACTTTGTACACAACAACAACCACAGAGTGCGAGGAATTTTTCTGGTAGACTTAGAACTTCACTGCAGTGCAAGGACTTAAAAAATTCCCAGTAGTGTTTTAAGGCAAAATGCCTTCCACCTCCAGAGAAAGAACTATGGAATTTGATCACAGAATGAAGCAGACCATTTTATTTTTTATTATGTTTTGTTTTGTTTTATGATTTCTCCCATTCATTTTAATTCTTCTGTGCAACGTGACTAAGGTGAAAAAGTATTTAATAGGAATGTATGTGTAGAACCTATATAAAACTGCATCCCATCTCAGGGAGGTAGTGGGGACAGAGGGGGAAAAGAGGGGGAGGAAGGGGTAAAAATCTAAGATATATGGAAGTGATTGTGGAACACTCAAAACCAATAAAATAATTTAATAAAAAAAGGGAGGTATTTTTCCCCAGTAGAACATGAACTTCTTGGCAAGACAGACTATTGCATTTCTCCCTTGTATTCCCTGAACTTTACCCAGTGTCTGTCACATGAGAGGAACTTAACAAATCCTTTGTGGATTGATTTAGTGGCTGGCAGTGCTCAGACCAACATAGTCCCTAGCTTCCAAACACCTTAGACTGAAAACCTTTGGTGGGGTAAGGGAAGAAACTAAGTACAGCTCAGTTCAACTCATGTGGAGGAGGACAGAATGGAGTACCCCAAAGATGGGAGCTGAATAGAACACGAGTACAAAAATTACAATGCAACTATCTACACTGGACTCCTTAGAAGAGAGGGATTTAGCTTAATTTGACTTAGAATGTTATGTTTTTCTTGGAGGCTTTGAAGATGGATTTTATAACTTGAGGCTTCTAATGAAATCAATAGTTATTAATTTCCAATTATTCTTTTGTCTTCATCTCCTTTGACTACAAGGGTGCACCTCTGTATTGGAATTATGGCTAGCGATTCTAGCCTCATGCAATTAAGAAGGGGGATGAAACCTCATTTATTTAAATGGCATTTCTCCCAGGGCTAGACCTGGGATAATCTTAGCAGCTTAGTCTATTAAAAAAGAAATTATTCTTTTCTCTTTAAAAATATTGCTAGTGGAAAATAATTTAAGATGCTAGAAAGAAATTCAGCTTTGTTGAAATTTCAGAATTCTAAATGTGACATCCATTTTTCCCCTAAGTGGATTTGGAGCCTAAGTGTAATCACTGGAGAATTGAATCTTCATGACCTGAAAAAAATGGCTTCTTTTTTTTGGAAAAGTCAATAAGTTATGCTCAGTGGGAATCTTACTTATTTTTATTTATGTAAGATTCAGTCCAGTATCAATATGATGTAGTGGGTGGAGCACTGGACTTAGAGTCAGGAAGACCTGACTTCCAATCAGGCCTCAGACACTTTCCAGTTGTGTTACTTTTGGCAAGTCACTTAACCTTTGTTTGCTTTGCTGTCTCCAACTGTAAAGCAAGGATAATAAGAGCACTTACTTCATTGGTTAAGAAGATCAAATGAAAGAATATGTGTAAAGTGCTTCATAAGCCTCAAAGTGCTATGAAAATCCTAGTTTGTTGTTGTTTTTATTTTTGTTATCTGTTTTCAGATGGTAGGCTGTTCTCCCTCCTATGCTCATGCAGAAGACTGAGAAGTCCTTCTCTCAACTGCAGGTCAGTAACGTACAAGAAATAGCTACTCCAAAACAAAAACAAACAACATAATGAAATTCTAAATGAAGAAGAAAAATAGTGGAAACATAATCTGAAAAAGCAAGCAGTGGATAGAGCACTGAGACTCATCTTTATGAGTTCAAATATGGCCTCAGACACTTACCAGTTGTGTGACCCTCGGCAAGCCACTTAACCCTGTTTCCTCCATTCTTCATTTGTAAAAATAAGCTAGAAAAGGAAATGACAAATAATTCCAATATCTTTGCCAGAAATATTTCAAAATGGGGTCATGAAGAGTCAGGCATAATTTAAGTGACTGAAAAAAACGTGAAATGGCAAAGGGAAACCATTAGGAAGTTGAGAAATGGACAGAGGTGACACAGAAGACAGAAGGAAGGAAGCATGGAACTTTTAAATAATTAATAATAATAATAATAATAATTCTGACTTTTCCTGAAGAACGAAGAGCTGAGTACTCTGAAAAAAAAAACATCTTCTTGACTCTGAGGAAAGATGATGAGGATCTGAAGGTGATGTCAGGTAAGACATCATCCCATGAGCAATGGAGGACAAAGATTAAAGGATTACCAATGCAAACTATTTCAATTTCCTGGGCCACATATTTTAGACATAAGAAACCCCCAGTCAACTCACATGTCTTTCCTGAGATGCATTTCCCCAATCACTAGCTGCCTATAATCACAGGCATCATCACCTAGTAATCCTATGTGTATATTAAACTAAAAACCTAACTCATTGTCTTATCCTAAACCAACCCTCCACCTACTTTACATTTTCTCTGCCTAATGCACCATCATTCCTCTAAACACCTAAGTTTTACACATTGGAAGTATCTCCTATTCTTCTCTGTTACCCTCTCTCCCATCTAAAATCAGCTGTCAAGTTTTATTGATGCTACCTCATAGTCTATATCATAGCTATGCCCTTCTGGAACTCTCATGAACTCCAGTTGAGTTCTGGATTTTCTTTATCCTATTGCCATAGCATTATATCAGCCCTATTACTGTTGGTCTCTAATATGACATTAAAATGCTTGGGTTTGGCATTTAACCTTTACAGTCTGAACCCAGTCTACTTTTCTAAGCATATCTCCCATCCTGCCCCTATCTCCCCCTTCTACGTATTCCAGGATCAAACTGGTTGACTTTCTGTTCCCACATCAGGACATTCCATTTCCAGTCTCAAAGTCTTTGCAAAGGTTCATTCCTATCCCTGGAATGCTTTCCCCTCTCACCTCTGCATCTTGGAAACCTTAGATACTCTGAAAATTCAACTCACATGCCAATTTCTTCAATATCCCTTACCCAGTCCCCCCAAAGGTGTTAGTCTCTCCTCTCAAAATCATTGTATTTATTTTGTACGTCTTTTGAAGATGTAATTATTGGCTCTAGTTTTGCATTAGAAGTCTCAGGTACAAGGAACTTATGCTATTTTTTTCCTCTCTGACTAAAAGCTTGACCAGGAGAATTCAATTTTATCTCCATTCTCAAGCTGGCATTCGCATTACCAGGAGCTTAAGGTATCAGTGTTACATTTTCTCTGCAAATGACTTGTCAGTATCAGTGCTGAAATGTAATTGGAGATGAGGAGCAAGGGCTCAAGGTGTCTATCGATAGGTGATCATCCCTCTGGCTTTAAGACAGAGTTTTAATGTCCCAGCTCCTATTTAAAACACTGTGCTAATCTCACTTCCCAAGTCTCAGCAACCAGCTCTGACACACCTTTTTCCTGCTTAATAGGTGTTTCCACACATGGGATGTAGGATTTGTATCATAATGACACTTGTAGGGGGACCTGGACACCATAGGCTTTCTGCTTCCCTCACCTGCTGGCAGAGAGATTTCTACATAAAAGCTCTGAATATTGATGTTTATTGACAAAACGATTCCCATTTCTATGATGCTTTATAGTTTATGAAGAGTTTCATTTAAAATCATCCTATGGCAAAGTAGTGCTAGGTTATTATCTCCATTATAAATGAAGGTGAAATTGTGACTCGAGATGATTAGGAGCTTACCCAGACACACAGCAAGTTGTGGGCAGAGTAAGGAATCAAACCCCAGGCTCCAGAGTCCAAGGCCAGGGCTCTCTTCTCTATATGACAATGGATCTGTCTAACTCATTCTAGAAAATACATCAATCCTGACAAAAGATGCTTTCTTCTGGGCATGGGAACTGCAGACATACCTAATACAAAAGAATTCTGAGCACTCCTATATGAAAACGAATACATTCATCCAACCATTACTAGAGTAATGGCTTTCCTGAGCTAGATACTGAAATTTGAGGCTCTTAAACAGGTCATGCAGGGACTTGAGAATTCTTCTTTCAACAGTTTGAAACCTCACAGATTCATTTAATGTCATGGATGGGGGGAAAAACTTAGACTATAGAATAAGGAATGTCAATCTTAGCAGAAATCTTCAAATACAGAATGTCATATTTGTGAAGTGTTTTAAAGCATAGAGCAGAGAATGGGAAACGTGGAAAGTACCTTAAAATATGGAAAAAAGAGTGTTACAAGTGATAAGAACATTAGAATGTAAAATCCTTGAGATGGGAGAGACCTCAGAACTTAGAACAGAAAATATCTGAGCTAGGAGGGACCTTAAGTCATATAATAAATGAAGTAATTAATGATGCATTTCTCAAGTGCTTGGTATGTGTAAAGCTCTATACTAAATGCTTAGGAAAGTGGAGTTAAAACACAGTCGGCAATAGTGAAGCAGAAAAGAAGTGGGCAGATTTCAGAGATTTAGTGTACAGTAGTACATTTACTAATTTGGACCAGAACACTCACAAACATCAATATTTGGTTGATGAAAATGATGGGGAAATGCAGAAGCTGATGAATGAAAAATGAGAACTCTACAGGGTTTACCTGCAGGATGGTTCATCCATCTGCCTAGAAGGGAGCATTTAACTCCATCACAAGTAAAGTACAAGCAAAGCATAGAGAGATGCAAGATTCTTGACTCAGTAAAAAGTCAGATGAAATTCAACTTTGCAATGATAGTAACAATTCAAAGCACTTTTATGATACCCTGACGGATATTTATGGGTCAAAGACCTGTGGTGCTTCTAAACTACTCAGTGGTAAAGGAGTCACATCGATTAATAATAAGTGATGATCCTGGAGAGATGGTCTGAACACTTCCACAGTCCTATCAACAGATCATCAGCAATCGATGCTGAAGCCATTTGCCATATATTTTAGTTTGAAGTCAATCCGTTTCTAGCCAAACTTCCAGATGAAGAGGAGGCATTGAATACAAGTAGGTTTTTCTCATGAGGAAAAGTGGCTGGCTCTGATTCTATTCCAGCTGATATTTACAAAGTAAGAGATCCACTGCTCATACAGAAGCCACCTGAAATTTACGGAGGAGGTGAGCCCCTAGAAGTTCAAGAATGCCTCCACTGTCCATGTCTATAAAGCAAAAGGAAATATATTGTCCTATGACAATCATAGAGAAGTCTCCCTCTTAGTCATCATTGGCAAGATTCTTGTCAGAGTTCGCAACAGGTCGATTCTTCATTTGGAAGATGGTAATCTACTCAAAAGCCAATGTGGCTTCAGAAAGTGCTGAGGAACGTTCAATATGGTGTTTGCTGCCTGACCACTCCAAGAAAAATGCCAGGAGCCAGAGGTTTGTACACAACAATTATAGATCTGACCAAGGCTTTGATATTGTCGGTCACAAGGGCTTGTGGAAAATCATGACAAAATTTGGTTGCCCAGTTCAGCAACATTGTATGGCAGTTTCATGATGGTATGCTTACATACGTTCTGGACAATGGACTATGTCCTTGCACTTTCCCAGTCACCAATGAAGTAAAGCACGACTGTGTGGTTGTTCCCATGATTTGTAGTATGATATTTTTAACAATGCTTTTGGACATCCTCAGCAATGATGAAAACAACATCCAGATCAGCTACAGCTCTGATGATAAATTATTTAACTTGAAAAGGCAACAAGTCAAAAATTAAGTGGAGAGAGATTTGATATGTGCTTTGTGTTCACATATAATTGTGCAGTTAGTGTGACCTCTGAGGCTGAGATGTAACAGAGTATGGGTTGATTCTTTGCTGCTTGTACTAATTTTTGCCTGACAATTAACAGCAAAAGAGAAAAAAAACCCACAGGTGCTCCACCCACCAGCACCACACCATCCATATATGGAACCATCAGTTAAAGCAAAGGAAGAAACTTTGAATGCTGGGGATAAGTTCATTTATCTTTGCACCATACATTCCAGGAATGTACATATACAAAACATCCATTGCCAGAACTAGCTCAGGGTTTGGGAAGCTCCAAAGGAAAGCATGGGAGAGAAGAGTCATTAGAATACTTACCAAACTGGAGGTCTACAGAGTCATTGTTCTGACCTCATTGCTGTATGCCTGTGAAACCTGGACAATATACCAGACCATGCCAGGAAAATGAATCACTTTCATTTGAATTGTTTTAGGAGGGTTCTGAAGATCACCTGGCAAGATAAGATACTGTGCACTGACATCCTTTCTCAAGCTGAACTGCCAAGTATTCAAACTCTGCTGCAAAGACTGTAATCCTGATGGGCTGACCATATTGTTCAAAGACCAAATGTATATTCACCTAAAAGACTGTTTTACAAAGAACTCATATAAGGCAAGTGCTCATCTGAAAGTCAGAAAAAGTGATACAAGGACACTCTCGAGATCTCTCTGAAGAACTTTGGTATAGTCTGTGAGATATGAAAGACGCTGGCACAGGATCACCCACAATGGCATGCCAATATGGAGCTGTCACTCCAGAAAAACAGGCATCTAGTTCCACCTTCAGTAAGCTGGCCTTCCTTTGCCAGCCTGATTTCACTCAGGCCTTCTATCTGGATGTGATGCCTGCTGAGTTCTCTTGCAACAAGACGTGTTCATCTTTCCAGTCTACTGGATTTTGTGTTATCTATAAGAGTATGCACATCCCATGTGGTGAGTGGGATCATCTTTGCAGAAGTTTTTGTACATTCTTTTTGTGTTTAGACCACAGGAGGGGATCCCTGTATGATACCATGAATCCAACATGATACCATGCCGAGGTAATAAGACCAGGTTTGGGTAAGCAGACAATTTGTAGGGCACCTTTTCCAGTCCCTTCCTCACACAATGAGGTGAGCAATGCGATCCTTAAAAACCTACCCAGCTGTGCAGGGGGCTTCCAAATCCCACTGTTGCTTCCAGTGAGAAATGACCCTATGGCCTAGGCAGCCTGTGTGCAGGACTGTGACTACATTTCCCAGTGTATCTGTACTTGCTGCTTGGTCACATGACTGTCACCACAGTGATGTCTTTTGATTTGTGCATAAATTGGATTTAAGCGAGGCAGAGTTACATGACGTTGTCAGTCTCAGTCTCTCCTAGTAATCACAGTCCAGTGGCAGGAGAGAAACAACTGGTGATAGTTCAAGTCTAAGTGTTCCACCCCTCCTACTTCAGCTGCCTTTGGCCATAGGAATAAATTGTTCTCATCTGCCCATTCCACCAGAGGAAGTCTTCGCATGCTTGGGGTCAACACCCCCCTAACTCACTAATGGGTTTGAGACCCCTCAGTTACCCTCAACCTGGTTTAGCTGGGTTTGTCAGGATGTGGCCCCTGTGCATGCTACAAATGGGAATTAGGTGGATTAAGGGCCACGAAAGGTGAAAAGCAGCCATGAAAGGGACTCAGCAAACCTGGCACCAGAGGTCCTATTTTCCCCTGAACACACCCTACACCCCAGAAGCTCACATACATACTAGAGATTTAAGCTACAAGTCAGATGGAAAATTCTCATGATCCTCAGGGTACAGTTTTAAAGCAAATGTTAATGATTCTCCTATAATATCATTCCCACTCATAAAATTATATCAGTTTCTGACGTTGAACTGTCAATAATGCCAAGAATTTTGGTCACCAACCAGGAAATCTAAGAACTGGAAATAATCTTAGACTGTAGAAGATGGAGTATCCTGACTAGTAAGTGTCTTAGAACATCAAAAATATATAGAAGGTGAATTCCCGAAGGGACAGGGAACAGAGAAATATTGAAACTGGGAGGAATCTTATAAAATAGAACACAGAACCTCAGTCTTGAGGGGACATATAACCTAGAATGTCAGAGATGAGAAAGGTCTTAGAGCATAAAACATTGAATTAGAGCTCCAAAGGGTCATGAAAATCATCTAGCCCAATACAATCAATTTACAGAATAGGAAACTGAGGTCCAGAGAAGGGGGATAACACCTCAGAATTCAATTAAAACCAATTGCCAGGAGAAAAGCAGGCTTCATACCTATGGCTCAATTTTCTTTTCTTTTTCTGTCTTCTGCTTGAAATCTTTCCTGATCGCCCTCCTAGTATTCTCTTTTAGAAACCACCTTATATTTAGATCCTTCATACGTATTTGTATTTATTCTCCTTTAATTTTTGCTGCATGTATCCTTATATGTCCTTGCTATCTTTCCCATTGGAATGTGTATTGTTTCATTCCGTGTGCGTGTATCCCCAGAACTGGCACAGTGCCTGGGCACACGGAAGGTACTTAGTATACACATATATATTGACTACTGATTTTGTAGCCTTCTGCTTACCTTTTTGTATCAGTGTATTTAGAAAAGAGCTTGGTTAGAGACTCTATAGAGTTCCTTATTTGTCAATAATAGTATGTTTACCCCATTCTTCCAAACCAGTCTACCCTTCAACCAAGAACTTCATTGCCACATTCAACTGAATTATGTCTTGCCAACTCTGAGTTCATCTTCTTGTCTGCTTCATCATGGACTTTAAAGAAATGACTCAGCATATTCTCCTGGAAACCTGACCTGGAATCAAACCAGTAATTACACTATCTGAAGGCATAATAAAATAGTTCAAGTCAAACAGCTTCAATTCCACCTACTGATTGGCATACATACAAAGGCATAACTAAATGAGATAACTGTAGATTTGCCAATGGGCACCAAATTTGGAAAGCACCGACAGCACAGACATCCTGTAGCAAAACACAAACAATTGAGTTTGGTATCTAGTTAGGAAGAAGGAATTGTTAAAATTGTGATTTTGTTAAATAGAAAGTTACCAAACACCTTCATTTCTCTCCTGATCCCACGCATCAGTCCACACTTGAGAATCTACCTGGTCTGCGTTCCTGGGTGCCTTTTCTTCCTATTGTCTTTTTCCAGGGGAACCATCAGTTGCAACAAATAGAGAAGTATTGAATGTTGTGGGTAAGTTCACTTACTTTGGTAGTGTCCTTGACACTGAGGTTGACACACACGTTGCCAGAGCAAGCTCAGTGTTTGAAAGGATCTGAAGTAAAGTGTGGGTGAGAAGAGGTATTAGATGGACCACCAAAATGAAGGTCTACAGAGACTTTGTACTGATCTCGTTGTATGCTTGTGAAACATGGACAGTCTACCAGCACCATGCCAGGAAACTGAATCGCTTCCATCTGAACTGTCTTAGGAAGATTCTGAGGATCACCTGGCAGGATAAGGTACCAGACACTGAGGTCCTTGCTTGAACCCAAACTGCCAAGCATTCGAACTATGCTTCAGAGAATGAAACTCTGATGGGTTGGCCATGTTGTTTTAATGCAAAACGTACACTTGGCAAAAAAGACCATTTTATGGAGAACTTGCATGAGGCAGGTGATCACATCGTGGTCAGAAGAGGTGATAAAAGGACTCTCTCAAGGTCTCTCTCAAGAACTTTGTAATTGATTGTGCAACATGGGAGACACTGGCACAGGACTGCTCAGCATGTCATGCCCATGTCAGAAAAGGTGCTGTCTATGAGCAAAGCAGAATTGAAGCAGCTCAAAGAAAATGTAGGATGTGCAGAGTTAGAGTATCCACCGCAAATGTTCACACAGACCATCTGTGCCCAATCTGTGGTAGAGCATTCCGAGCTCTTATTGATCTGATCAGTCACAGCTGGACATACTGAAAGTTGACTTTATCATGACCATGTAATTTGGTCCTCTTTTAGAATGAAGGACAACAACCAACCAACCAACCAAGCCAGGAGGATGCTGTGCCAGCAAACAAAAAAATGATTTAAGGAAAAATTTCACTTGGTGCTGCATAGGATGCATGATCTATCTCTTAATGTGTTTATTCCTTCAGGGTTATTTTGAGCTTCCAAAATTGACTGAGGTAAATCATTTGATGTAGCCTAATTATGTATTATTAGTGGGAAATAGGAGGCCTGGAGAGATCTTTGTGACCTTGAGGATTCCTGCTGGGGACCATAAGAATCTCCTAAGGAACCTATACAATAGCCAGAAACAACCAGACAGTATTGGGGTTCTATAAAGTTTTCTCAGGGGAAGGGCTCAGAATATGAGTACAGAAGCTCTCACTTTCAGGCTCATCTCTGCTGTAAATGCATGAATGGATGGATGGATAGATAAAGCATTTATTATATCCAAAGTATTTTGCTAAATTCTGGGGGTACAAATAAAAAAATCAGTCTCTGCTTTCAGGGAGTTCACATCCTAAGGTGAAAACACCAAAGAAAATTTCAACTTCAAGTAAGATAGAAAGTCCCTTTGACTCTTAGGGTACAGAAGCAAAGTTTATGTTTAATGTAATTTACACTGGTAACAATTTCTGATACTGAACCACTTGATGGTGCCAAGGACTTTGAAAACAAGAATTTTCCCTTCTGAATCTTCAGTGACTGTGGTTATAACACCTGTAGCAACCACTGCCAGGCTGGAGTTGCTTCCCAGCATGGCTGCAGGGGCTCTGTTGGAAGTAGAAGATTTGGTCTGAGAGATGCTGCCACACCCGGCAGCAATTACTACCAATAGTGGCAAGAAAGCTAGATTCCTTCTTCATAGCTATCTCTTCCTTTAATGGTGGCTTTAGGTCCCAGGTCAGAAGCAGGCTGGATCATATCACAAGTATTCTAAAGACTCTGGAGTTCAGGGCACTGACATATCCCCATTGGTGTCTAAGGGGAGCTTGTGGTGGTCACTTAGTTATCTGGCACATGCTGGCTCCTCTGTCGTTTGGGGCTTCTTTCTGCTTCACTGGGATTAACTTGAGTGACTCAAAATTGGCATTTGGCTAGCTGTTAATAGGAATGGCTGGCCCTCTCCTTGGGAGTTGTTTCCCTGGGTAATGACTGCAAGGGCTGGGCTAGAAGCAGGAATGGTGATCTAGGATGCACTGTTTGAGTTCAGGGTCCAGAGCGATCACTACAGGCTTTCAGTGGAGATAGAAAGCCACAAGGATTGAGGCGTATCCCAGTTAAATGAGGCATTGGGAAAGAGGTGTTCTTACCAAGTGCTGACAGCTGCAAGAGACGTGGGTCCTTAATTGGGACATTAATCAATAGCAAAGCATTGAAATATCTCTCCTCCTGCATCCTCAACTCATAAAAGAAGACAACTTGCTGGGTGACTTGGATGAAACACTTTCTCTCTCATTGACTCAGTTTTCTCTACTGTAAAACAGGAATGACAGTCACTCTCACTGCTTGCTGTGATGACATAATGGTGGAAATGCCTTTAGAGTTACTATATAAAGACAAAAGACTTATCATTATCAAAACATATAGGTTCACAAATTTAGAGCAGGAAGAAATCTTAAAGGCTACTCAGTCCAATGCCAATAAAACCAAGGCACAGAGAGGTCACATGATTTCCTCGGTGTTACATACATAGAAAGGGTCTGATAAAACAGAATTGGAAACCAGATCTTCCTGCCTCTAACTGCAGTGGCCTATCTACTCTGCCACACTATTTTCCTGAATCCTCTTCAATCCGTGGTGCTGACAATTTGACACATAATTCTAGGCTAGGGAGACTGACTGATGAAAATGTCCTGTTCTTCTCACTAGGGAACAAATTCTTTTTTTCTCCTACTCTCTTCTGCCCAATAAATCATCTTTCTATAATAAATATTTATAACATTTCAAATTACCTCCTGGATCCAGATGATCATTTCTTTCTCCCTTCAATCCATGTCCCATTTCATCTTTAGTGATTTAATTGGTTTTTGTCATACCAGATTCATGAAAAGTTCCAAACACAGAATATTTTTATGCCCTTCAATCAAACATTTTTAAAAGCTGTGACACATTGCCTATTATGCCTTTTCTTGAGATAGAGACAGCAGGATCAATGGGCTTGGATTCAAAAGGGCATGTGTTTGACTCCTAATTCTGATACTAAGTAGCCAAGTGACCTCAGGAAAGTCCCTTCCCCTCTCCAGACCTTAGTTTCCTCATCTGTAGAATGGGGATAATAATATTTGCAATACCCACCTCACAGGACTCTTGTATGACAAATTAGATCAAATGTTTGTAACTTTTAAATTTCCACATTCTCTCTCTCTCTCTCTCTCTCTCTCTCTCTCTCTCTCTCTCTCTCTCTCATTCTCTCTTTCTCTCTCTCTCCCCTTCTTCCTTTTTCTGTGTGTCTCTTGTATGTATATGCATATATATAATTTATAAATATATCAGTTAATATTACAGAACTACAGACTTGACTAGAACTTCAAAAGTCAGATGTCTAGCTTCCAGATGAAGATCTCCAAGCAGAAAGAAGTCAATGCAATACAATAAACATTTATTCAGTGTCTACTATATATTACGCTGTGAGCTAAGTGTTGAGGTTATAAATAGCCAAAAGAAAGGGTCCTTACTCTCAAAGAGCATGCAATTTAATGTAGGAAAACAATAAATGCAATAATTGGGAGACAAAGGTACCCAACACAGGGGTTGAGCCCCTGATGGGAAAGGAAAAGATGGCTGAGAATCCTGAGGCTCCTCTGAAGAGAAGCTTTGGAAGGAGGTTTTAGTTCTGCTTCCCAGAGCTCCAGCTCCAAGGGTAGAGGTTACTGAGTGCCCCACCCTCCAAGCCTTCCCTTCTTTAGAGTAATCATACGTGATTCTTTCAATAGATCTTCCTATGGCAGGGACTCTAGGCCCTTGTTTGATCCTGGGTGCCTTCTAATGGACATTCTCCAATTTATCACTATTCTCATACCCTAAAACTCTACATAATAGTCCAGAGGTAAACGAACATGTATTAGTGTCTACTAAATGACATTGTGATCTTATTCTTAGGTGCCAAGCCTTACTCAATGCGACTCCAAGTTTATGATTGATCATCTCTGATTTATCCTGTCTATAGCTTGCCTTTTTTTATTCACATTGTCTCCCCCATTAGATTATAAGCTCCTTAAGAGAAGAAATTATACTTTGAATTTCTTTGTATTCCACACTCATATTAAAATATCTAGCAGAGACTAGGTGCCTAATGAATATTTATACTGCTTGACTGACATTAACTTTTGTGGATGTCATATCACACAATGCTGACTCATTTTGAGCTTACAGTCCACTAAAACCCTCAGATTCTTTCCAGAATAACTGCTGTCTCTGCATGTTTCTTACATCTTATACTCATGAAAATTGATCTGTCTACCCAAGCACAGAACTCTATATCCCTAATGACTATGAACTTAGGACTCTGAAGGTCTTTTTGGATGCTGCCTCCGCCATCCACTATATCAGCTAGACCTTCCAGCTTGGTGTCATCTAAGGGGTATTTGAGTACAGCTTCCACATCTGTATCAAAGTCCTTGACAAAATTATTAAAGGACAAGAACAGATTCCTGGAGTGCTCCCCTAGAGACCACATTGATATTGACCCATTAATATCTACTCTTTGAGTCCAGACAACTCACCAACTCAAAACTGATCTAATTGCATTATTGGCTAATCCATGTCTTTCCTCTTTATTTTTAAGAATGGCATGAGAGAATTTAGTGAAATTTGAAACCTTGGCAAATACTTTTCACATTTCTTTCATCTACTAATATAATTATAATTCCAGAAAAGAAAACACAGTTAATTTGGTACTTATGTTCTAGATGAAGCCCTTCTGGCTCCTAGTAGTCACTTAAATTTCTAAGCAGTGGTAATAACTGCTTAGAAATGATTTATATTTTTATATGGTTATTGGATTATTTTTATATTTGTAAGTTATCATCAACCAGCCTTTTAATTACCCGCTCTAGAACATTCTGAAAAATAAAAGTCAAGATCACTGACCTAGAATCTTTAGCATCTGCCTTCTTTCTTTACTTCTTTTTTTAATTAACACCATCTATCACATGTACATTGGATTGCATACAAATTGAGAGAAAGAAAAGAATAGATTCCAATAATATAGTCTAAATCCTTTCTACATTGATTGTGCCTTGTAATGGGAAGAGTCCTGGACTTCTGAATTCTAGTTCCATCTTCAATGCATTGAGGGTTTTCACTCAGACTTTATTGTAGAAAAAGTTGTTTTTTATTCCCTTCCTTCTCTACTTCCTTCCATTCATCCTGCTGATTTCCTAACCCATCTGTCTCTTTCCACCTCTTCTTTCTCCTCTCTTCTGCCTCTTCCTCTCTCACATCCTTTTATGTTGCTTTTCTGCACTATTCGTCTTTTCTCACTCCACTTTCTCCTCATCTTTTCACTGCCTCTTTCTAATTCCCTATTTCTTCTTCTTTCTTTATTTCCTTCCTCCTCTTTTTTCTGACCTACCTTTCTCCTTTTTTAACCTTCCTCCATGTCTACACAGTAATTTGGATGTATGTCGAGACATAATTTTTTAACATGGCTAAATGAAACCTTGAAAGGTAGTTTTCAGACTGCAAATGCTTACACCATGCCAGAAACCTAATGCCAGATCACCCTATTCCCAAAAGAAGCTTATCTTGTTAAAGCCAATGATTTGCAAAATTAAAATGGATGTAAAATATGGCAAAATGTTTCTCATCTCTGCATCCTGGAGATTCAGAGAAAATGAGTGAATAATTTGGCCAACACAGAATTTTGTTTTGACATCTGAATTAATGATCCCAAGGAATCCACATTTTGTACAAACAACATTCTGAGTCTTGCAGCTAATTACAGCAAGTTACTCCCTCAACTCTCCATCTGCTCCTCTGTCTGAATCTTGAGGGTGTTCTAGAAAGTGCAAGGCCATGACTGAGATCAAGAAGGAAAAGGAGGATGTAAAGAAAATTGCCTTCCTAGGGAGACAGGGAATTGCTGATCACTCAAAGTCTTCAAATGCACACAAGATGAACAAGGTTGACGTTGAAAGTATTCAGGTTCAGGTATAAGCTGGACTATGTGCTCTCTGAGCTTCCTTCTTATTCTTGGATTTTCTGTTACCACTTAATTCAAATCATGCTGCTAGATGATCTAATGAAAGACTTGGAGTCAAGAAGATGACTTCCATTATGGTCTTACTCACTCAGACTTGTGTGAAGTCAGTTAACCTGTTCTTCTTTCAGTTTCTTCATCTATAAAATAATGGCATTGAACCTAATGGACACCCATATCCCTGCTAGCTCCAAATGTGTAAAATAACTCTAGAAAAGAAGCTAATTGGAGGGCATAGCAAACTGGCCTCTGAGCTAGGAAGACCAGGGTTGGGTCATAACTTGGATTCTGGCTCTGTGACCCTGCGTAAGTCACTTAACCTTTCATTGGTCAGGTACCTCCCCAGGCATCTAGTTTGCAAAGCTTGATCAACATTGGCAGAGGGAATTTCCTCAATGGGAATTGCCTACACCAATGAAATCACAGATCTGACCCACCAAACAAACAAACCATTTCTTAAGCACTTACTACATGCACAGGAGCACCAGGCTGAAAGTTGTAGATACACAGACCGGAAGGAAATTATCTCTGCTCTTAGAGAATTAGTGTTCATCTGACAAAATGGGATAAACACAATGCATGGACAACAGACTAGGATCTCATTCGAGGTCTTGAAATCTCTAGAGATAGGGACATAATTGGTATAGGAAACCATTTTCCATCCACTGCTCTGTTTGGCTTTGACTCCAGGGAACACCACATTCTCCATTCTCAGGATAAGGTGATCACCCAAAATCTCATTACAAAGAAGAGTCAGTCAAGTTTTGATCATTTTGGTGCTGTTTTGTCTTTTCAGTCAGGTCTCACTCTTTGGGATTCCATTTGGGGTTTTCTTGGGGAAAGTACTAGAGTGGTTTGCCATTTCCTTCTCTGTCTCATTTTTCACATGAGGAAACTGAGGCAAACAGGGTTAAGTGATTTGTCCAGGGTCATTCACTTATTCAATGTCTGAGGCCAGATCTGAAGTCAGAGAATCCTCATTCCTTGGTCCGTACTCTATCTACTTCACTACCCAGCTGCCCAGGTTGACATTCTACAAGTGCTCAATTCTCCCTCAGTTGACTCTCCCCTCTGACTGGAGGCTGAAGGGCAGGGTACTAATCTCTTTCCAAAGCCTTCCTTTCTGGAGGACAACTCCATTTCCATCAGTAGCTCTGCTTAGTTTCTCCAGTTCCAGGGAACAACATGGCCCTAGGCCAGGTAATGCCTTGTTCCCTCACACACTTTTCACCTTCCTTTGGGGTTTTGTAAGCTCTAATAGCACAGAATTTTATCCCCAATGCTTAGTGCAGTAGCTGGCATATAGTAGGCATTTCATAAATGCTTCTTGAATTGAATGCCCTGATGAGGAAATGTCAATTGCTGCTGAATGGAGGCACCTTACTTATGAGCCAATATGTGTTAGAAGCAATATTTGAACCCAGAGCTTCTTGAGTCTGACATCTGTACTTTACTGGCTCCATCGCACTGCTTCTGCTTGGATTTTATGATTCAGAAATAAGAATTGGATCACATTTGTGCAAAATGGCTTCAGGTGAACTTGAGACTGGGATGGGGTATATTTTACATAAAATCTTCCATTGGGCCCTACTTTAGAGCCTCACACTTTAAGCCTATTTCTGGAAGGGAATGACAATCCTTTCTATCTTTCCTGCTTTCCTCTTAAGTTGATGTGATGCAGTGGGAAGAACACAGGGTTTAGAAACAGAGATGTGTGCTGGTAAACGAGCTATTCAACACATTCCTTCTGTAAATTTAGGCAGGTCAGTTCAGTGCTCTTGCACCACTATTTTATGTGTAAAATGGGGTTGATAGGTGACTGTGTGACACTTTCTAACCCCATTTGTAGTTTTCTTGGCAAAGATACTAGAGTTGTTTACCATTCCCCTCTCCAGCTCATTTTACAAACGAGGAAACTGAGGCAAACAGGGTTGAATGACTTTTCCAGGATCATATGTAAGTGTCTAAGGCCAGATGTGATCTCAGGAAGATGAGCCTTCCTGACTTCAGGTCAAGTGCTGTACCAACTAGGCGTCCCTATTCTGATATGTAGGAATCACTAGAGGAATCATGTACAGGGTCTTTTCACCCCAATGCTCCCCATCATGTTTTCCTGCTTACTTCCTAGATTGACTTATAAGTCTTTATATTGTTAGCATCAAATGCCATTTTCCCTCTCTTCTTTTATCTTTATTAGGTTTATCATGTCATGGATTAGATCTAGACATAACCTTGACTATGTGCCTGACATGTTGTGAATGCTTAATTGTTGACTTGCATCCAACCCTCTCATTTTAGAGATGAAGAAACTGAGGCTACAATGTTTAATAACTGGTCCAAAGTCATATAGTCAGTAAGTGTCTGAGGCAGGATTCAAACTCTCATCTTCCTGACTTATGATCCAGCATTCTAAGCACTGTATCACCTCACCTCCTTTTCAGAAAGGTATTAAAACCTTGCAGAGTCATGGTGGAGTCATGAATACTGTCCCATGGAATCTCAGAGCAAGGGTTCTATTGAAGTTTCTCAATTTGCATATTTCACATTATGAATTACTGCTCTTCTGTCTCTTATGCCATATAAGCTCTTATAGAATTTCAAAACTTTAAAACTTGAAAGCATGTCAAAGGCCATGTAGTGTCCTCCACACCTGCTCAAGAATGTCCTCTACAACATACCAGGTGAGTGGTCATTAAGTGAAAACCTCTGTTAAGGAGTAATTGACTCTCCCAAGGCAGCTCATTCTGCTTTGGGATAGATGTAATTGTTAGGATGGGGGTAGGGCAGGTAGCTGCATTATGAAATGATAGGATCATATTTTTAGAACTTCAAGGTATCTTACAGGTAATTGCATAAAGACTTTCAATTTACAGATAAGGAACTGAAGATAAGAGAGTTTGAGTGACGTGTCCAATGTCACACAGGAAATAAGTAGTAATGGGTTTGAACTCAAGGCATCTGATCCCTAATCCAGCTCACTTTCCACCTTAATGCAGTGCTTCCCATGAAGCCTAAATAGATCTCAATTTCTATCAGTTGTTCCTATAGAAATAGGAACCTCTCTCTCTCTCTTTCTCTCTCTCTCTCTCTCTCTCTCTCTCTCTCTCTCTCTCTCTCTCTCTCTCTCTCTCCTCTCCTCTCTCTCTCTTTCTCTCTCTCTCTCTCTTTCTCTCTCTCTCTCTCTCTTCTCTCTCTCTCTCTCTCTCTCTCTTTCTCTCTCTTTCTCACTCTCTCTCTCTATATGTAACAGACACTCGTTCAGCTCCAACTCCCTTCCATCTCACTGACTGTCCCCCATGCCTAGTTTTACTCTGCGCTCTCCTTTGTCTGAACAGACATTGCAGTTACATGAAGACAATTATCATATTCTCAGCATCATCCTTGTGTCTTCTCTTCTGCAGCCTAAACACTCCTAATGTCTCTATGGTATCTATTGGATCTGGCTTGGGAGATGTTCATAAGTAGTTTTGTGTAAATAGTTTGAATATTAGGAGTCAAGCAGTTCAATAGTTTTACTGACCCAATAAGATAGGTTTAAAGCTGGAAGGGAGCTTAGCATTAATAGAGACACCACAAGGGACATTCTTACCTTAGATTCTGTAGGATGGATTCTTCTTCTGATATGGCTTAGACTAGGGAGCTCCTAAGAAGAGCAGTCCAATTCTGATATACATTGATTCTCAATCAGAGCAATCAAAAGCCTGAGGATTAGTCATTTGAAAATGCTAATACTTTTTCTCTAAAATCATGGTGTGGTCAGTAGAGAGATGGAAGTTCCAGTCCTGTTTATGACACTGTGTGATACTGAGAGTCATTTAAGCTTGGTGCTTTAGACCAGTGCTTCATGAGCTTTTTCCACTCTCATACCTTTCAGCCCTCCTTAAACTGTGGACTTTGACCCAATTTGGGATCATAGTCCACAGCTTAAGAAACACTGCAAGGGGTGGAGCCAAAATGGTGGAGTAAAAGCAAGGACTTGTTTCACCTCTCCTCCAAACCTCTCCAAATACCTGTAACCAAATTCTACAGCAGCAAAACTCACAAAATGACAGTAAAACAAATTTCTAGCCTAAGACAACCTGGAAGATAACCAGAAAATGTATACTGCACCAACCTGAGAGAAGTGCAATCTAGTGTGGGCCACACCAGAACAGATGGGGGCCCTAGCAAACCCAGAGCAGGCCTGAGGACACTGAGTCACTAGCAGCTGTCGAAGTTTCAGGTCTTCTTAACTGCCTAATGCCAAAGACAATTTAGAAGGTCAGTAGGAAAAGGCTGCCTGACCTGAATGAGAGAGGAACATAAACCAACCCTAGCCATGGGATGGGGGCAGCAACTACAGTGGCAGCAAATGTTTCCAGACTTGGCCCACAGACAATAGGGGGATTGAGTGGCTGATCAGAAGGGGATTGCAAGCATCTCTTTGCTGGTGCTGAGGCAGGATTCCCTTGCATTTCCTGTGCTTCAGTCTGGGTCATAGTCCAGGGTGGCAGTCATAGAGTGAGGAGGAGTACTGCTGTGGCAGAGCTAGTTGTAGTAGTGAAGAGGGAATCTTCTTCACAGTTCCAAGGCAGAGAATATTGCTTGTGGTAATTCACAAACCAAAAAAAAGACCAGGAGATCTCCTTTGATCATGCCACTTTGGAAGTACTGATAATTTATAGGTCGCTAGAAATATCTCTGGAAAGAACTAAATAAAACCCCTGAAGCTTGGGACAGTACAACCCTCCATGCTGAAAACAAAGTTCTATTTTAACAAAGGGTTAAAAAGTCAAGTAATTGGTTGGGGAAATGAGTAAACAGTGAAAAAAATCAGACTATAGAATCTTATTTTGAAGACAAGGAAAATCAAATATACAATCAGAAGAGGACAAAGTCAAAGCTTCTACATTCAAATCCTCCAAGAAAAATATGAATTGGTCTCAGGCCATAGAAGAGCTAAAAAAAGGATTTTGAAAATCAAGTAAGAGAGGTAGAGGAAAAATTGGGCAGAGAAATGAGAGTGATACAAGAAAATCATGAAAAAGAGTCAACAGCTTGCTAAAGGAGACACCTCCCCAAAATACTGAAGAAATAGCACCTTAAAAAATAGTCTCGCCCAAATGGCAAAATAGGTCCAAAAAGCCAATGAGAAGAATAATGTCCTAAAAAGCAGGGCTGGCCAAATGGAAAAATGAGGTCCAAAAGCTCACTGAAGAAAATAATTTCTTCAAAATTATAATGGAGCAAATGGAAGCCAATCACTTTATGAGAAAACAAGAAATTATAAAACAGAACCAAAAGAATGAAAAATGGGAAGACAATGTGAAATATCTCACTGCAAAAACCATTGACCTAGAAAACAGATCCAGGAGAGATAATTTCAAAATTATTGGACTGCCTTAAATCCATGATCAAAAAAACAACCAAGATATAACCTTTCAAAAAATTATCAAGGAAAACTGCCCTGATATTCCAGAACTAGAGGGGAAAATAGAAATGGAAAGAATCTACCAATCACCTCTTGAAAGAGATTCCAAAAGGAAAATGCTTAGCAATATTGTTGCCAAATTCCAGGGTTCCCGGGTCAAGGAGAAAATACTCCAAGCAGCCAGAAAGAAAGAATTCAAGTATTGTGGAAATAAAATCATGATAATACAAGATCTAGCAGCTACTGCTTTAAGAGATTAAAGAGCTTGGAATATGATATTCTGGAGGTCAGAGAAACTAGGATTAAAACTAAGAATCACCAGCTCAACAAAACTGAGTATAATATTTCAGGAGGAAAAAAGAATGGACATTACATGAAATAGAGCACTTTCAAGAATTCTTGATGAAAAGACCAGAGCTGAATAGAAAATCTGACTTTCAGAAAGAATCAAGAGAAGAATGAAATATACGTATATATAAAATATGTGTGTGTGTACATATAAGTGTGTGTGTGTGTGTGTGAGAGAGAGAGAGAGAGAGAGAGAGAGAGAGAGAGAGAGAGGAATATATTGGGAGAAGGAGAAGGGGAGACATAGAATGGGGTATATTATCTCACATAAAAGCAAAAGGTTTCACAATAGAAGGGAAAAGAGGAGAAGTGAAATGGACTGAGTGAACCTTACTCTCATAAGATTTGTCTTAAGGAGGGAACAGAACTCTGCTTCCATTGTGGAGGGTGTACTGTCCCAATGGGGCGTCTTACTCTACAGGAAAGTGAGGGGGAAGGGTATAGGCATGGGGGGATAATAGAAGAGAAGACACTTTGGGGGAAGGGGCAGTCAGAAGCAAACACTTTTGAAAAGGGGTAGGGTCAAAGTTGAAAATAGAATAAGTAGGGGTGGGATAGGATGGAGGGAAATATAGTTAATCTTTCACATCACTATTATGGAAGTGTTTTGCACAGCTCCACATGTATAACCTGTATTGAATTGCTTTCCTTCTCCATGAGGGTGCGGTAGGGAGGGGAAAAGGAAGAGAATTGCCAATTCAAAGTTTTAAACACAAATGTTAAAAATTATTTTAATATGCAATTAGTAAACAAGATGTATAGGCAATGGGGTATAGAAATCTATACTGCCCTTCAAGAAAGTAAGGGGGAAGAGGATAAGATGGGGGTTGATAAAAGGAAGGGAAGACTGGAGGAAGGGATAATCAGAATGCATGCCATATCAGGGTGGGGGGAGGGGAGAGATGAGGAAAAAATTTGAAACTCAAAGTCATGTGGAAATGAATATTGAAAATAAAAATAAATTAAGTAGTAACAAGTTACAAAAAAAGAAAGAAAATAATTCCTTAAAAATTAGAATGGAGCAAATGGAAGCTAATGACTATATGAGAAATTGAGTAATTATAAAACAGAAACCAAAAAATGAAAAAAAAAAACAGAAGACAATGTGAAATATGTAATTGGAAAAACAACTGTCCTGGAAAGTAGATCCAGGAGAGATAATTTAAAAATTATTGGGCTATATAAAAGACATGATTATAAAAGAGCTTAAATATCATTTTTCAAGAAATTATCAAGGAAAACTGACATAATAGTCTAGAACCAGAGGGGAAAATAGAAATTGAAAGAATCCACTGATTCAGCTCCTAGGAATATTGAGGCCAAATTTCAGAGTTCCCAGGTCAAGGAGAAAATATTGTAAGCAGCCAGAAAGAAGCACAATCAAAATAACACAAGTTTTAACTGCTTCTATATTTGGGGATTGGAGGGCATAGAAATTCCAGAGGTCAAAGGAATTAGGATTAAAATCAAGCATCACGGGTCCAACAAAATTGAGTATAATACTTCAGGAGAAAAAAATGGACATTCCATGAAATAGAGGACTTTCAAGTATTCTTGATGAAAAGACCAGAGCTGAATAGGAAATTTTATTTTCAAATAGTAAAATCAAGAAAAGCATAAAAGGTAAACAGAAAACAGAAATCATAAAAGATTTATTAACATTGAATTGTTTACATTTCTACATGGAAAATGGTATTTTTAATTAATGAAACCTTTCTGTGTATATATGTATACGTAAATATATGTATATATGTCTGCATATTGTGTATATGTATGTGTGTATATATGTATATATTCTTTATATGCATACACACACACACATATATATTATATATATATATATACACGTATACATAGAGGGGTTAACTAGGGGAGTAGAATATGAAGGGATGATACCTAAAAAAACAAAATTAAAGGGTGAGAGGGGAATGTACTAGGAGAAGGAGAAAAGGAGAGGTGAAATGAGGTAAATTATTTCAAGTAAAAGAAGCAAGAAAAAGCTTCTACAATGGAGGGGAAGAGGAGGAAGGTGAAAAAGAATGAGTGAATCTTATTCTTTTCAGATTTGGCTTAAAGAGTGAATAACATGCACACTCAATTGGGTATGAAAACTTATCTTACCCTATAGGAAAATTGGGGGGGAAGGGTATAAGAGAGGGGGGAATGATAGAAAGGAGGGCAAATGAGAGGAGGGAGTAATCAGAACCAAATCCTTCTGAGCAGGGACAGGGTCAAAGGAGAGAACAGAATAAATGGGTGGGGGGGAAGGGTAGGACGGAAGGAAATATTGTCAGTCTTTCCCAACATGACTTTATGGAAGTGTTTTGCATTACACATGTGTAACCTGTATCAAATTACTTGCCTTCTCAATCAGGGTGGGTAGAGAGGGAGGAAGGGAGAAAATGTGGAATTCAAAGTTTTAAAAATGAATGTTAAAAATTGTTTTTACATGCAACTGGGAAGTAAGATATGCAGGCAATGGAGTATAGAAATCATCTTGTCCTATAGGAAAATAGAAGGGAAGGGGATAAGAGAAAGGGGTGGTGATAATAGATGGGAGGGAAGATTGGGGGAAGGGGTAATCAGAATGCATACCATCTTTGGGTAGTGGAAGGGAAAAGATGGGGAGATGCTGGGGACGGAAGCTCAATTCCATGTGGACAGTCTCGGGCAGGTAAAGGTGGGAACTTCTAAATCTTAGAGTTCTCACGAGGCCCCCCAGGAAACGACTGGGAATCGAGGTGAACCGAGCTATCTCGTGTATTTCCGCCTCTTCCCATGAGAAACGTGATGGGAGGAGCATCCCCCTCGAGATTGTCCCGGATCTGGGCACACCCATTGTTACCTAACAGGCACGGTATTCAGATGCAAACTATGCGGCTGGAGAGCTTAATTGGAGTCAGGAAAGCCTGAAAGTTCTCTTGGGTGGAGGGGCCACGTGTGAGGACAGAAGGCTCCGCTTTTCCTCTCTCTGCTCTTCCCTCCCCCTCTCTCCCCACTTACACTTCTGCTTCCAATCTCTTATTATAAGATCTTTGCCTCCTTGGGAGATTCCTCGCTCCCTCCTAAGGAAGAGTTCCCCCTGCACTTGTAACCAGGACCCTGAATAAAAGCTTAACCCTTGTTCGACTCTGGGAGGTCTCTTCTCTCATACGATTATCCGGTTTGGCCAGCTGAAGACCTGCAAGAGGTAAGGTAAGAAGACTCGGGTAGCCCTCAGGCCTCTAGGCCTGGCAGGGAGAAAATTTAGAACTCAAAATCTTGTAGAAATGAATGTTGAAAACTAAAAATAAATTAATTTCAAAAAAAGGAAGAAGCACTTCAGTAGGCACGCTCTACAACTAAAATTGAACTGATGGTAACAGCTTGCAGGGTTAGAGGGAGCTTACCCAGAAATTCTCCATGACAATGAAACATGTTTCCATATCCCTACATACATTGCACATAATTTTATGTATATTTTCTGTTTTCCCCCAAAGTAAGATATGCTCCTTGAAGGCAAATGTTCTATGATTTTTGTCTCCATATCCCTATATTTTAGTATACAATCTGGCCCTGATTAAGCAGTTAATGAATGTTTGTTGAATGAATGAATGAGACAACCCAAAAACTCAGTAAGTGCCCAAGATCTTCTAAACAAATCTATAGTTTCAGATCCTGTGATTCCAATGTTCACCATCTTTGAGCTTTTGGCATTCATTGATGAGTCCCTATTCAGGCTTCCTGTGTCCAAATTTAGTGCTTGAGCCACCCCACTATTAAGTGTCACAGAATAGAAAAATTGACTCCATTAAAAACTAATCCTTACTATCTTTCTGTGGCACTAGTTTGACATGGAATATAATATAAAGGTCTCCTGAGCTTGGGAGAGTTTATTTGGAATTGGAAGCAGGTCCATAAAGTAATTTTCTATAGGTCACTTAAGACATTGGCAATCTATTCTACAGAAAGATGGCTTTAGAATTTATCAGGCCATGTCATGATATTTAACACTGATCCTTGAAATATTTTAGCTTGATTTGAGCAGAAGCATAATAAAAACAGTGGAGAAAAGATGAATTATGCCAATAAATATTGACTCTCATCCTATGCTTTTATCAGTCAAGTGAGTCTCTTCTATTGGGCTAGTTTTATATTTTGGATACTAGTGATCTATGGAAGGACTGGGTTGCACACATGATTAAGAAAAGGATTTCAAATGGTAGTGTTGTTTTCTATTCCAAAAATCACAAAAACTATAATTAAAGGATCAATTTGAAGTAAGCAAATATCAGACTTTAAAAATAAGTGTCCTATTCCACATCCAGAGAAAGAACTATGGAATTGGATCCCAGAATGAAGCAGACCATTTTCTTTTGTGCTAGGTTTTGTTTTGTTTTATTTTTCGTGGTTTCTTTTATTCATTTTAATTCTCCTATGCAACATGACTAACATGAAAAGGTTTTTAATAATAACATATGTGCACAACCTATCTAAGATTGCACACCATCTTGGGGAGGGAGAGAGAAGAGAGGAAGAAAGGAAGATGAGGGAGGGGGAAAAAATCTAAGATATATGGAAATATTTGTAGAAAACTGAAAACAAATAAATTAATTTTTTTAAAAAGTGAAAAAAATGACATAAATAAGAGGAGAAACTGTTTTGAATGCTTTCCTGAAATCTTGGTAAACCATATGGTCAGCATTTTCTTCATCTTCCAGCTTAGTAACCTCATCCAAGAAAGTGATGAGGTAAGTCTAACAATACCTTTTCTTGATGAAGCCATGCTAGGCACCCTTCCTTTTGTAGGGGTTCCTTTTTAGTTGTATGTTCTAGAATTTCCTAAAAGTCATAATCTATATCTGGTTTGTAAATTCTTTTCTTTTCCTTTAAAAATATAAATCCATCATTTCCCCCTTTCCACTCTTGTGGTACTACTTCTATTCCCCATAATCTTTCTAATAGTATGGACAATAGCTTGGTAATTAGAACCATCAGTGATTTCAGGATTTAAAGAAATGGTTCTTCTGGTGAGGCAAGGCAGTGAGCATTTATCAAATACTTACTCCATTCCAGGCACTGTTATAGTGTCTGTGGATACAAATAAAAGGAAAAATGAACAGTGTCTGCCTTCAAGGACTTTAAATTCCAATGGAAGAAGACAACACCATAAGTGATGGAAGGGGTTGAGGAGTATGGAAGGAAGGAGTGCATCCATTGGACCTGGTACTGAAGTCTAGAGAGTCAGACTCAAAGTCAGAATGAGAATGAAAGTTCATCCATCACATGCAAAGTGATTCACTCCCCTTAAGGTATTACAGAAGTGCTAGCTAGATAGAGAAGATAGGAGTAATGATGGGTTAGAGGAGGGAAAATAATAAATTTTCTGGACATGCTGGTTTTAGTCAACTACGGACTCAATATGAGGCAGTTATGCTACAGAACGTAGGAGAAGAAGAAAGCTGAGCAGCAGCAGAAGGAGAAGAAGCAGTG
This sequence comes from Notamacropus eugenii, assembly GCF_028372415.1. Lineage (NCBI taxonomy): Eukaryota > Metazoa > Chordata > Mammalia > Diprotodontia > Macropodidae > Notamacropus > Notamacropus eugenii. The sequence goes on from NC_092872.1 coordinate 753,613,862, forward strand.
CTCTTAGATTGCGTTTAGAGAGGCACAGAAGCCATGGTTAGGAAGGTGAGATCCCCAGTGCCTTCTGCCCTGGGGAGCTGGGCAGATCTCATCTGGAATACTAACCAACACATTTTAGGAAGAATATTGATAATCTTGGGAAACTCCAGGTGAAGCAAATCAAAATATTGAAGGTCCATAGAAGAAAATAAGATATTGAAAATGGAAAAGAGAAGGAAATTGGTAACTGTCTTTAAATATTCATGTACCATCAAATTAAAAAAAATTTTTTTGGTTATGCTTAACCCAGGAAGGCAATAGAACCAACAAAAGGTGAAAGCAGCAAAGGGGCAAGTTTTGGTTTGTTCTAAGGAAAACTCTACTAACAATACAGACTTTCCAGATGCACATGGCCTTGGAACAGGTAGGTGGATTATTATTTTTATTAAAGGGGACATCCCTTGAGTAAGTACTTAAAGAAGATGATTCACTGAATAGGTCTATCTCACTCAAAGTAAGAGTGTGATAAGATCTCAGCCTGAAAGGGCCAGGGTCTGGTCTCCCATTGCATCCTGGGCCATCTCCAGTCATCCTGATGAATATCAGGCCACTGGACTCAGATGACTCAGTAGGAGAAAGTGAGACTGGTGACCTTGCCCAGCACTCCCTCACTCAAATCAAAGTCAACTGTAAGTCATGTCATCCTCTTGATGTCATCGTCCTCTTTGAGAACAAAGGACAAACACAACAACAGATGGATCAATGGATTGAGTCTCAGGTCTGAAGTCAGGAAGAACTAAGTTTAAATCTGTCCTCAGGCATCTACTAACTGTATGACCTGAGGCAGATTACTTCATCTCTGTTTACTTCAGTTTCCTCTTCTATAAAATTCAGATAATGACCTCACCTACCTCCCATGTTGTTGTATCAAACAATATAATTGTAAACCACTTAGCACAGTGCCTGGCACATAGTAAGTGTATTATTATTACTACTATCATTACCTTCATCATCATCATTCAGTCTCCTCCAACTAGGGTTCTTTGTGCAGAGAGGATGGTTATCCAGGTGTAAACCCTGAAAACATTCCAATTTTGAGATTCCCCATTGCACATTCGTTCTTTATTTCTAAAGCCCATCATCGATGCTTCTGTCCTCTCCCCACCCCCTGCCCTGGCATGCTCTTGATTGAGAGTAAAATATAGAAGCCAAACTCTTAAAAAAATATATAAAACAACCAAAGGACATACATCCTCATAAAAGGTCTTTGAATGTCATATGGTGACCTGTGTTGCCCCCTGCTTTAGGACATAAAGGGACCTTGTCATCTTGCCACAAGAGGATCTGTTTAAAGAACTGTAACTGTTTAGCCTGAAGAAGAGAAGAATCAGACAAATGGATTTTCCAACTTCAAATACAGGAAAGACTATCCTATTGACTAGATCTGGTTGGACGCAGGGGAAAAAAATCCAGGAGCAAAGAGTGGAAGCTGCCATTAAACCAATTTGGGACTGATGTCAAGAAAGCCTTTTTAACCACAACAGGGATGCAGAGTGCCATGGGCTTGCTTGGGATTTTGCACCACTCAGGTAGCCTCTCTACACCTAGTATTGAGCAATCCCCTCCATTTCTTTACCCTAGTGAACTTTTGGTCTTGACTCCAGGTTACCGTTCCTTTTAATCTTTCATGTTATGCTCATTTTGCTCAGACCATGCTCAACTTCCATTTGATTTGTGTTCTTACTTTGGCTCTATTAATTGTCTAGATAAGCTCCAATTGGAACCATGCCTATGGGAGAAGGGATACAAGAGTACTTGGGCTGTAGCAGCACCTTAATAACTGGCTATGAGGGAGGTATTTCAGCAAAGAGAAAGAGATCTAAACGTAAAGACCAAGGTTCAAGCCTAATTCTGCCAGTTACATCCTGAGCTAGTCATTCTATTTCCCTGAGCCTCAGTTCCTTACTCTGCAGAATAGAGAAATAATCCTTGAATTATCTAGCTCCCAGGTGAGGATGGAACAATCAAATGTGATTCTGGATTGTCTGTCATAAAGCTCTATAGAAATGGATGTGATTATTATTCATCACCATCTGTGGACTGAATTGGAATTCTCACTTGAAAAGAATCACTTAAGGAAAAAACGAAAACAATCATAATTCTTCATAGGATGTATCATCAAGAATGTCTTCAATGACTTTCAGATGCCTCAGGAAACTTTTTTTCCCCTGGAGAAAGAAATAAAGAAAACCTATAGAGAAAGTCTCTCAACTCACATTGTTATAGGAACACACACATGTGAATGTGTACACACACACACACACACACACACACACACACACACACACACATTTTCTTGGTCCAAGACTGGAAAAGGTTGTCTTTTGTTAAACCCTGATAAACAAATGTGACAGTTTTCAAATTGTTCAACATATACTTCTCTAGAATCTCTCTACATTCTGAAGCCCATCATCAATGCGTCTGTCCTCTCCCCACCCCCTGCCCTGGCATGCTTTTGATTGAGAGTAAAATATAGAAGCCAAACTCTTAAAAAAATATATAAAACAACCAAAGGACATACATCCACATAAAAGGTCTTTGAATGTCATATACTTTGAAATATCTTCCAAAAAACAGGAACAAGTCTACTTTTAAAACTTAAATGAAAAGGTTATTCCCTAAAAGTGATTCCTAACCATCCACTCATCCTTGAACATATATATCCTCAGACCAGCTTAATTGAATATTTGGCTTATATTCCAACTTCCAAATCTCCTATTTTCCCTAGAGTGGATTGTATTCCCAGACATCATCCTGTGCACCCTTGATGATCTGCTCCATCTGAAGTTCATAAGTATCACAGAAAACATTTCAGGGTCTGCTAACTGTCATGCCCACTCATTAAACACCAAAAATCAGCTCTCTGAGCACTGTCATTAAGCCCTTTTCTATAAAATGAATCTGTGTTTTGTGCATCATGTCCCCATTGAAGGTAAAAAATGCAGAGCAAGGAATTAATGAGATATTGGTGATATGAAACCAGAGTCAGTTGTTTATCCTTGCTTGGTGTTCAGAAATAAATAACGAATGTGAAACAATATCTCTAAAGCTCAAATGAACCCTCCTTGTGCTCTGCTATCTCTACCTCAAAAAAAAAAACCACACTCGTGTGCAGTGCTCTGGTCTTGAGGTTGTGACATCTTGTACCTCTTTAATGTAATCCAATTCTTATTTCTGAATCATAAAATCCAAGCAGAGGCAAAGTGATGGAGCCAGTAAAGTACAGGTGTCAGACTCAAGAAGTTCTGGGTTCAAATATTGCTTCTAACACATATTGGCTCATAAGTAAGGTGCCTCCATTCAGCAGCAGTGGACATTTCCTCATCAGTTCATTGAGTTATATAGAACATATAGAATCCAAAATTCAGAGTAGAAGATCAAGGGTGAAGAACCTGTAGACCTCGAGGACACACACATGTGTGTCCTCAAGTGTGGCCCTTTGACTGACTCCTAATTTCCAAGATAGAATTCAGGCAAAGGGCTACACTGGCCACATGTGGTCTCGAGGTCACAGGTTCCCCAACACTGCAGATTATAGAACAGGTAATGCTAAGGGCATTAGAACGTGATATTACGTAACTTAGAGGGACTTCAAAATACAGAATAGGAAGAAGAAATGACCAAAAAACCGGGAATATCAAAGCTTTAAGGGGCCTTAGAAAATTTAATATCAGAGTTACAAGAAGTCTTAGAATATGATTGTCAGAAAAGAGAGGGCCTTAGGAATACACACAAGCAGATCTGGTTTAGAACAGAGAATGCAAAACAAGAGCTCATAAGTAGGTGAGATTCTAACACAGGTTTCCTGGCTCCAAGCTCAACAGTCTAATAACTGCACAATTTGTTTGTGTCATTGTGTAATTGATTACTTATTAAGTTCTAGAACACAATAATGAAAAGGATATCCTAGTTCTCAAGGTTGCCAGTGCACTCCTCCATACAACCCTCCACATTCACACACACACACACACACACACACACACACATACACACACACACACACACACACACACTGCTTTGCTGATGTTTTGTATTTAATTTTCTGTAGGTCTGTTTCCCACCTCATCTTACTCTCTCCCCCTCAACCTCCAAAAAAAGAAATGGAGACTTTTAAAACTTTGAGATTACAATACTTATCAGGTGCTGCCTCAGTCACACTGTGACTTGTTGAAGACCTTAGCTTAAAAAGACCAAGGTCTCCCACTGCATCCTGGGCCATCTGCAGTCATCCTGATCTGTATTTGGCCACTGGACCCAGATGGCTGTAGAAGTGAAAGCGAGGCTGATGGCTTTACACAGCCCTCCTCACTTAAATCCAATTGACTTGCATGTAATGGCATCATCTCCCTGATATCATGATCCTTTTTGAGAGTGAAAGACAAATAACCATGGGGAAGAAAGAAAATGATCATCTTTGGACAGGCTGCAGGAGCACTAACATACTAGTGCCCTCTGTTTGTGAAGCTGTGAATTTATCAGACCATTCTGGAAAGCAATTTGAACTATATTCAAAAATCATTTAGCTGTTGATTGAACTAACAATAGTACTATTAGGCATATACTCCAAAGATATCAGATATGAGGGGAAAAGATAGGTAGGTACATAAATATTGATAGCAGCATTGTTTTTTGTTTTGCATTAAATTCTCACTCTATCACTTATTTTCAATCTTGCCCTATCTGTTGGCTCATTGCCTACTCTCTACAAACATGCTCTTTTACCTTCTCATCCTGAAAAACAAAAAAGGTCTTAATTTATGCTTTCCTCTCCACTATAGTCCTATATCTCTTCTGCCCTTTGTAACTAAACTCCTTCTAAAGGTCATCTGTGATAGATATCTCTAGTTTCTCTCCTCCCATTCTTATCTTAAACCCTTACAATCTGACTTCTAGTCTCCTCATTCCACCAAACTGCTCTCTCCAAAGTTGCTAATGATCTCTTGGTTGCTGACCCAATGGTCTTTCCTCTGTCTTCATGCTCCTTTACTTCTCTGTAGCCTCTGACGTTATCTTCCTTGACAACTGTCTTCTTGCTGGGTTTTAGGGACATCAGTCTCTCTTGGTTCTCATGATCGCTTCTTCCTGGTCTCTTTTACCAGACCTTTTTTTTTTTTTTTTTAAATCATGCACTCTAACTGAAGGTGTCCCTTGGAGTTCTGTCCTAGGCCCTTTTCTTTTCTACCTCTATACTACTTTCCTTGATGTTCTCAGTATATCCCCAAAATTTAAATGTCATCTTTGGACTAATGATTCTCAAATCCATATATCCCCCCTCAACCTCTATGTTGACCTCAAATCAGACATTTCCAAATGGATATCCATTTTGATTAAATATATCCAAATATATTTGAGATACCAGAGATCTCAAATGTGCAAAACCAAGCTCATTTCCCCTTAAATCCTTCTTTCTTTTTGTGGCTGTTGAATCCTTTCAGTCATATCTGACTCTTCATGATCCCATTTAGGTTCTTCTTGACAAATATACTGGAGTAGTTTACCTTCTTCTTCTCTGAGTCATTTTACAGAGGAGGAGACTGAGGCAAAAAGGGTTGAGTGACTTGCCCAGGATCACTCACCTAGTAAGTATCTGAGACTAGATTTGAATGCATCTTCCTGACTTCAGGTAAAGCATTTTATCTACTATGCCACCTAGTTGTCCTTCTACATTTCATATTCTTACAAAACGCAGCATTATACTGCCAGTTTCTCAGGCTCACAATCAAGGAATCATCTTTTACTCTTCACTATTTCTCCCCCCTGCCTATTTAATATGTTGCCAAAGTCTGTTGATGTCACCTTTGCAACATCTCTCCTATGTGTCCTCTCCTGTGACAGGACCACCACCCTAGCACTGGTCCTCACCACCTCACACCTGAACTTACTATAATATCTGCTGGTAGGGCTGCCTGACTCAATTTCTCCCTGCTGCAACCCATCACTAAAGTGATGTGCCTAAAGCACAGATTATGCCATGTCAATACTATCACCATCTATTCAATAAACTCCAGTAACTCCCTATTGCTTCCAGGACCAAGTAGAAAATGTTCTGTTTGTCATTTCAAGCCCTTCATAATCCAGCCAATTCGAGTCTTTCCAGTCTTCCTATACCTTACTCTCCAACACTGTCAATTCATGACAAAGTCCTCCTGATGGTTCCATGAATAAGATACTCCATCTCTTGGCTCTAGATTTTTCTCTGGTTATACCATATGCCTGGAATGGTCTCCTTCCACAACTCTGCCTACTGACTACCCTAGCTTTTTTTAAGTTCCAAGAGAAAAAAAGAGCATATTGCAGAGAGAGGAAACAGTTTGGCCAAAAGCATAGGAATTCGAGGTGTAATCAATGTTGGAGGAAGCCCATATGGCATAATTTTCCTGGAAAATGATCAGTATCAGATAGAATCAGAAATGCAGGACCGCTTTAAATAGTGGAACTTCTTAAATTAAATAACTGATTAAGTAGTTTGAACTTAGCTTGGGAGGCAAAAGAGAGTCATCATTGTACACTGACTACAGTTAAGCCATGTTCAAAATGTGCGTTCTGCTAGCAGGGAGAGCAACTATTGATGAGATAAAATTCATCCATCAAAGTAATACCAGGAAGGAGAGAGAACTGTGGCCATGCCTTTAAGGATCAGTAAAAGCAACTGGGGCAATTGAATTTGGGGAACAAAATTTCATCAGGGATTCCCTCATGTAAAGTTACTTGGATGACATCATGTGTAAAAGAAATTAAAGAACTTCTTGGTCCTAGTAGGTAGGACTAGAAACAACATGTAGAAACTGCAGAAAATCACAGTCTCAGAATTTTAGAATTGTAGGACACATTGGCAGTCATCTATTGCAACTCAAAGGAATTCCCACTAAAGCAAACCCAATCAGGGGCCATCCATTCTCTGTTGGATGATTTTCAATCCAGTCTAATTTTAGAAAGTTCTGATTATTAGAAAGATCCCATTTTCCTGATATCAGTCTTTAATTCTCCTCTTTGCAACATAAAATCATTGCCCCAAGTTCTGCCCTCTGGTGCCAAACAAAACAAATGTAATGCCCCTCCATATTACAATCTGTCTAGTATTTCAAGAAAGTTATCATCCTCCATCATATTCTAGAATGGCCCATTCTTCAGCCAATCATTGAATGATAATCATGTGAATGAATGAGTGGAAAAAATACATTTATCAAGTGTTTACCTTGTGTCAGGTGATTTTCTTCTAGAGGCAGGCATAAACTCATTATGAGGGGATGGAAGTAGATAGTCTAACAATTAGGTTCATCAATCTATGAAAGAGACTTAGAAAGACAGCCTTAGAAGATTGTGGCATCTCCACCACCAGGGACTTTCACCAATATGCTGATCCCTTTTCAGGTTTATTGTAGCTAGATTTCTTGTTGCACTAATGGTTGGACTATATGATTTTGGAAGTCCCTTCTGGATTATCAGTGCCAACAAATTTCAGAGAGAATGAGAGAAGACAGAATTTATCATTTTACCAGAAACCCTTGCATGACTCTTATTAATACTTAGCTTATAACACTATTTGCAAACTTGCACGATGCCCTCACACCATTATATCATTTCACCAATATATACACATACCTACTTAATTAGCATCAATTTTTGTTCCTGCTTTGCATTTCACAGTTCTAAGAATATTTGATATTCAAGATTTGAGAGGGTATAAAATATGTGCTGAAGAAGTCACATTATTTTGCCTCCTTTATATTATAAGACCAATCTAACACCACCTGAAGTTATGCTGATAACGAGAATTCTTCATCAACCACCAAGTTTCCAGGGACTCAGTAAGCCCAGAACTGGGTTTTAGTTTTGTTGATTCTGTTGGAAAGTTCATTGTTCCAGATACATAAAGATCAAGATAGGATATCACTTTCTGGAGACAGTTGCCAACACCTCTAGGCAGTGGCAAAACATTCATAATCAATAGTGACAGAGAATAGAGAGGTAAAGTAGTAAGAGAAATGTCCTTAAGTAGTGACAACCCTAGAAAATTATATGGCCGTGAGAGCTCTATTTCTGACAATATCAACCTCACCCCTACTCTGAAGAAATCCATCAGCTTATGTGGAATGGAGTACCTGTGGGTGTATTTGTGTGGGGAAAGGTATGAAGTCAGGGGACAGAGAGTAGACCGCAAGGGATCTAATCATAAACATGCTAATTTAAAAGGGAAGCTCTGATTTTTTGAGTCCTTCAGTTTTCGACTTAGCAACATAGATAACAACAGCTATGTGGAGAGGCATTTCATCTATCTCTTTAATAGTTAGAAAGAGCTTGGGTTTAAGATCATTCTGCACAATGCATAGTGACCTATCAATCAAAAATGTCACTAGATTATGAGGCAATTAGCAGCCTGCTTGTCATTCACCAATTCACTAATCACATTAGGGTAATAGGCCTATGTAACAATGTGACAATCAGGAATTTCTGTATATGCCATTTACCTATTTTGATCCAGTGGCTGACTTGTCCATGGTGCTGAAAGGACTCACCCTAGTAAAAGCGATATTGTTCATCCTTTGAAACTAAAAAAAAATAGTCAAACTCACAATCATTCCTCCCTATAATGAAAAACATACATTTAAACAAAAATTGCTTGGAAAGGGGGAAGTTTATGCAACTAAAGCAAAAATATACATTTCTTTTTTTAGGTGTTTAATTTTAGGTGTTTAAAGAAAAGATTGAATCAAGTCCTATGTCTCTTTAATTCACAGGACTTATACAACAGATTTATAATTATACCTCACATTTATAGAGTTCTTTATTTTTTTTAAAGACAATGTCACTTTATAGCTCTTTAAAGTTTATATAAAAGGAGTTCTTCACAACACCTCTTAACCTAAGTATTACCTGTACTGTTATCCCCATTTTACATAGACTTGGAGATCTTAAAAACCCAAATGGAGATAATTAGATAGCTGGGTATATAGGGTGCTGAAATTGTCCAAAATCAAGATGTGGCTAGAATTTTGGAAGGACTCAGTATCAATCATCAGCTTTGAGTTTGCAGACTCTTCTCTCTCCTCTTTTCTGAAAATCCAGACACTTGTCATTCTCTGCTGTTCCTGCACCTCTTTGTTCTCTTGGATTTCAAAGATCAGTGAAAATGGCTCAGCAATCCCAGTTGGCAATTCTTTTAATACCATTTGGAGATTTGAACTCTTCAAAGGCAACTAGGTGAACTTTTTTCTATCCCCCATACTCATATTGGGTATCCACTCCCTATTAGTCATATTTGTTCTGTCCTTTCTAGTCCCAGAGGTCATTCTCTTCAACAGAGAAAACAAGTGGCAGAGACAAGGAAAGAAAACCAAGTACATTTGCTTTCTCTCTGTCTTCAGCTATCATTATACTATCCATCCCAAGCAATGGACCTGCCCTTTCTTTGATCATCCTCTTTTTCTCCAAAAATAGCATTAAAAACTTATCTTCTATTTTCAGGTTTTATCTGACTGAGTTCATTTTAATCATCAGCCCTCTTGAAAATGATTTTATTGAACTGGACTCCATTTTTTCCATGCAAAAGTGTCCCTAGTATAATGTTCTCCATATGTTTTTTTAAATTCAAAGTCAGTGTGTTCCTTGTACGTTCTGATTTTCTTCTTTGGATAACCTTGCCTTTTCCTCATCATTAGAAGATTTTTCTTTGTTCTTTAGTAATTTAATTTTTCAGTACTTCAAAACTCTCCATTTGAATTTTTCCCTCCATTGAAGCACAGTAAACATTCATCTATACCATTCATGGATTAGCAAAATGTCACTTATAAATCATTGTGCTCATGGCTGGAGAACATACAGAGTTCAGGTAAGACCCAGTTTCTGCCTTCCTGTAGCTTACACTCTAGCAATGGAAGAGACTAAGACACATGCAATTACACTACAGATCAAATGATGATAGTGTCAACGAGTTAGAAATCAAAGTGCCCTCTGAGATTTAAATGGCAGATAATGTGTCGAGGATCAAAATGGCAGGGGGACTTATGAATGGTCATAGATTTGAAAGGATATTGAGCAATTCAAAAAATCCAGAGGGGATTCTACCTCCTCAATTCAATTGACCAAGCATTGATGAAGTGTCTACTACCTCCCAGGACTGTGCTCTGCAATGAGGATATGAAGACAAAATGTAACATCACCTGTCCTTAAAGAGCTTCCATTCATTATCCTAGGAGGAAGCATTTACCTAGATAAATAAATACCAGGTTATCTGAAGAAGGAGCAAACCTCAACAAAATGAGAGGTGGAGAAGAGGGTCAGGAAAGATTCAAGGAAGAGATCTCATTTAAAGCTAAGCTCTGAAGGAAGAGAAATATTTTCAGAAGCAGAGGTAAGGAAGGAACTGATACTAAATTGAGGAGACTGTCTATACAAATATCAGAGGTAGAAAACATGATGTCAGATATGAAGGAGAGTCTAATTTGTTTTCAACATAGATGGTGTAGCGGGGAGCAAAGGGAAAGAAAAGGAAGGATGGAGTCACATTTTGGAATTGAGGAGTCTTCATTTTAGACATGAGGGAGCCACTGAAAAATCACAGCTGCATTGTGATATGGTCAGATCTAAACCTTGACAAAGTTAGTTTGGCACCTGTGTAGAGAATAGTTTGGTGAGAAGAAAGAGTAATGAACCTGTCCATATGTATTTAAAGTCTGGAACCAGTTATGACAGTCAGAATCATAGTCTAGAATAACATTCTTAATGACTGTGTCTTCATAAGTAGATGTAACCATTTGGGCAACTGGTCTTGGTATCTCAGACAAGACAGAGAGGAGGATAATGCATTTATCAGATGCTTACTATGTCTCAGGAACTCATAACTGTTGAAGCTTGTCCCCAGACTATGATGTTCTTTCTCATGCCTAATAGCTTTGTTCTGGAGAACATGCTTACTTCTGCTTGAAATGAATTAATAAGTGAGCAAAGGAATAAATGAACAGAGAAACACAACTTCCACAATTCAAAGAGGGCAACCAGGGCATACGCCTCATCACTTCCCATCTTGCTTCTCTTATAGACTTCACAATCTCTAGAAATCCATCATTCAGAAAGATAAAATCAGATCTGAAACTCATACTTCCTCAGACCATTCTCTACTGTGGCTACAGGACTTCATCATACCCCTCAAAGGCTACTCTTGCTAGCCCTTTTCTGGTTTTTGTCACATGCTGTCCTGTAAGCGAGTCTCCTTTGCCTTTCTTTATATTCTCAGCACTTAGCACAGTGCCTGGAATATAATAGGTGCTTCATAAATGCTCTGTCACTCTGACAAAAGGCAGGGAAGCAAGAATAGAGGAAGGAAGGAAGAAGGAAGGAAAGAGGGAAGGAGGAAGGAAGAAAAGCATTTTTGAGTCATTACCACTGCATATTACATGAATGAGAAGTCATTTTAAATGTTTTTGTGTTCCCTTAAGTACTCAGGTTCCTGTCAGCAAGAGCTCTTCTCCAAACCTGGAATGTTCTGCTTCTTCCTGCCCCTTCTCCTCCACAGGAAGTAGCTCTAAGCTAACTTTCTCTTAAGAGTGATCTTTCTGACCCATTTCTAGCCTCTTTAAAAGATAATTTCCTCAAGTCAGAAATTCTGATGAACTTTATCTGTCCCATACACACATACATATATACATGTATATGTAGTTTCTTACAGCGCTAAGTATATATACATATATTCATATGTGTACATATATGTATGTATGTGAGGGTGTATATATGTGCATTGTATATACATGTGTGTGTGCATACACACATATGTGTATATAGTTTCCTATATGTGTATATATATATATAACACATTCACATATGGGGGAGCAAGGAAGAAATGCCAAGGCCTAAGAAGTTGTAGCTAGCAGCAGGACCAGAAGGAAGACCACATAGTCCCCTGGTGGTCCTCAAACATTTTGTCACTCAGGACTTCATTCTGCTCTGCAAACATTAATTCACTGAGCGCAGGTGGCTGAGGGCTCTTTGTCATTCCTCAACCCAAATCTCCCTTTGGATCCCTTGACCACTGTGTGACTTTATATGTCTTATGGGTCTGACTGTAAGATTGCCTCACAAACTGTGCAAAGACATAATTCAATTTTTATGCATGAGCTTAGGAGCTTTTGAGAAGGCTGCAGATTTCAGCAGCAATTTGGATAAGGGAATTTAAACACAGTGGGACAGATTCCTCTCTTGCCTATCCTCATGAGAGTAGGATAGTCTGAATGGCAGAGGTCTAGGACATAGAAGAAGAAGGGACCTGAGATGTATAGTTCAATCCACTTTGCCAGGAAGAAACTGAGGGTAAAAGAAGTGATGTGAATAATAATAAATGTTATTATAATTATTGATATTATCATTATTACTTATATTACTATTTATAGAGTGAAAAGCAAAGTGATATAATGAACAGTGACCCACTTTCTAGACAGGGAAGCCTTTTATTCAAGGACCACCCCTGACAACTACTAACTGTGAGACCCTGGACAAGTCACCTCCTGCTCAATGCCCTAGGAGGAGTTGAAATGGCAGAGCAAAGGCCAATCTGCATTGACAAAGATAGTTTTCTCTTCAGGAGTTTCCTACATTGATTATTTTCAGGGGTGTAACCAAAAATAAGTTGAAGAACTCCCTGAGGGAAAGAAAGAAGGAGGGCAGACAAAATTTTGCTGTGACCTGCAAAAAGTATGCTCTGTTTATGTTTTGTGTTTCTGCCATTAAAATATGACGCATATATAAAATATTAGTTGATCTCTGTACTAGAGTGAGAAATGAAAGAATGAAGGGGACTATATATAGTATGTGTTTCTTTTTTTATATCCCCTTTATTTCTAAATAGATGCTTCTTCACCCTCATGCCTATTGAATGTGCCACCTCTTTTAACAGAGATTTAAAAAGAAATAGAAAAGAATGACTTTCTAAATTAACCAACCAATCTGCCAGGTCTGAGAATATATTCAATATTCCACGCCCACAGCCCTCCACCCTTGCAAAGAGGAGAAAAAGGAGTATTGTTTTCATCTGGGCAGCAAATTTTCAAATACTACACATCTTACAATTGACTCCACATCCTGAAGAAGCTAAGAGAAATCAGAGGATAAGGGGGCGGAGACAAGATGGCGGAGTAGAAACACACAAATACGCTAGCTCCGAACCCACAGCCCATGAAATATCTGTAGTAAAGAGCTGCCAATAAATTCAGGAACAGGAGAAGCCACATAACAGCAGAGCGGATAAGATTTCTGTACCAGAGGGACCTGCAAACCTCTCGTAAAAGGTCCGTCGTGCTGTGGATGCGGAGCCCAGTCCAGCCCTGCCCCAGCCCTGGCACCGAGAGGAACAGATCCAAGCGGACTTCAGGGACGGGATCTCCAGCAGCCGCGTGGGTCCCTCCACCTACAGGTGATGGGGGTCGATGAGAAGGTCTCTTTGGTGGGTTGAGAGGGGAGTGGGGTGCCCCCATACTCAGGCCCTCTTGGGAGGCAACAACGGAGGCAGAAGCAGACCGGGGCTCCCCCTGGATCCATTGTTGAAGGTCTCTGCATAAACCCCCTGAGGGAACTGAGCCCAAGAGGTGGCCCTGCCCCCACCTGAGCACCTGAACATAATCTCACGATGAATAGCAGCCCTGCCCCCGCCCAAAGCCCTGAGGCTGGGAAGCAGCATTTGAGCCTCAGACCCCAAGCGCTGACTGGGAAGATCTGGAGGTGAGGTGGGTGTGAGGAGAATATTCAGAGCTCAAGGCACTGGCTGGGAAAATGCCCAGAAAAGGGAAAAAAACCAAGACTATAGAGGTTTACTTTCTTGGTGAGCAGGTTTCTCCTCCCCTCCCTTCTGATGAGGAAGAGCGGTGCTTACCATCAGGGAAAGTCACGGAAGTCAGTGCTTCTACATCCCAGCCCACTCAATGGGATCAGTTCTGAGAAAAGGTCATAAAGAGCTCAAAACATTTTCAAAATTATGTTAGAGAGGTGGAGGAAAAACTGGGAACAGTAATGAAAGACTTGCAAGCAAAGTATGAACAACAGATCAGCTCCCTGCTAAAGGAGACCCAAAAAAACGCTGAAGAAAATAACACCCTGAAAAATAGGCTAACTCAATTGGCAAAGGAGGTTCAAGAAGCCAATGAGGGGAAGAATGCTTTCAAAAGCAGAATTCGCCAAATGGAAAAGGAGATTCAAAAGCTCACTGAAGAAAATAGTTCTTTCAAAATTAGAATGGAACAGATGGAGGCTAATGACTTTATGAGAAACCAAGAAATCACAAAACAAAACCAAAAGAATGAAAAAACGGAAGATAATGTGAAATATCTCATTGGAAAAACAACTGACCTGGAAAATAGATCCAGGAGAGACAATTTAAAAATTATGGGCCTACCTGAAAGCCATGATCAAAAAGAGCCTAGACATCATCTTTCATGAAATTATCAAGGAAAACTGCCCTGATATTCTAGAACCAGAGGGCAAAATAAATATTGAAAGAATCCACCGATCACCACCTGAAAAGGGTCCAAAAAGAGAAACTCCTAGGAATATTGTGGCCAAATTCCAGAATTCCCAGGTCAAGGAGAAAATATTGCAAGCAGCCAGAAAGAAACAATTCAAGTACTGTGGAAATACAATCAGGATAACACAAGATCTAGCAGCTTCTACATTAAGGGATTGAAGGGCATGGAATAGGATATTCCAGAAGTCAAAGGCACTAGGACTAAAACCAAGAATCACCTACCCAGCAAAACTGAGTATAACACTTCAGGGGAAAAATTGGTATTTCAATGAAATAGAGGACTTTCAAGCATTCTTGATGAAAAGACCAGAGCTAAAAAGAAAATTTGACTTTCAAACACAAGAATGAAGAGAAGCATGAAAAGGTAAACAGCAAAGAGAAGTCATAAGGGACTTATAAAAGTTGAACTGTTTACATCCCTACATGAAAAGACAATATTAGTAACTCTTGAAACTATTCAGTATCTGGGTACTTGGTGGGATTACACACACATACATGCACACGCACACACTCATAGAGACAGAGTGCTCAGAATGAATTGAATAGGATGGGATCATATCTTAAAAAAAAAATGAAATCAAGTAGTGAGAAAGAAATATATGGGAGGAGAAAGGGAGAAATGGAATGGGGCAAATTAGCTCTCATAAAAGAGGCAAGCAAAAGATTTTTTTAGTTTGGGGAAAAAGAGGGGAGGTGAGAGAAAAACATGAAGTTTACTCTCATTACATTCCACTAAAGGAAGGAATAAAATGCACACTCATTTTGGTATGAAAACCTATCTTACAATACAGGAAAGTGGGGGATAAGGGGATAAGCAGGGTGGGGGGCACAGAGGAGAGGATGGAGACAAGGGCAGAGAGGAATGATGGAGGAGAGAGCGGAGTGGTGATGGGGGCAATTGGAATGCTCGGTGTTTTGGGGTGGGGGGAAGGGACAAGAGGGGAGAAAATTTGGAGCCCAAAAATTCTGTAAAAATGAATGTTAAAAGTGAAATAAATAAATTAATTAATTTATTTTATTTAATTAATTAAATTAATTTAATTAATTAATTAATTAATTAAAAAAAAAAAGAAATCAGAGGATAAGGAAGCTCCATTGCAGGAAGAAAGAGAAGAAACAATGTGATATTCAGCCTATGTGACAGCTGACTTTGTTTTGGGAGGGTGATCCTGGTCTCCGAATATTTGAGACGTTGTGTTGTGGACAATGGATGAGATTTCTGGGGAGATCCAGGGGCACTTGTGTTTGAATACTAGCTCTGCCACTTCTTATGCATGACTGTGCACGACTGTGCCAATCAGTTCTCTTCCCTACACTTCAGTTTCCTAATTTGTAAAATAAGCAGATGGACTAGACAACCTCTGTTGTCCATTTCAGCTGTAGGTCTGTGATACAAGTCAATGGGTATGATTTAGAATGAGATGGATTCCAGTTAAATATAAAAACTAATTAGTTAGGCAGTAAAGGGTTAGAGTTTCTCAGAACATAATGGATTTGGAAGCTGAAGGATGACTTTTTCAAGGATTTTTGCAAAAGGGTTTGCTTAAATGAAGTAATCTGTAAAGATTGCTATGTCAGTTCAGTCTTATGAATTTGTGATTCCTTTACTCATAGTTTTCATTAGTGCATCATCCAGAGATTCTGGGGTTCTTTGTTGTCCCTCCCCCCCAATGAAACAGACTTGCAGATAGAGTCATGGTGACTTTAGAAACTCACTTTCGGATAAATCACACCATTGTTTCTGAGAATGAACTGCTGATTCTATCAGGTCAATTAGCCTTTGCCTGAAAATGTTCATGTTTTTAAGAGAATTAAATGTTGGCATTCTTTTTAAAAATAGCTTTCCCTCTTCCCCATTCCCAAAGTAAAATAATAAAAAAAAAAAAAAACATCTTTCTGAAATGGATCTAGGTGCCACTTGGCTTTATTCTCAGACTAGCTGGGCCCAACCTGAATAGCCTGCTTTGTGTGGAAACAATAAGACAATTAAATACCTCTAATTGAACAAGCTGGTTGCTAGGCAATCCCCTAAAAGCCTCAGTGAAACAAGCAGTCAAGGGAATAGCAGAAGTAGAAAATAAACCCAAGTGGGCTGATTGTTTACTGAGGTCTACGTGGCCTCCACAGGCTAAGACCTAGGGAAGCACCAATATACTGCCCAAAGTGCATTTTATTCATTATCTCTATCACTTTCATCAGGAGCTTCCAGTAACAGAAAATCTCCATTCATCCCCTCTTCATTCCCATCAATGCTAGCTTGATGGGATAGAGCTAAGAAATCTAAGGAAGAGAGGCCCTATGGGAGAAGGGAAAGTCATAGCTTTCCTGGTATCCTGCACACAGGGCTTCATATTGCCTATGGGTCCATGACATTTGGCAGATTGCAGGAGCAGCAGCAGCAGCAGAGAAAGTCCCCAACCATCTAAAGCAAAGGTCACAATGACTCTCTGACTTCTTGGTTATAAATCCAATTTACCCTAAGGTGTCTACGGTCATTCCATCCAGTTCCTCCTTGAAACTGACTTGATTGGAGGGGGCTGAATCTTGTCTCTGAATATTAGAAGTTGTTGTAGAAAATGCATGAGGTTTTTTTCTGTGCACTTCCAGAGTGTAGATGAGTTAAAATCCCACATCTGTCCTATGCCTGGTTGTCTTCTGGATTTGTTGTGGTCTAGGGATGCTAGAAAACCACAAATCCAAGGGTACAGGGTTGGCATCTGACTTGAAAGAATTTAACAAGTCAAACCTTCTTTCAGTCTAAGTAGAAGGTTATTATGACACTGGTTGGGTGGATAAGTTTTCTAGTAAATCTATGGCATTTGTGACACTAATACAAGCAGATTAGATTTTAAGAATCTGTGCATGTGATGAGGATAAAACTGGTATTTTATACAGAAAGACTGGGGAAGATGTGAATGGGATTAAGGAGTGACAAATAGCCTGGGGTGGGCCAGGTGCAGATAATTGAGGGAGTTAAGTGTCCAGAAATCCACAGTGATGGATCAATTAAAAGGATTATTGACTAGGATGGGCCAGGTGCCACAGGCAAAAGCCAGAGACCTGGGTTCAGGGGATTTAGGGTCCAGGTCTCAAAGACATGGTCTTTTCCTTTTAGGGATCCAGATCCTATTCTTGTAAGACTGAGTGTTATCAGTTAGCAAAATGGTTGGAAAATGGGTAAAGAAATTAGGAGGATATGAGTTTGAATCCTGCCTCAGACACTCATGTCTGTCTCATGGTCTCAGACAAACTACCTCCTCCCAGTGTCACTTTTCTCATCTATAAAATGAGGGTCACTTACTTCATGTGGTTGTTGTGAGGATCACATGAGATAATACACAGAAATGATTTTTAAATCTTTAGACAATCTGTCAATGGAAGCTAGTATTATATTACCAACCCTTAGCTTTCTTGGATTCAATTCATGTCACATACTACTCTAAGCTTTATTCAATTCCCTCAATTTTGTGAGTTTTCTCCTTTTTCAAATTATCATCTACTTATTCATAGCACCACGTAATTAGAATGTTACAGCGAAGAGAGGATTTCAGAACTTAGCTTGTTGCAACCACTCATTTCGCAGAAAAGGGAATTGAGGCCCATGAGGCTGAATCATCCGTGTAGAGTCACACAGGTTGAAAGTAGGAGACTGGGAACCTCAGGTATCTGAATCAAAACAGAAGCTGCTTGTTTGTTTCTTTTTTCTACTGTGTCATATAGCTTCCAAATGCTGTAAGCACCAATAGAAGCAGCTAGGTGGTGCAGTGGATAGAGTGCTCGGTCTGAAGCCAGGAAGACCAGAGTTTCAATTCAAGGATTATGAGAATTCAACAAGACAATATTTGTAAAGCAAGTGCCTAGCATGGAGTAGCATGATGCTTTTTCTTTCATTTCCACCAAGGAAGGTATGCTTCCTAAGGGAAAGATTTGGCTTTCCTTTTCCTTTCTTTCCCCAAGGCCCCAGAAAGCTCCTTCCCTTCTTTGAGGCACTCAAATCAAGTTTTGTTCCCTGGATCACTGATTTAGAGAAAAGAGAGACCTTGGAGACCAGACTGCCCAACCTCCTCAGTCCATACCTGAGCATGCTGAGCCCTATTAAGCCCAGGAACACGTAGCTGGTATATAGCAGAAGTCAAGGTGGAATTCAAGTTGTGTGTTTCTTTTATTTTCCTACTAGCATACTTTATCCAAGGCCTCTTTTATTTACTTATTTGAACCAATTTGCCTTATAGTCAGTGATCCACCCATCTTTCTTCCTTCACCATGCCCACAGAATCATAAATTTAGAACTGTATGAGACCCTAGAGATCACAGAGTCCAAGACCCTCATTTTACAGATGATAAAACTGAGGCCCAGGGAAGTGATTTGTCCAGAGTCTCATTTAAGTAACTATCTGAATAGGATTCAAACTTTGGCCTTCCTGAACCCCAGCCCACACCTTGCTTAAGCATGCTATCCACTAGACCCATTAGCTACCTTTATGCCAACAACAATTGAACTGAATTGCCAAAGGACTGGGTCACCTCCCCTCAGAATTGTCACCACCAAAGTACAATGTGTACTTAGCTTCTCCATGACCCTGGAATTCAGGACTAGAAGGAACTTTGGAGATCTTGTCTAGCCCCTCTTATCCCAAAATTGATGACATTTGATCCTATGGCCCCTTCATGCTCCACATGAAGAAACTTCTGAGAATTATGCCCTGATACTCTCTAATTTACTTTTCTCCATTGCAGCTCATTCATATTAATTAAGCAACTCAGTGCTCAGGCAGAGCATAAAGGACAGATACTTAATTGAGAAAGTGTCTCCAAGTGCATAGTCACTACAAAATAAACCCTTACCAATAAAAGTGTATTATACAAACATGTATATGCGTATATATATATATATATATATATATATATATATATATATATACATATGTGTTTGAATGTGCATCTGTATACACATTCATTGGCATGTGCACATATATGCATGAATATGTATACAAGCACATGAATTTTGGCATACATATGTGCCCATACAAATGCAGTGAAATATCCATGTGTTTGCATATACATTCATAGGGCAGCTATATGATTCACTAGATAGAGTATATGGCCTAGTGTCAGGAAGATCAACCTTCCTAAGTTCACATCTGGCCTCAGACACTTGCTAGCTGTGTGACTCCCTATTTGTCTCAGTTTCCTCATCTGTAAAATGAGCTGGAGATGGAAATAGCAAACCACTCCTTCATCTTTGCCAAGAAAACAACAAATGGAGTCATGAAGAGTCAGACATGACTGAACAATGACCTATACAGGGAGTGTAATATACATACTGGCATGAACCTATGCATATATGCATCCATGTACATGTGTATGTACATACATTTCCACTGATTCATAGAATTAATGACAGAAATGACCTCAGAAGTAATGGAGTCCAAACGTCTCATTTTCCAGCTTAGCAAATACATCTGTAAATTAATTCATTTTTCCCTTTTACTTCATCCAGGGTCTCTTTTTCCTCCTTCATCTAGGCTTGTTTGCCCTTGGAACCAATGATGAGTTCCTCTGATGACAGCTATCTTATGAAGAAGTCACGATGGAGAGGAGACAGGAGAGCATTTCTCTCATCTTTCCATAACCTGAGATGAGTATTACCTATCTTTTATGCTTGAATTCAAGCTGATTCTTTCCCAAGCCTTACTTCCTCAGTACAAGCACCACATTTATTAATCAGACTCAAAGACATTCAATGAAACAGCATCCTCAGAAAAGCAGAAATCATGTATCCACTTTAATATGAAGTATTTCCCCCCATAACTACAAATGATGTCATAAGAAAGAATATACTCCTAAGAGACATGTGCACATGTACCCATGTAGAATACAATTGGGGTCAAGATACACATATACACAGGGTACACACACAGGATACAAATAGGCCTTGTGAAGGAAGTGTTTGTGATTGCTCCAAACATGTCTCCAATTTTGCAGATCCTTTGTTTCTTCCTGTTTCCTATCACACTTTCCCTTGGTGGGCCATTAGTTTTATGTGATATACAGTAAACTCAGGTGTTTAGTTTCTGTGGATCCAGTGATGGTCTCATGTTGGCCTCATGGTTTTATTGTGACTCTGGTACAGTCTACTAGGCAAGATAGCACAGTCTTCTTCTTTGAGTTCTGACTTCAACCAGAGTCAATCACTTAGTCAACAAGAATTCGTTAAACATTTCCTTTGTACCCCTTACTACCAGAAGTAAAATAATAATTGTGAAACCCTTAGTATGGTGCCTGGCACATAATACGTGCTATATAAATGTTTATTATTATGATAATTACTATATTCCCCCCCCCCGCCCCCCAAGGATCAAGACACAACATGGACTCTAGATAGTAATACAGGTGCAATTCCATTACATTCAGTTCAATTCAGTTCGGTAAGCAGTACTTAAAATCCAACATACTAACACAAAAGTTAAATTAGTTTCTTCCCGCAGGCAGTATATCCTCTCCTTGGGAATAGAACATTTGCATAAATAAATTCAAGATAATTTGAGAAGTATAGCTCATATAAACTCTAGGGATCCTTATCCTAACTCCCACTCCCACTGAGAAGTCGATTTCTCAGAGATAGTCTAGGACTATATGAAGGTATCACTTGATAGATGATTGAATGGGTCTTTTTTCTTTCTAATGCCATAGGCTTGACTCTCACCAGTGTATTTTCCTACAAGGTTAAAAATTAAAAATAATGTAGATAACCAGATCTAAGTGGCAAGAATAAGGGTCAATGTACTGACATTGTAAGTTAAGAACATTTGGTACAAAATACACACCCACTCCAATTCTGACACACTTTCCCGAAAGTACATACAAAATCCAGCAGGAAGGGAGCTTAGGCTCAGACACATCTTTTTTTCCTCCCATTTGTGAGATACTCAAAAGGTTTTCCTTGAGCATGATAAATCTGTGTCTATTAGTCCTTGATACCCAATGTGACTAAAGGATACCTTTTGGAAGATAGGAGGTCAACATCCTCTGGATGCTTTGAAGTTCCCAATGCCTTCCTCCAGTCAAATGGCTGGGAAAAAGGAGAACTGACTAAGGTCAAAACAAGGACCTCTCATACCACCTTCCTCCAGGATCTTCCCTCTCAGGGATGTGCTAGAAAATCATGTTTACTCCAGGTTCTGGAACTCAATACCTACTCAACTACCTTGATCACATATACTTAATCCCTGCAGGATGGTGAAGTTTCTTCACTTTATATAAATATGACTCTTGTGCATCATCCTTCTGGCTCAAAAGCTTTTAGCAGTTTGTCAAAAGCCTTCTGGTGACTATCACATGTTGTCACTCAGTTAAGATATCAAGGTGAAGATGGCATGGGGATGACTTTGATTCCACCCCTTCAGAAAGAAGAGATTAATGACAGAGGTACCAGAAAAGAATTAAGAGCTGAACCTTGAAGGAAGTTAAAAAACTAAAGATACGGATAGAAGGTAGAACACTGCAGGCACAGAGGTGGGTGGATGGGTGGGTGGGAAATTGGTCATATGGCCTGTGCAAAGGTACAGAGATATAAAAAGAAATATGAGGTGAGGGAATGCTGAGTTCTTTGCCAGCATCCTGCAGCAGAAAGTGTTTTCGATTTGGAAGCAGGGAATTTAGATTTCAATTTCAGTTACAGTATGATAACACCCCTCTAGGCCTCAGTTTGCTCATCTTAAAAGCAAGAGACTTAGACTAGGTGACCTCTGAAGTTTTTTTCTACCTCTCAATCTATGATCCTATCATGCCTCTCTCAAGGGTCAATTTAGCTGGAAGATAGAGGACATAAAATGAAGTAATGTAAAACTAATCTGGAAGGGTCAGCTGAAGACAGATGCTGGGGAGCACTTGATGCTAAGATGAGCAGTTTGAATGGGATCCTATAGGCAACAGAGTCACTGACAGATAAAGATGGATTAGAGGCAGGAGGCACTGGGAGCAGGGAGACCAGTTAGGAGAATATCACAATCACTCCATTAAAAGGTTCTGAACTAAGATGGTGGACATTGAGAAAAGGGAACAGAAATAAGAGATGTTCACAAAATCAAAGAATCTCAGAACTTAAAGGTGCAAGGGACCTCAGCCTACAAAATACAGCTGTTGCACACCTGAGAAGTAATGGTTTTCCATGTCTGTTTGAAGGCACCAGTGAGAGGAAACCCACACCTGCTGAGGCAGTCAATTCCACCTTGGTGCAGCTCTCCTGTTAGCAAGTTTCTTCCTTTTATTAAACGACAATTCCTATCTATTTACTGATTGTTCTGTCTTCTGGGACAAGCTCAAGCCAGCTAATTCTTCTTCTGCATGTCAATCCTTCAAATACCTTCAGAGAGTTGGCATATCCTAACTTTTACCTGAAGACTCATATTCTTCTGGAAGCAAATATCCCAAACATTGTTAATTTGGAAAATAGCTTAAGGTTGTTTTGCTTGGTCCAGAAAAGCAGAATCAGGGAGGATATGGGAGGGAGGTCAGGGAAGCAGTTATAAGAAGAGTATTTGGATTCAGTATTTTTAAAATGCAAGATTAGTGGAAGATGAATGGCCAGTTGTCACGGATAATGTAGAGGTATTCCTGTTTGGGAATGGGTTCAATGAGTCCACAAGAGCTTATTAAGCACCCAGGATTAGGGTACATGGGAATGCAAAATGCAAGGTGAAGCCATTCCTGCCTCTAGAACCTACATTTTACTAGGAATATATAATGGGTTGATTCATACTCCAATGAATCTGTGATGTCATAAGTTTGAGGGTTATCTCAAATACTTCAGCTGCCAACTCCCCCCTGCCTGACCACCCTGGGTAATTTTTGCTCATGTCGTTTCAAAAGCTGGCCACAGTTGTCCAGTCAACATGCTAGAAGCCTACTTCTCTTTCAACATGGCAAAAGGACTATAGGAGCCCTCTGGCCATGCACCCATAATCCCTTACCTTCACCAGGTGACCATCCCTTCTTCTCTTTCTGTCATCTAATGCTATGATGACATTCTTTACCTCTCTTCTTCTGAACTCCCTGGAGGTTACACACACACACACACACACACACACACACACACACAATCAAAGAGTCCCTGAATAGAGTTATTTCTGTTGTTGTATCTCCAAAACTATTGTGAATGATTTTGATATATTGGTGGGAGAGATCTTTTTATAGAAGAGCCTTATAGGCACAAATAAATAAATTAAAAATTGTAACCTACATACAAATATAAACATAATGAAAGGGAAGGTGACTGAAATAACCAGCTGAATCAGGAAAGGCCAGATTAAAATCAAACTCACTAGAAAACTCTATTGTATTATTTTTTTTAATTGAGATAATATTAACCTCCTCTAAACTTATGTCACCTTCCCAGTTCACCAGGATCTTTCGAAGTTTAATTTCAATGACTCACAAATATATGGGCACATGATTTCAATACCTGGAGAGACAGGGCTAGATGGAACCTGAGGAATCTTCCAGCTAGAACTGTCTGTGAATTGGCATAAATCAATCCCACTTGAGGGATTTAAAAAAAGTCCCCAAAGGTGCTCAGATTAGAGGAAAAACTACTATTTCACCCAGGAGAGTTTCCAGACCTACTAACAGTGCTCAACTCAGGACTTGGTTTCTCCATAAATCTTATGGAAGGAGGGTAGAACCAGCACATAAAAATGATGAAATCATAATAGTAATCACCTCCATAACTTGCAGTCGTACTCAGACTTGCACATTAGGCCAACAGAAAGGCATTGCCACACGTGGTCACCTAAATGAATCTCTACTGTAATTAAGGATTCTACTGTAAATGAGGATTCCCCCCAAGGTTCTTCGTATTAACAATCCATGAATCGAGTCAACCAGTTCTTATCAAAGTTATTTACTTAAATGAGAACAAAAATCGGTGCAGAATATTCTTGTCCAAGGACTTAAAACATTTCCAAAGGACCCATGATGCAAAATGTCATTCATTTCCAGAGAAAGAAATATGAAATTAGAACACAAAGCAAAGCAGACTATTTTCTCTTTTATTTTTTTCTCATGATTTCTCCCATTCATTTTAATTCTTCTATGCAATATGACTAATGTGAAAATGTGTTTAATAAGAATGTCCGTGTAGAGCCTCCCTCCCCTAAAAAGAAAGAAATATCTGCTTTATTTAGGATATGGAGCAATAGGAGAGCCAATGGAAAACAGAATGAGAACCTGACCTCCCAAGAGTAATCTTAGGGAGAAGAAATATCCCCTCACAGATGAGCATTCCGATCTCATATATGTATTTTGTAGTGTATAAGTACTCACATCTTTCTACATATCCATATATCTGAGCATTAATGTATGATCTTTATAAATTATATGAAATCACTCTTATAAAAAATATATTCTTGTCCAAAATGCGTGGAGCACTTTCCCCACAAATATACGTAGAGTTCATGAAAAGAGATTAGATGCAAGCTTCAAGTACAATGTGAGTGAGGCTACCATGCATAGAACGTCTGTGCCAGAGACACACACCTCTGCCACTCCAGGAGACCTTTGTTCTTTCTCTTTCTCTTTCTCCTGGACTCCATTTCACACATGGAATGGAAGTCTCACAGCAGCCTTTGACTGGGGTTGGGGGTGGGGGTGGGGGGGCTTTACTCTTGGAGACACTGTGGAGTCCCTTAGTTTCCACTTACCAGTAGCCTCTCTAATTTTTCAGTTCTTCAGTTCTTCCTGTTCTGCTCAGTCAAGACTTGGACTTTGATATGCAGTACCTCCTGGCAGGAGGAAAAAAGAAGAGAAGGCCAGTGAGCCACTCTTTGAACAACTCTTTTTGATGCAGTGATGGAGCCCCTTAGGGAGAGACCTCACCCTTCCATATGGTGGCCAACTAGCACATTTTCCAAATCTCCATCTCTGCAAGCTAGGCTATTACTAGGCATTGAGCATTTGTTTGCTCAATAATCACCAAACAGTTTGAAGCTCAGAATTTCCCATCTGTTTTATAATGGAATGTTTTTTTTTTTTCCTTCTCTTACTCTATTCCAGTGAGTGGTTGTTAAAAAATTATAGTGACAGTCTATGATCTAAGAGAAAGTTTATTATCTCTGCTGTTTTTTTCATTTGCAAATAAGCTACTAAAGCCTCTCATTGCCTACAAAGAATGAAATGATTCATATATATATATGTATATATATAAATACACACACATATATACATATATTCACACAAACACACACATATACATATACGTGTGTGTATATATGTATGTGTATACATATATATATATATATATATATATATATATATACATATATTCCCCCTAACGACCCCAATACTGAGAAAGGTCTGATGATTTTAAAATATTATGCTTCCATGTAGGAATGTAAGCAGTTCAACTTTAATAAGTCCCTTATGATTTCTCTTTCCTGTTTACCTTTTCATGCTTCTCTTGATTCTTGTATTTGAAAGTCAAATTTTCTATTCAGCTCTGGTCTTTCAAGCAAGAATTGTTGAAAGTCCTCTATTTCAATGAATGTCCATTTTCCCCTCAAAGTATTATATTCAGTTTTGCTGGGTAGGTGATTCTTGGTTTTAATTCCAGTTCCTTTGACTTCTGGAATATCATATCCCAAGCCCTCCAATCCCTTAATGTAGAAGCTGCTAAATCTTGTGTTATCTTGTTTGTGTTTCTACAATATTTGAATTGTTTCTTTCTGACTACTTGGTATATTTTCTCCTTGACTTGAGAACTCTGCAATTTGGCTACATATTCCTAAGAGTTTTCCTTTTGGGATCTCTTTCAGAAGATGATCAGTGAATTCTTTCAATTTCTATTTCCTGCTCTGGTTCTAGAATATTAAGGCAGTCTTCCTTCATAATTTCTTGAAAGATTATGTCCAGCTTCCTTGTTTGATCATGGCTTTCAGGCAGTCCAATAATTTTTAAGTTGTCTCTTCTGGATCTATTTTCCAAATGAGTTGTTTCTCCAATGAGATACTTGATCTTGTCTTCTATTTTTTTCATTCTTTTGATTTTGTTTCATAATTTCTTGATTTCTCTTAGAGTCATCAGCTTCCATTTGCTCCACTCTAATTTGTAAGGAATCATTTTCTTCAGTGAGCTTTTGGACCTCCTTTTCCATTTGACTAATTCTGCTTTTTAAGGCATTCTTCTCCCCATTGGCTTTTGGGTCTCTTTTTCCATTTGAGTTAATTTAATTGTTAAGGTGTTATTTTCTTCAGTATTTGGGGGGGGGTCACTTTTAGCAAGCTGTTGACTCTTTTTTAATGATTTTTCTTGCATCCCTTTCATTTCTCTTCCCAATTTTCCTCCACTTCTCTTGATTTTCAAACTCCTTTATGAGCTCTTCCATGACCTGTGATGAATTCATATTTTTCTTGCAACCTTTGGATGTAGGAACTTTGCCTTTGGTGTCTTCTTCTTGTATGTTTTGAACTCCCTTCTCATCACATTGAGATTCTATAGTCTGAGTTTTGTTACACTCTTTGCTTATTTTCCCAGCCAAATACTTGACTTTTTAACACTTTAAGAAGGTGGGACTATGCTTACACTGTGGAGGCTGTACTGCCCCAAGCTTCAGGGGTTGTTTGCAGCTGTTTTCAGAGCTACTTCTATTGGCCTGTAGATTTTCAGTTCATCCAAAGTGGTAAGATCAGAGAGGTGTTTACTCCTCTCCTGGCCTGTGCTCTGGTCTGTGAGTGACCACCAATATTCTTTACTGCCTTGGAATTTTGAGGAGGATTCCCTCTTCAGCACAACCATGAACTCTACTATACCAGATCTCCTCCTCAACCCAGGACTGCCACACAGGACTGCAACCCAGATCCAAGCAGGGTAAAGCTAGAGAATCCTGCCTCATGGCCAGCAAAGATATCCCTTGAATCCCCCTCTGATCAACCACTCAATCCCTCCATTATTGGTGTCCCAAGAGCTCTGGAAGTAGCTGCCACTGCTGCTGCTGCTGCTTCTGCTGGTGCCCCCACCACTTCTGCCACCCTGAGACTTGTGCCAGACCACATTCCTCTCTCACCCAGGTCTGGACAGACCTTTCCCATTGACCTAAGTTCTTTTTGGCATTGGTGGGTTGAGAAGTCTGGAAACCACGAAAACTGCCAGTGATTCAGTCCCCTAAGGCCTGCTCCAATGCCATCTATTCCAGCATGGCCTATACTGAACTCTTCTCTTACAGTTCAGTGCAATAGACCTTTTCAGTCTACTTTTCAGGTTGTCTTGGGCTGGAAATTTGCTTCACTCTGTCATTTTGTGGATTCTGCAACTCTAGAATTTATTTAGAGTCACTTTTATAGAATTTGGATGACTTTGGGGGAGAGCTCAAGCAAATCCCTGCCTTTACTCTACCATCTTGGCTCCTCCTTCCCCCTCCCCAGTGTCTTCTATCTTTCATTGAGCCAGACAACTCGGATGAATCTATTCAATCTTTTTCCTTCTAGAAGCCTCCACTGAGGAATGGCTGTTGAGATGATAACTTGGAACCATAGAAATTACAAAGCGGTTTGAGTCAAAATGTCTGAATTCTAATCCTGGTTATATGCTAGAGACTGACTGAATAATAATGATGGCTTAATCCATACCTCTTAACTATACCTCCTTGAACAGCTAAGTACATTGATTTAAATGTCTCCAACACTTAGTACCTATGTGGACTAGTCATTTGATCTTTGTGGGTTTCATGTCCCTACCTGCAAAATGGGGATCATATTAATTTCACCGGGCAACTATGATAATATGAAATGAGATATCATACATACAAAACTTTGAAAAGGCTTTAAAAGTTCTAGCTATTATTATTCTATAAAGTAGGCCATATATTCTATTGTATCAGTCTAAATGTGACTCAGATTCCACTTCCTATATCAGAACATTTGGTGACTATTAAGTGTCCTAGCTTTACATCCCTCAATGCTATGATCCCTCTCATTCATCTATCTCACTGGCAAAATAAAGGTCTTAGACTAAATCCTCTCCCCTCACACTTTATATTACACTATTCTTGGAGCATTTGTGTAGAATGTTGAATAACCACAAGGCATGATATGAATGTCAGTTAGCACATATCTGTTTATTTACAATTAGCAAATCATTTTTTCCTCCCAGCATCTTTGTAAGATAGCTAGTGCAAATATTTTGAGTTTCATTTTGCTCAGGAGAAAATTGTCAGAGAGGTTGAGTAACCTGGCAATAGGCAGAGTAGGTAGAGGAGCCTTGGGGATAGTCACCAATGACCACCAGTCTTGCTTCTAGCACAGCCCACACAGTCACCATCTATGGAGGGGCATCTGTGGAGAAGGGGCTAGCTATCCTGATGTATATATATATATATATCCCAGACACAGTGTGGGAGGGCCAGCCTAGCAGAAGCAATAAGGCATCTGAGGGAGAGACAAGAGGCAGCATGTGCCAGACAGATCAGGAAATCATGAACTGTACCACTATTTCCCCTCATATCCCTCTGGAGACAATCCAGGACCTGGAACCCAAAAGCAATGCCAATGGTCTACCCCAGTGCCCTCAGTGATTATATTGGGAAGCGGTCCCTATGAAGATGTAGCATGACAAATTCTCCTTCAGGAGATAACATAGCTACTGAAAGACCTCAAAAGGAGATTTTCAACACCAAAGACTTTGGCACTGTCAAATAGTTCAGTATCAGAAATACTTATGATTGTATCAATAGAAATTCTATTAAAGAAGAGTCATGGCCATCTACTTTGCTTCTGATAACTAAGGACCATGAAACCTTTTCATCTGATTTTCAGCTATGTTTTTCCTATATGTTGTCCCTCCCATTAGAACATGAGTCCTTTGAGAGCAGGGAGTATTTGCTTTTCTCTTAGCACTTAGCATAGTGTTTTGCACATATTATGTGCTTAATAAATGCTCCATTCATTCATTTATCCAAGATCATATCTATGACTAGTAGATCCAAGACTTTCCCAGTCATTAGTTGATTCAGTTCTTTCAACTAATTCCAAGTATAATTCTCTTTCCTTTATAGACCAATTACTTTCATTACATGTACAGTGTGTTATAGGCAGTTGAATTTCTAAGAAGTGATAGAATTTGCTTAAGGAGTCAAAGGCCATTCTCTACTCATTGAAATGTCTTTCACTCAGCTTTCCAATTTTCATTAGTTTCTGCAACAGATCTGTGGCTCGTATAAACATTGTGACAGAAAATAGGCCACGGGGACTACAGCCAAAAATGTATCTGAAGATAAATGTGGTGTGACTTGCAACATACAATTTTCTTTGCATAGAAAGAAAATGAAGTGATGACAAAGTTCCCCAAACTTATTCTCCTCCTAAAATTGCATTCTGACCTTGCTTTCGTGTGGACAATTTTCTGAAAGGAAAACTCAGCAACCCAAGATTTCCCATTGATATTGGTTGATAAACAGGCCATTGCGTTTGTAGGACTGGTTTATTTTTCCTGAGACAGTTTTCTCCATAAGACAGTCCAGTTGAGTCAGTGTGCTAGAGTGGTACTTCATGTCCAATGCTTTCCCTCCATATCACTATCTCTTAGAATCACTTCTTACCTCTTGAAGTTACTTTGAAGATATTTTCTTGATTTAGACTTACTTGTATGTGTTGCTTAGTTCCTTTTAGATACTCCATATAGCCTGTTGTTTTCAGTGTCAAGAACACCTAGGAGGAGAGATTTCCAGAAGACAAGATGACTGAAGTGGGAGATGATTTTGGAAACCAAACAACTGCATAAGATATCTGAGCCCAGATATGATGGACTGAAGACCTGTTTGCTGAAGGACATTGTCCCAGTGGTTCCTGTCAATTCATTGGTCAATCTCTTTTCTGCTTCCCTTCACTCTATTCCCATCTATCATAGATCTGTAACCTGCTCTTTGTTTTTTCTTTTGGGGGGGGGGGGGAGGGAATTAAGTGTAGGCCACAAGTCCCTTCTCATATTGGGATCTGTGTTACTGATACTGTCATGGTCCAGCTGCTCATCGAACTCCTCCCTTGCTCAGCTAAGGAATTTGTCTTTAACAAGAAGGGGGAATTAGAATGCAGTTGACTAATGATCTGATCCCAGAGCTATGACTTGCCACAAGATATTAAAAACCAGTTGAAACTAGAACTCTTAAAACCAGCTAGAAAAAAATGAGCCCTAATTCTGGCCATACTTACCACTCTCCAGCCCCTCCTAATCTTCTCTCAGTTGTTACACAAAACAACATGTGTGGCAGCTTCCCAAGGCTGTACTTTCCAAGAGTATTTAATGCTCGTCCCCTCTGCCCCTCTTTGACAATCCAGTAATTTGGTGCTATGTAGTTACCCCAAACTCTTACCTCCATTAAAGATCCTAGCTTTTCCTACCTTGATAGCGTTCTTTATTTGAAGTTGACACTAGTAGTGGTGGGTTTCCTTGCCTTGGATGTCTTCAGTCAGAGCTTCAATAGCCTCTCTCAGTTCAATTGACCTTGGGAGGTAGGTGCTATTGTTCTCCTCATTTTATAGGTGAGGTATAGGGACCCTGGGCATGATTCCAGGGCAGAGGAGAGTGCTTATGGTAGCTCACAGACTAGGAGAGTAATAACCCCATATCTCTTTGGATCACGCCACCTTGGAAAAACTGAAGGCTTGCAGACTTCCAGAATTAGCTCTGGGGGAAAAAAGCACCTGACAGGAATGGAGAATGGTGGGAAGACAGGAGGATAAAGACGTCTGCTCTGCTTCCCTTGCAGCCCCTCACCATAGCCTCATATGTGCTTTTGGAATATAATATTTGAATGTTTATGTTTTATAAGATATTTTCAGATTTGCGGATGAGATTTGTTTTTAATCTGAGACAATTTGCTCTTTGTCCTGTCTAGTTTTCTTTTAAGATTTCTTGAAATATAGCTCTGATTTTAAAAAAGGTTGTTTTAAAGAATAATGGTTTTAAAGGATTCATTGATTCAAAGGGAGCTACTTGATTATGCTTTTAAATTCAAATCACTCTGGCTTTCATTGAGTGGGTAATAAAAGTCCCTAGCTCAAACCTCGTTGGTTCTTTGTTTAGCTTTTGATAGTTTAGAATGAGTGTAAATAACACTTGTTTTCTGTTTTAACCAGAAATTTTAAGGACCTTCCCCTCCCAGATTGATATTTTTGTTTTGGTAAAGTGGGCCATGGGGCAACTAGATGGTACAATGGATACAGCACTGAGCCTGGAGTCAGGAAGACCTCAGTTCAATCCAACCTCAGATACTTCCGAGCTGTCTGACCCTGGGCAAAGCACTTAACTCTGTTTACCTCAGTTTCCTCTTTTGTAAAATGAGCTGGACAAGGAAAAAACCAACTCACTACAGCATTTTTGCCAAGAAAATCATGAATGGGTCACAGAGTGTTGGACATGACTGAAATGACCAAATAATAACAAATTAGTCTGTCTTTGGTCTCAATTCCTACCCTAGTTATTAAGCCCTTACTTATTAAATGGGTATTGCCTCACACAAACTGAGGCCTGGGAAAGACCTTAAATTAGAAAGGCCAAGATAATCCACTGCATCCTGGGCCATTGCCTGCCATATTGATTTTTGTCATGCGGCTAGACTTCAATGACTCTGGAGGTCATAGTGAGGCTGACAAATTTGCATAGCTCTGCCTCACTTTAATCCACAAGAAAATCAAGATATCACCCTTGTGATGCAATTGGTCCTCTTTGAGACCAAAGGACTACCACCACCATCAACAACAACAACCTTCTTCCTGTTGAATGGATGCTCACTGAGAGCACAGTCTGTTTCATTGTGTTTTTCTGTCCCCAATGGCTACTACACTGAATGGCCCATAGTAATTACTGACTAGAATTGGGGGAATTGAATTTAGTGGTGAGAAGGACACTTGAGCTTTAGCTCTGCCACTTGTTCACATGAACCATGTGACCTGGTTCAACCAGTGTTTAAACTCCAGTATAAATTTATGGTTAGCTTATGAGGCTGCTGGGTGGCACAGTAGAGTGTTGAACCTGGAGAAAGAAAAGACTGAGTTCAAATCCAACCTCAAACAGTTACTAGCTGTGTAATGCTGGGTAGGTGACTTGGCCTGTTTGTCTCACTTTCCTCATCTGTAAAATGGAGATGATAATTGCCCCTACCTCTCAGGGTTCTGGTGAGGAATGTAGTATACTTTGAAAACTTTAAAGTTCTAATTATATATTAGTTAGCTTATTATTGCAAACTGGGAATGACACTACTTTCACTCCATATTGCACAAGGGTGTTAAAGGGAAAGTGGTTTGTAAACTGTGAAGTATAAGAGAATGTGAGCTGTTGTTAGTAAGGTAGTGGAAGAAGTCAGAAAGTAGGAAGCAAGAGATGTGTATTGATTCCTGCTCTTCCATGAGTCAATTGGGTCCCCTTCAGTAAGTCTCCTGACTTCTGGTTCCTCCTCCAACAGGTGGGGGTTTGCCTAGATGCCCACGGAGGCCTCCCTAAGCTCTAGAGCTCTGATCCCAACATCTTCCTATGAGGACTATGTGAGTCAGATCTCCCTATTGCTTCATTAGTTACATTGGAGGGGTTTTCTCAGCTTTTTGGGACATGCAAGGTCCTGTCTATTCTCTCTCCACCATCACCGTCTTGGTTTACTCAGGCCTAGAAAAGTAGGAAGCAATGATCTAAGCAGTACCATTCACCCAGGGACATTGGCAACGATGTGACAACAATACTAACAACCAATAAAACTGTGATGATTCCCATTTTTATAATGCTTTGGGGTTCAAAGAATGCTTTCCCTGAAATAGCTCTGCAAGGTTTGGTACAGTATAAAGGACAATGTATTTAGAGTCCAAGGACAAAATATTTAGAGTCAAAGGACATGGCTTTGAATCCTAACTCTGGGCTTCCCGTCTGTGACCCAGAGCCAGTTAGGCACCTTCTCTGCACCTTAGTTTCCTCATCTGGCAGTGATGGAATTGATTGGACAAGATGACTTCTAAGGTCTTACACAACTCGAAATCTGTGCTCTGGGTAGGCTAGGAAAGATCAAGTGACTCCAATAAACATTCATTTATCAGTTATGTTTCAGACACTCTTAAATATAACAAAGAATAACCCCCTCTCCATTTTTTTTCCTATATACACATAAGTTCCTACCACGAAGCAGCTCATATTCTTTCATATAAAACATTGTGTGCATAGAAATATGCAAAGAATATAAGCAAAAAGAGAGATCAAACTTAGCAGATGAGAGAATGGAGAAAAGCTTCATGTACAAAAGTGCACTTGAGCTGAGATATTCCAGGTTTGGAAGTGAGGAGGACATGCATTCCAGGCATTAGAGAGAGTGAGTACAGAAACAGACATGGCAGATAAGTGTTGTATACAAAGAAGACCAGTTCAGCTTAGGGGAAGTAGAGTACTAGAGCTGGAAAGATGGATTAGGGCTAGGTTGCCAAAGACTTTAAAGGTCAAACACTGGGGTTTATATTTCATCCTAGAGGAAATAGGAAAACACTGTAATTTATTGAGTAGGGAGTAACATAGTCAGATATTCAATAAGAGAAAACATTTGGCAGCTAAGGGAAGGATGGATTGGAGAAGAGAGAGATGGGAGGTAGAGAGAGCATTTAGCAGATTTTTACAGTAGCTCAGGTGAGAGGGAGGAGAGCCTGTAATAGAGTGGTTGGCAGCTAGGTGGCACAGAGGATAAAATGTCAGACCTGAAGTCAGGACGACTCCTCTTCCCAGGTTCAAAGCTGGCCTCAGATACTTACTAGCTTTGTGACTCAGGGCAAGTCATTAACTCTGCTTGTCTCAGTTTCCCCATTAGTCAAATGAGCTAGAGAAGAAATGGCAAACCACTCCATTATCTTCACTAAGAAAACCACAAATGAGGTCACAAAGAATTGGACAGAGCTGAAAATGACTGAACAACAAGAGGGTGATGGCGATTCTATCACCTAGTTGTTCTTTAATAAGTTACAAGGCAGTTAAAAGTGCCAAGTGGTACAGTGGAACAGCCCCTGGATTTGGTATTAGAGGACCTGAGTTCAAATCCTGGATGCATACATTATTATCCGTATAGCCTTGGGCAAGCCTCTCTCCTGTCCTGTTTTCTCATCTATAAATGAAAGTTTTGGAACAAATGCCTGCTGAGGACCTGTCCAGCCCTCACACTATGGACCTCATCATCCTCTGGTAAGTGGAGGTAGGAAGGTATCAGTCATCAGTCTGTGCTCTCATTGCCTAACAGAAGAAGATAAAAATCAGGAGAGCCCACATTTTGGGCTTATCTTGCCAGATGCTGGGGATGATATCTCCCCTGTTGCACCTTTTTGGAGCTAGCCAGAGGAAAGTTCTCCATCCACTGAAGAGTATTATAGAAAGGGGAACTTTTGTTATCTAACCTCTTCATTTTACAAATGAAGAAACTGAGACATGGGGAGGGCTAGTGATTGAAATAAAATATTAATACAGAAGCAAAAGAGTTTTGGTTCAGCCCTTTGACAAGCTGGAGGTGAGGGGAAGGTGGAGATGGAACATTTCCAAGTAGTTGAAATATAGGTGACATCCTAGCTTAGAAAGAAGACACTAGGCCATTTGTTTTGCACATTTGCCAGGGAGAACAATGTCCTGGTTGCATTAAGCAGTGCCAAGCAGACTTACTGTCTTTGATACTTGGAAGTATATTATATTCCAATCAGTTTCCTGCTAATTAAAGATGTAAAGCATCCCATCCATGGTGGTAAGTGAGGACATGACTTTATTAATTGTTCAATCCCACCATCTACTTCATTTTTTTTTCTTGTTCTGATTCAGGGTGTCTGGTGCCTAAGAAATACAACTTGAATACATTTTAAGAGGGCTCTCCAATGCTACCTCCCTGGCATATCAACACAGTAAAAATAAAAGATGGTGTTTACACTGCTGAGGGGTGAACTTTCTGTACCCTGGAGTGTGTATTAGCACAGAGAATGTTAACACCATATATTAAAACCAGGAACTCTTGGACACTAAAGCATGCATCTACTGGCAAGATCAAGGCAAGGTCATGCCGGAGGGGCCTTTAGAGGAAACTTGTTATGTAATGAACCAGCCATACCTTCAGGCCTTTAGGTAATTCCAGGCTTCTGAGACAGGAACAGATAAGATACTGATTACATCCCAAGACTCTGAGTTTTATCTGAATGACCATCTAATTTTCCTAGTGGGAAATCTGTAGTGTGAGATAGAATACCAGCCCTGGAGTCAGGAGAACCTGAGTTCAAATGCAGTCTTAGATACTTACCAGTTGTGTGACCCTGGGCAAGTCACTTCACCGATAGTTGTATATCTGTAAAATGAGCTGAAGAAAATGGTAAATCACTCCAGTATCTCTCCCAAGAAAACTCCAGGTGGGGTCACAGAGAGTCAGACACAACTGAAACCACTCAATAACAACTTTGCCTGGCCCCATGGGCACAAGTAGCATAAAGTCACTGTCAGAAGGCCTTGGTGCCTCCAGCCCTAGCTGGACCACATACAAGTCACTTTCCTTCTGAGCAACAGTTTCCTTGTCTTGAAATGCTGTTCATGACCAAGCAGTGATGGACTCAAGGTGTAGGATGAGAAGCACATTGTTCAACAGGGCAAATTGTACACATTATACATTTGTTTTGCATGATCATGTTCGTTTATTACAAGAACTATTTTTTCTTCCCCTTTTTATTGAAGGAAGGGGACAAAAAAAGAAGGGAAATGTACAAAAAAACAAACAAAGGAACAAAGAGTCAGTGAAGCATCTTAAAAACACCGAGAAGGGAACAAAGGAGAGTTCAGAGGAAAACATACCCAAGCAGGGCAGCTTTAAAAATAACATGGAATTTCTATGTAATTTAATGGAAAACAAGCTGCATAATAGAGATTCATGGGTGCAAATATAATTGTTTTTATTTTCTACTTTACTTTGGGAAATGTTATCTTTTTGTTACTAAATTCAGAATTTAAAAAAAATATTTTTAAATGCATTATAACATCTCAGCATAGAAGGGTTCTTAGAGATCAGCCTAGCCCTCTTTATTTCACAAATGAGGAAACTGAGGCCCAGAGAAGGGTCATGATTTATTGAAGGTCACAAGACAGGAATGAAGCAAGGGGCTCCAGATTCTCTGTTGCCCCTCCCATTTAAAAACTGAGCCACTTGACTTTAGCAAGGAACCTTTCCACTCTATGGGGATAGTAATGGTTGTACTCTCTAACTCTTAGGACTATTGGGAAGGGAGTGAATGAATGGAATAATTTATCAAACACTTACTCTGTAGCGATCATTGTGCCAAGCAGTTGGGACGTGGATACAAAATGAAATGATGCCTGCTACCTTCTAATGCAGGAGACTACACATACAGGGGACTGCTGGGAAGGAAAGGTTTTAGATTCTGAGGGATAGGGAATGGATCCATAGGCAAAGCCACTGATACTTGCTTTCCAGAAGCAATGGAAAGAAGAGAAAGTTAGGACAGATGGCAGGAAGATGTGGAGGGGGAGCCTTCTCAAGTCTGGGGGTGATCTCACCAACCTGGACAGTCAAGGAGTTCCAAGGCTGAGTGGCTATACTCCCCCAGGGCATATCTGTTTAAGAGGGTGCTCTGCCAGTGCAGACATCATTATAAAGTATGAAGACATATAAAAATGAGAAGAATAATACTTATTGTTATTATTAATTGTGATATTCTTGTCTTTTCAGCTTCCAGTGCAGTATCTTGCATGTAGCATGTTTGCTGAATTGAATTGATTTAATGACTTCTTAGCCCTGGAGCTCTAGGAAACCATAATTGTTGTACAGCCAATCTTGTGACCTGTGAGGAGGGTAGAGAAAATATCCATACCCTTTTGTTTTATAGAAGAGCTCTCTGACCTACCTAGAGACACCCAGATGGCAAAGGGGAGAGCCAAATTCCAATGCCAAACCAGCACTGGAATTCATGGCCTCCTCATTTCCATCTTCCAGGGCCCCTGATTTCCTTAAAGGCTGTCCTTATCTTCCAGGGCCTAGTTCCTCCCTCTTCCAATATAACTTTACTTTCTTTTTATATGCATTTGGTACCTACTGTTCTTTGGTCCTGTTTTCTCACCAACTAGCATGGAAATTCCTTGAGGTCAAGGATCATTCAATAAACTACTTAAGGGCCAATTCACCCTTGTTTTTGTATACTCAGCATAGCACAGTGCCTGGCACATAAGAGCTTAATAAATGGTGTTAATTGACAGAGAAATGGTTGTGTGACTTATGGGGAAGGCTATTAACCATTCTACCTTTTAGATGGCTCTCCTACAAGATGGGGCCAATAAGAGATGCACTATCCTCCTCCCTCTGGCATGGTGACCCATCTTAAAGGACTCTAAAAATGTGGGCTTGGAATTTTCACTTTTGTCCAAGGAATTATTGAAACTTTCTACTCTATATTTAGTAGCTCCCTGTTAAAATCAGGAGAGCTGAGTCTTCAAGAGAAGAGCATGGATGGGCCTGTGCTGTTGCCACAGCAGAGCCTGTTTCTGCCTGGAGTAGATTCCTCCTGTTGAATTATGACCTCCTGCAGAAGGTGGGTTATAATGGGAATCTTGACAGGCCCTTTACCACAGTAGTGCCAGCAGGCCTGGTGTCATAATTGGATCACAGGGAAAATTCAAAGGTGAACTTCTAAGTTTTGACAGCCTGAGGGGAGCCATGCATTTCTGTCCGAAATAGTTCAGCAGATGGATGCATTAACACAGGCAGAGGCACTTACAAAAACTGGCCAGTCTCATAGGCTGGGAAGAAAACAATCAGGACCTGTTGGATTTCATGATTTGCAGGATGTATTGATGCCTCCACTGAGAATCGTTTCAGAAATAAGTCTGTGGGAAGCAATGTGAATTGCATCATTTCAATGTGTTTCCGTAAAAGCTTCTAGAAGAATGATTTCTTTTTAGCATAGAATAGAGAGATTAACTTTGAAGCACAAAAACCTGGGTTCAAATTCCTAGCTTTGTAATCCTGGACAAATCACTAAATCTCTCATAGCCTCAGGGAGATGCTTTGGATTTCTCTTCTAAGACATAGGAAGGCACAGTCTCTGTTACAGAAAGAGGGACTACACTGCTCTGCTCATGGTCGAACTAGATGATCTTTCACAACACTGATATTGAGATTTTATGATTTTGTGAGTCAGGTCATTGACTTACTGATTGAGAGTTTCAAATTCCATCCTGAAATGTTTTAGGAGATAATTTCCAAAGCTGGTAGTTCAGGATAATGTTAAGATATGCTTCAATCCATCATTCAATCAATCAACCAGTATTAATTAAATTCTAACTATGTGCTACATGTTATGGATACAAAGACAAATGTGAACACTATCCCTGCCCACCAGGACTTTACAATCCAGCTAGAAGACAGTATGTACACATTTAAGGGTGGGATTGGCATCATTCACATGCCATTTTAACCTTAGCACTTTAATTGGCTGAGAATATGACTCCATCAGCCATAAAACAAAAACTAAGTGCACAGTGCTTGTGGTAGTGTTGCACAAGATTGGTGCTTAGATTGGCAGAGGAAACTTGGTCATGCCCTAAAGTTACTTCACATTGAATTTGAAAGGTGGAATAAAAGTGATGTTCAGTTTAATCACAGAAGAAGAAACTGCTTGGAGGAGAAAGAAAGATCTTGACTCTACCTTTGGCCTAGGTCTCTCCTTTCCCATCTCCCTTTGGCTGGAGAAGAGTTTCAAGGGAGCATGGGATTTTATGACTCACATCTTTCAATCAATGTCTTAACCAAATCCCTAGATCAGCAGTATTTGTATCTAGAGTCCAGAACAGAGGAACACAGATTCTTCATCATCAATAGAACCTTCTTGAACACCCCACAAATGGGGACAAAGGACTTTGAGCAATGAGAAGCTGACGGATGCCATTTTGCTACACATGCTCTTTAAGCTTGAGCTCACACTCCCCTGGACTCTATGACCTCTTGGAGGAATGGATTGTAGATTTTTTTAGGAAGGGTTGTATTAACTGTTCTTATTATATGACTTTAGTAACTATTCCATTCAATAGCTACTTAAGTCTGTCTGACTAAATTCATCCTCATCTAATAGTGTGTGAGGAGGAAATCACAGTGGTCAGGATGCCAGGATTCCTCCCAAATCTTGAAGGATACCCCTAGCATACTCAAGGGAGAGGTTTCTCCAGTATATACAGAATCAGTTCAAAGTGTTTTGAAGGAAAGGCTCTAGATCTTAGGAGGACTAAAAGGTCTATTGAGAGAAGCTAGGGTTTGTATATGAAGATAAGGTCAAAATGGAGAAACAATTTAGACATAAAGGATGATATCATAGGTAAATTAGAGAAGCATGGAAAAAAATGTACCTGTTGAACATATGGAAAGGTAAGAATTTATAATCAAACAGAAGATGGAGATGATCACAGAAGTAAAATGATTAATTCTGATTATCTGAAATGAAAAAGCTTTTGCACAAGCAAAACTAAAAAAAAATGAAAAGGAAAAGAGGAAGCTAGAAAAAAATAACAGCAAATTTCTCTGATAAAAGATCCACTTCTCAAACTTATAAGGAACTGAGGCAAATTTATAAAGAAATAAGAGCCATTCCCCCATTGCTAGATGATCAAAAGGTATGAACAGGCAGTTTTCAGAAAAAGAAATCAAAGCTATCAATTACCCAGTAAAAAATGATCTCAATCATTACTGATGAGAGAAATGCAAATTAAAACAGCTCTGAGATACCACCTCACACCTATCATATCAGCTAATATAACAGAAAAGAAAAATAACAAATGCTGAAGAGGATATGGAGAAACTGGGATGCAAATATACTCTAAATGGAATTCTGATCTGATTCAACCATTTTGGAGAATAATAATGTTTGAGAGACTACTGTCAAGATAAATCCAAGAACAATATGAACAAAATTACGAAACACTTTTCACATTCTAATAAAGTCAAATTTGGAAATTTAGAAAAAAATTGGAAAAATATTAATTGCTCATGGGTAGGGCAAGACAAATATAATAAAAATGAGAATTCTGTATAAATTAATCTATTTAGTGCCATACCAATCAAACTATTAAAAAAATTATATGTTTAGGAAAAAATAAAATTCATCTGGAAGAATCAAAGGTCGAGAATATCAAAAGAATTAATGGGAAAAATGTGAAGGAAGGTGGCCTAACCATCCATAGTAGATCTTAAACAGTATTATAAAGCTTTAATTATCCAAACAATCTGTTACTGGCTAAGTAATAGAGTGGTTGATCAGTGGAATAGGTTAGGTACATGATATATTGTAGTAAATGACCATATTAATTTAGTGTTTGATAAACTTAAATATCCAAGGTTTGGGGAGAAAAATTTCCATTTGACAAAAATTCCTGGGTAAACTGGAAAACAGTATGGCATAACTAGGTATAGACCCATATCTCATACCACAGACCAAGATAAAGTCAAAATGTGTACATGATGCAGATATAAAAGGTGAAAGCAAATTAGAAAAGCATGGAATAGTTGACCTGTCATATCTGTGGAAAAGGGCAGAATTTACAACCAAACAAGAGATACAGAACATTTAAAATGAAAAAAATAATAAATTTTGTTATATTAAATTT
Organism: Notamacropus eugenii; assembly: GCF_028372415.1. Taxonomy (NCBI): domain Eukaryota; kingdom Metazoa; phylum Chordata; class Mammalia; order Diprotodontia; family Macropodidae; genus Notamacropus; species Notamacropus eugenii. Next base: position 753,655,041 of record NC_092872.1, read on the forward strand.
TAAAAGTTTTTGCACATACAAAACCAATGCAACAAAACAATTAGAAGAAAAGCAGAAAACTGGAGAAAAAGTTTTTCAACAAATATCTCTGATAAAGGCACCATTTCTCAAATATATAGAGATGAAGTCATAGTTATAAGACTGCATATTTTCCCCCATTTGACAAATGGCTGAAGCAGATAAAAGGGAAGCTTTCAGACAAAGAAATTGAAGTTATCTGTAACTGTGTGAAAAATGCTCTAAATCACTATTGATTGGAAGAATTCCAATGAAAACAACCAAGATTCCACCTCACACTTAACAGGCTGGTTGACCAAGAATCACCAGAAAAGCAGGCTGGTTTCTGAAGAGACTGAGGAACCAGAGATCAAATTGCCAACATTCAATGGATCATGGAGAAAGCAAAGGAAGTCCAGAAAAAAAAATCTACTTTTGTTTCACTGACTACACTAAAGCCTTTGACTTTGTGGATTACAACAAAATTGTTGTGATTAGGAATACCTCGTCATCTCACTTGTCTCCTTATGAACCTGCATGTGGGCCAAAAAGCAATAGTTAGAACCAAACATTTAAGATTGGGAAAGGGGTACAACAAGGTTGTTTACTGTCACCTTATTTATGTAGCTTATGTGTAGAGTACATCATGAGAAATACCAGGCTGGGCAAATCAAAATTTGGGCACAAAGTTGCTGGGAAAAATATGAACAATCTCAGATATGCAAATGATACCACCCTGATGGCAAAAAGAGAAGAATTAAGAAGTCTATTCATGGGGGTGAAAGAGGAGAGTGTAAAAAGCTTTCTTGGAGCTTATAAAAAAAAGAACTAACATCTTGGCAACTGATCCCATCACTTCCTCACAAATACAGGGAGAATAAATGGAAGCAGTGCTAGATTTTATATTTATGTAGTCAAAGATCACTTGAGATGATGACTGTAAAAATAAAATTAAAAAGAAAAATCTTGCTCCTTAGAAGGAAAGCTATGGCAATTCTGGACAACATACTAAAAAGCAGTGACATTACTTTGCCAACAAAGGTCCATATAGTCAAAGCTATGTTTGGTTTTGTTGTTTTGTTTTCAGTAGCAATGTATGTCTGTGACAGATGGAATATAAGGAAAGATGAGTACCATGGAATCAACATTTTCAAACTATGATGGTGGAGAAGACTTTTGAGAGTTCCTTAGACAGCATGGAGATCAAATCAGTCAATCCTTAGAGGAATTAATTCAGATTATTCACTGGATAGTAAAATACTGAAGCTGAAGTTTAAATACTTATAATGAGAAATCAGGACTCATGAAAAGACCTGTTTTGAGACTTGCATACCATAGAATACCATTCGAGACAAGTTCACAGTAAATCCAATAAAATATCCTTGTATCAAAATCATCTTCCAGAATCTACATTGAGACATAAATTTCATTGAGCTCAGCAGTCAAGATGTCAATATTACAAATGTGAACATTTGTTGCCAATGTGCTCTAGAAAGAAGGTCCACTGTTTTTATTTTTTAGACTAAAACACTGTATTTTACTTCTACATGTAAACCATGATTCAGTGGTTGCAATATAATTAGCCTCATTTTATTTAATCACTCATTTGCCAAATTCTTACACTTAAAAAATTTTCCATCTGACTTATCTTTTTTTCTTGTTTATTGGCTATCAAAACTAGCATCCCCACAACTGTCTCCAATATACTAGATATCACCTGTCAAACAACATCGAAAAGTTCTAAGGCATAAAGAAAATCTAAGCATATTATTTTATGGAATATGTGCGTGCACTTGTGTGTATATTCTTAAGTATATGATTCAAATAGTTACATATGAAGTATATTATGTATGTGTGTATATATGCCTTGTACACGTATGTATACTATGCACACACATGTGTGTATACACACACGTATATTTTCCATAGAGCGACCAAAATAAGTGATTTCTATAGATTACAGTTCTTTCTATGACCCCCTGCCCAAATGTGGTGATGTTTTATTAGAAACATGAGACAAAATTTTCAAAGCACTTAGTACATTTTCTGGCACATAATAGTCATTATACTTAATGTTTTTGTTCTTGCTGATATTATTATAACTGTTATTATTAAGTCTAAGATCAAATGTAAACCCCTCTGTGCTTTAAAACCCTTCCCAAGTGGGCCACTGCCTAACTTGCTATTTGTATTATGCACTGCTTACTTTTATGCACTTTGCAATCCAGCCATCCTTGCCTATCGCTCTTTCAGACTGTAGCACCAACACAATATTCACAGCACCCAGGGCAGCCATGAATATCACAGCACAACTCAGAATCCCAAAATACCAGACTTTCCACCTGGAAGGCAGAACCAAAACATTTACTCAGACCCAAATCCATCACAGCAAAAAAAATGTATACACAATAGCAATGCAGAGGGCAATACCATCCCCAAGCCTTCCCCCTGCTAGGCTTCCCACAAACCAGGACCATTACACTCATCACAAGCAGGCCTTCTTAAATAAAATCACAATCACAAAATCATTCATGCTACCCAGGAGCCTGCATCCCTCCTAGCTCTGACTGCTCTCAAGACTAACTTCCTCTCAGCTGTGCTCTAGCTCTGCCTCTTCCTGCTCCACCCATTCAGCAAAATCCTTCCACCACAGGCTCCATGTGACTTAATGGGCCTATTAATAAATAAGAAAGATTTTCCAATTCAAATTATCATTACACAGACACACTATGATGACATCTCCTATCTCCAAGCTTTTGCACTGAATGTCCCCTAAGCATAGAATACATTAATTCTTTGTCTTCTTTTGTGAAATTCCTGGTTTCCTTCAAGACTCTGGAAAGTCTTGTCTAGCTCACCAAAACACTGTGACAAGTAAAAGATGAAATGACTGAGGAAATAAAGAGTCAAGCTTCCAAGCATATCAATTTATTAAGCAGTGCATGGCAATTGCCCAACAAATCAGAACCAGTAGCCTTCCTCACCTTTGACATTTGACTCTAAATACAGGAAGAGATAGACTTTAATATCTTAAAAACAATGAAAGAAGATCAATTAAAAGAAAACAATTAAGCAGTATGCAAATTAGGTAATTTTATTTCTAATTGGAGGAAAGAGTAGGCACTTTGCTAGTTGGGAGGAAAAGAGTGAAAATGTGCAATTCCCTGAAATAAAAAAAAGAGCTGTCCCACTGCCCTCAAATGTCTGTATACAATCAAGGGAACATGGGAGAAATAACTGATCAGTAAGGGGCCAGTTTTCAGATAAAACCTATGAGTTGCTTGAGACACACAATTGCGAGAAAACTCCTTGCATCAATCTTTAGATCCAATTAGGTTCTTGGTTGAAGCTCTTTAAACAGCATATAGACACAGTCCAACTTCTCAGCTACACAGGGCTTGGTTCCATGAATCCCATAACTGGATAAAGTTTTCTCACAAAATGGAAATTAGACGAGATCCATAACTGATGAGAAAGGAAAGCAAGCTAGCTCCAGAAATGTATCACAAGATGGAGTCAATGTGGTTTACGCAATTTCCACAACAACTTGCTGTCCTAAACCTCTCAGCTTTGACTTTTACATAGAGACTTCCTTGATGAACTCAGCTTCTAGTCCACTTCTCCAAGTCATGTGTATTCTAGATATTCTTATAGTTATCAAATCAAGTCAAGCATTTATGAAGCAACTAACCTGTGCCAGTCGTTCTGTTAAGCAATGGAGATTTTTAAAAAGGTATAAATAGTCCTTACTCTTAAGGAACTTATAGTCTAGTGAAAGAGACAACATTCAAACAACTATGTACTATATATGTATGTGTGAGTGTGAATGTGTATGTGTGTGTGTGTATTCAGGATAAATGTGAGGGAGGGGAATAGTGCCTATTGTTTGAGAATTAATAGAGAGACCAATGTCACTTGATTGCAGAGTATGTGAGGGTGAATAGGTATGTTAAAAGACTAGAGGGGTAGCAAGAGACTTTGGACTTGGAGTTAAATTTGAGTTCAAATTCTACTCTTAGACACATAATATCTGTGTGAACCTGGGCAAATAATTCAATAATTATCATTATTATATAATAATATTATATTATCAATCAGTAATTAATCATATAATTAATTATAAGCTAAAACATAGTAATAATAACTAATTAATAATTATTCATCATCCTCATGCATCTCTCAAATAATTAGGCTGCCATTGATGATGTCAAAAGTCTATTCTGGCTTTAGATCTATAATCTTTAGAAGATAAGTTCCTTGAACACTACACATAGTAACAGCAATATTGTCTGAAGATCAGATGTGAATGGCTTATCTCTTCTTAGCAAGCCAATTCTGAAGGCTTTATGACGATAAAGCTACTACCTCCTGAGGGGGAAAAACTGATGGAGTCTGAATACAGAGCAAAGTGTTTATTCTCTAAGGACCAGGCTAGAAGAGTTGGGTCAGCCTATCTCCAATGAGCTTCAGGTGATGATTCGTTTTAATATATCCTCTCTCAAAGACAAAGTAATAGTATCATAGGGTCATAGATGAAGAGATGGAAGAGACCTCAGAAGCCATCCCATCACATCATGGCCCAACCTTATTTTACAGATGCGGAAGCTGACCCAGGAAGATACAATGATTGGTCAAGGTCACCAATGTATAAGCATCAGAAACAGGATTCGAGTTCAGGCGTTTCGACTTTGGCTTTCCCTGTGCCACAATTCGGTATCCTATCATACACTGATGTGTTTTCATATCAATAACACTATTTTACAAACTAATGGACACACAGATACTAGGACCAGATGATAAAGAATAACTATTACACTGTGTTTGATCACTACTAATTTCATTTCATTTTTGGACAGTCTAGACTTTTGATTGCTTCAGTGTAGGGAATGCATACTATGGGCAATGTGCAGATTGGCACTTCTCTGTAACTTATAGCTAGAGGGAGTTTACTGGAGCACTGAGAATTTCAATGACCTTCCCAGAGTCACCCAGCCAGTGTGTGATAAAGGCAAGCTTTGAACTCAGATTTGTCTGCCTCTGCGGCCAGCTCTCTGTTCGTTTTACCATCCTGTCACCCATCACTATCAATTTCATCTATTATTAGGACAAGAGGATTGAAGAAAGTCTCCAATTTCTGGACTAAGATCCATGACTCTGCATTTTACATGGCTATATGATATCATCCTTTGTGGAGAAAGCAAAAAAAAAAAAAAAAAAGATGGCTGTATTGGTTTGCAGAGTATCCCTCTGCCTCCCTATGAAGACTGTCACCTCAGCCAGCCCAAGGCATTAGTGAATAGCAAGAGGAATAGCATAGTCTTCTCTCCCTACATATTTTATGTCTCAGAAGATTCCCAGGACCCCATTAGTACACAGTTTCTATTCTCAAATTTTCCCAAAGTTAGCCTATCAAGTGCAATTTTAGCCACCAACTTTCCTCTGGCATTTAACCGCTATAGAATTCATTCCATTCATTTTTATTTTATGGTTGCTGCTCAGTCATTTCAGTGATGTCTGAATCTTTATTACCTCATTAGGGTTTTTCTTGACAAAGATACTAGAATGGTTGACCATTCTTCCTCCATCTTGTTTTACACATGAGGAACTGAGGCAAACAGGTTAAGTGACTTGCCCAGGATCACAAAGCTAGTAAGTGTCTGAGGCCAGATTTGAACTCATAAAGATGGGCTTTCCTGATTCTAGACCCAGCACTCAATCTACTGCACCACCTATCTGCCCTCCATTTTTAATTACACATCTAAGAAGTATAGTTCCCTACATTAAAATCCTATGATGCTTCGCTATGACAAATTGGTATTCCTAAATTGGCAAATGCTATACCGGTGGAGTTCATAGTCTGGCATATTCCATTATTTTGGAAAGCTAGTAACTTCATGATCAGCAAGGAGGTATGTGTTTGTTATGTAGGGAGGAGTTCACTTATCACTAGATGGCTGGATGTCAGCTGCTGACTCATGCAAATCTTTTAGTAATGTGGGAAAATGACAAACGGTGTCTACTTTAAGTGTCCATGGAGGGAAGATCTATATTGATTAAATCTCAGATCTTGTTAAGAATTTATCCCAACACTTATAAAGGATCTCTGTATACCAGATGCTTTTATATGCATTTAAGGTATTTTGTAAATGCAGCTAAACCATATATTATTCGTTAATCTCCTAACAGTGCAGAGTCCTATGTGTACCAATGGGAAACATGATTGCTTGTTGTCCTTCATCTTTGAAGAGGACCAAAATGACATCAACATGATAAAGTGAAGTTGCAGTTTGTCTGACTGTGGCCGATCAGACCATTACAAGGTCAGAATGCTCCACCACAGGTTGGGCACAGATTGTCCATATGCATATTTGGGGTGGATGCTCTAAATTTGCACATGCTACATTTACTTTGTGCTGTCTCAATTCCACTTTGCTCATTGAATACAGCACCCTTTCTGATGTGGGTAAGCCGTGCTGAGCAGTCCTGTGCCAGTGTCTCCCATGTTGCGCAATCAAATCCAAAGTTCTTAAGAGGCACCTTGAGAGTGTACTTCTATTGCTTCTTCTGACCACCTTGTGATCACCTGCCCCATGTGAGTTCTCTATAAAATAGTCTTTTTGGCAAGCATATATTTTGCATTCGAATTGGAGTTGCATTCTCTGAAGCATAGTTTGAATGCTTGGCAGTTCAGCTCTAGCAAGGACTTCAGTGTCTGGTACCTTATCCTGCCAGGTGATCCTCAGAATCTTCCTAAGACAGTTCAAGTGGAAGCAATTCAGTTTCCTGGCGTGGTGCTGGTAGACTGTCCATGTTTCACAGGCATACAACATTGAGGTCAGCACAATGGCTCTTCAGTTTGGTAGTCAATCTAATAACTCTTCTCTCTTAAACTTTTTTTTGGAGTCTCCCAAACACTGAGCTACCTCTGGCAATGTGCACATCAACCTCATTGTCAATGTGTACATCCCTGGAAAGTACACTACCAAGGTAAGTGAACTTATCCACAGCATTCAAAACTTCTCCATTTGTTGTAACTAATGGTTCCATGTATGGATGGTGTGGTGGAAGCTGATGGAGCACCTGTGTTTTTTTATGTTAATTATTAGGCCAAAATTAACACAAACAGCAGAGAATTGATCCGTACCTTGTTACATCTCAGCTGCAGAGGCTGCACTGAGTGCACAATCATCTGCAAACAGAAAATCATGCACCAACACTCCCTCCACTTTGGTCTTGGCTTATAGCCTTTTCAGTGGGAAACATACAAAGCTCAGGAAAGATGAAGTCCCAACTGCATAAAATTGATATTGTATTGGAAGGACAAATGTAGATAACTGTATGACAATATTTCATGCTATGCCTATTAGAGATATGCAAACGAAAGGTCCTAGAAGATTAAAGGAATAAAGTCATTACCATACAGAGCATCACTGGAAAGTGGTTAAAACACAGCTATTGTCTTTAAGACACAGCTGCTACCTAATTTTGGCTCCTCTTGGTGGATATATACAATCCTCACAAAATTAATACATTGGGACTAAAAGATCCTCTTTTTTTAAAATCTTTCCTTCTGTAACATATGCATGGAGTAGCCATCCCTGTTGAGTACCACATATGGACCCATAAACACATACTGATTATTTGGACAGTTTTAATCTCTCTAGTCTATTTACATACTGACAGGTATGGGTTCCCACATAATGACTGTGCTCACATAGTTGAAATTCTCTCAATGTGCTATGATCACATACCCCTTACCACGAAAGTTCTTGAGGCCACACCAGTATGCTTCCATTTGCACAAACCCAGGCATTCAAAATGATGACACATTTAGCTCTTAAGTATGACCATTTATGTTCTATTCAGGTAAAATATGTAACTATGACATCACAGATACTCATACATTAAAGTAAATTCAGGAGCAACATACATATAAATATGTATGTATGTATATGTGTATATACGTGTGTGTATGTAATTCTCACATAAACTTTGATTGTATTTTTCCACTAATGCCCCTAGCATCTGGATGGACACAGAAACCTGGAAAGGAAATAACATGAGTGAAGAAAACCCATCTACTGAGAATAATGTATAGCTATGGAACTATGAAGATTGGTATTTTCTTTCTATTTTAGGAATTGTCCATAAAAGTTCCTTGATTAATGTAATTTCTATATTGAAAATAATCTAATTTACATCTGGTTTATAACCAACATGGAATCCATTCCATTCATATTTCTTACATATCTAAACTGTATAATTCCCCCCTATTAAAGCCCTTAGATACCTTACCATGTCATGCAGTTGACCCTCCTCTTTTAAACTGAATTGATTCACCCTGTGCTTGACTAACACCATCACTCAGCTTCACATTCTACACAAACTAGTTGATC